>NC_136065.1:1657283306-1657297049 GCF_964261635.1 Lissotriton helveticus | reverse complement strand
TGCAATGAAGCATGGCTGAAAAGAGATTGAAAAAGTCAATATCTCTCCTGTAGGTAAGATGTATTGACATTGCCAATGCTTGTTGATAAATTCCCACCAGTTTCCCATATGCATGCCTTACCTTCCAATGTCACATGCTCATGCCAGTGACTGAATTAACAAGCATCTCTTTTTTTCATCCCGTTATTAAGAAATACATAACCTATTTTCCACCTTATTCTAGTTATAAAGTATCAAATAAGATTTCCAGGCATTCCATTTGATTGATTTATTGATATGTGTGGCTTTCTGGGTCTACTCCTGTAAATAGCTCTCCTGTTTTAGGTTTGCATTACATGTACACTCACGATTAAGTGGGGCACTATAAAAGATAATATTAATTGTAGGTACATACAGTTCCGTTGACCTTTACTGACAGTTTTAACTTTGGTTTCTGATTTTTTTTTAGACATGACTAGAATTTAAAGTAATTATGTGATTTCCATGTAGCCGATTGGGCATAAGTATCACTTCACATGTGCTGTGTACAACGACAACAGTCCATTTCACGCATGCTTTTCAAATCCTCTCATTCATCTTTTCATATGTAGAAAAATACAGAACCAACTGTCTTGTCTTCCAGCTGTCCTTGACCAAGGAGACCATCAAACTTTTAGCACTAACTTGGCCTAAACCCTGTAAATTTAGCTTTCAAACTTCAGTCCGTCCTTGAATATTGAATTCTCATTATCCATTAGAATGATTGATATCCTTTATTTCTTTAGACAAAAGTCTTGATCTTGTGCTTTGTATTTAATGAATCCTAATGTGGATCCACCAGGGATACAGGCATGAAACAGTTTTTGATATTACTGATATTTGGGGCCAAATTATGAGTCTGGCAGTCCGAAGACTGCCAGGCCAATGGTGGTGCGGCGATGGAGGTCCGACCATTCAATTACGACTTGGGCGGTTGAACCTTAATTGGGTCGTCAGCTCCACCAGGTAACTACCAGGTAACCACCGTTTCCTGGCTGTGGTGCATTGGTTGGGGTTATGTAATATGCAGGTGGTGCCACATAGGGGTGGGCGGAAGTCGCGTAAGGGACTATCGCGGAGAGGCACGGAGTTTGTACCAATCTCCATGACTCTCTGCGATATTTCTGTTACGTGACGCCCTCGCGAGGACTGCGCATGCGCAGGGTCCCGCGCATGCGCAGTTTCCAGATTATGCTGCAATGGGCAAGGATGCGGTCGCAGGAAGGTAATTTGTATTTAAGTTTAATTTTAGGCTTTTACATATAATTTAATAAGGCGGGCGGGAGGCGGGCGGGCGGCCAACTTCTGTTCCGTCCCCGAATGTGCGGAGATTTGCCACACATTTCTGCCTTCTTTGCGCAAGGGCAAATCTCCGCACATTCCGTGGGCGAAACGGAGATGTCCACCCACCCCTAGTGCCACTGCAGCACCGCCATGCATATTACAAGTTCCAGGACAGCCAGCAGGTTTCATAGAGGTCTTTCCTTCATGAAAAGGGTGGCAGTGTGACACAAAGGGGTCCTACAGAGCTCCCTGTCCCCCCTTTGTGCAAGCACACATGTTCCTGCATAGCATGGACTTTCGAATCCATGCTGTGCAGGGACCCTGTGTGGCATTTCCATTGCGGTGCCTCTTTCAAAGACACTGCCACCTTTGAAAGACACACTGCAGTGGGACCACCATGCCGCCTGCCTGCCAGGCCACAAAAGTGATCATAATCTGGCAGGCAGCAGCGACCTTCAGCCGAACAGTAGCGCTGCGGTTGGCACCGCCACTTTGCCAAAAGTGATAATGAGGCCCATAAAGTGCTTGTTTCATGTGAGAGAATAGTTATATTCATTTACTGTACTTAGAATGGTCTTATGTTAATGTTCTACTTCTTCCAGAATCCAGTCTCCATGGTAATGACTGTACTTAGGCAGTTAGAGACTGTGCACTGGAAGGGCTGGCAGCATTAGTTGGTGGTGCTATAAGAAATAAACCTGACTAACTATCTACACAGTGTTCGTCATATTTAACACTGGCAACAACGGAAAGCTTTTGGGGAACAAGCGCAACCACCACCAACTTCCCCCGTGAACCCACGGATTTTCGACTGAACTGCGCAGTGCTGCCAGTCAAGAGGATCAAACTGCATCTTCATGCTATTTCTGTTTCTATCATCAAAGGATAGATTGGACTGATCAAATGGTGGCCTGGATTGAGGAGTCGCTAATTGTGAGTAGACTTGGATTATATTTCCATAGCCGTTCTGATCGTGCAAGACTTTTGGTGTGCCTCTGAGACTAATTTGGATTTTCTTTTGGTTATTTTGTCAAAAGCGTAACACGTCTGAATCAAAACGGATTGTACTTACATCGCATTGTTATTTTTGGATGAGTGTGCGCAGAGAAAATTGAAACCAATTCTAACATTCTATGTTTGAAATCCACCACAGCATCTTTTAAACGCTGTGTTTACCTTTGAATTCCGTGCTCAAGCGAGTTCCAGCATGTGTTTCTCCCTCGTGGATACAATCGCTATTGTTCTTCACTTGCGGAAGAGTTTTCAATGCTGTGAGTTCAACGCTGTGAGTCATCACACACACGTCATAACGTTTGACGTGCAGCCATTTTGTTTATACCGTTGCTATGACTACGCTGATTTGGAAACAGCTTCCGACGCATAGAATCATCGCGCTCATAATGTCATAACGTTTGGCGTGCAGCAATTTTATTTACACTGTTTCTATGACTACGCTGATTTCTGAGGAACGCGGACTACGCTGAAAAGACATAACGACAAGGATTTCTATTTGGATTTATTAACAATCTTGATTTTTATTTGGATTTCACACTTTTAACTTTAATAACCTCATTTCCTTTGTGTTAAAATGTATATGACTTTACATTTTCCACACATTTAACCACAATGTCCACAACTTCCATGAGTCAACCTCATGCATTCCTATGTGAAAAAGGTGAGCCCTTACTTCCATGGAAACATTGGAAGAATCTTTTTGATTCTTATTTGGTGGCCATAAGTGGTGGAAAGGTTGTCTGCTTTTAGGAAACAGGCCATTCTTCTTCACAATTTGGGTGTTGAAGGTCACAACATATATGACAGGATTGATGAATTACCTATTGGTGAGGGTTCTGGGCAACCTGCTGATTTCTATGAAAATGCTAGAAAATTATTTTGGTCCACGCATTAATGTAATTTTGGAACGTAATACATTTTTTAGGAGGGTCAAGGAATCCAGTGAAAAGGTTGGTAATTATGTAGCATCTTTAAATACATTAGCTCGAACCTGTGAGTTTGGGGATTTAACTGAATCTTTAATTTGTGACCAACTAGTACGATGTACTAATAGTTCTACAGTCCAAGAGAAACTTTTGTCTTTAAATCCATCTTTGAAAGAAGCCATTTCTATAGTCGAAGGTGTTGAGAAAGCCTCTGGATGGGTGAAAGAAATGAAAGAACACAAATCTACCCCTGACAATACTCTAACACCTAGTAATATTCATGAAGTCTCCACTACTGATATCCAACAGACTGTTTGTGACAGTATATGTAAAGTCATTCAAAATTCTAAAATAAAATTTCATTTTGAACGTGGTAAAGTGAAATGTTATTGATGTGGATGTGTTAACCATTCTTCTAGTTTTCCCAATGCCAAATCTGCCACTTGTCTTAAATGCGGCATAAAAGGCCATTAGGCTAGAGTATGTCGATATAGTAGTAAAGTTCACAGTGTTGAAAATGTTGAAACTGTAATTATCAATCCCAGAATGACTGTATCTAGTGTAAGAAGTGATGGTGTTGTAGATGCTGAGCCTATCTTTATGCCTGAATATGATATTCAAATTGGTGAAAAGTTCTTTGTTGTATTAGCGGATTTCACATCTCCTTTCACAATGGTCGGTACTGAATTGCGGACAAAACTTTCCTGACATTCAGTTGCTTCCTTCTGATATTAATCCAATCAGGTATGGGGGAGCACGTATTGATGTGTTGGGTTACACTGTTATGAGGATAAAGTTTACAGGCAGAGAAACTATTGGGAAGATATATGGGGCACATCGAGGGGACATTCTCTTGGAATGGAGGCATCAGAGAGACTTGGGCATAATTTTTAATCCCAATGCTCTTAAGCCTTCTGACTAAGTGGTGCTATTTGACTACAATTCAAACTTCAGATGGTTCTTTGAGGATTTTCCACAAGTCTTTTCAGATAAGCCAGGATTGTTAAAAGACTTTGAACATCGCATTATTCTGAAGAAAAATGCAGTGCCATGTGTACACAAGGTCAGAGAAGTTCCAAATATGATGATGGCTCCTCTGAAAGTTGAGCTTGACAGATTGATTAGTCTAAATGTGATTGAGGAAATCGAATCATCTGAATGGTTGGCGCCAGTGGTTTTGGCCCCTAAGAATGGTGGGAAGAACATTAGGATTTGTGTGGACCTCAGATGTCTCAATAAATGGATATGGGTTGATCGACAACCTCTCTCCAACTTTACAGAATCGATTACTATGTTAAATGGAGAAAAAGTTTTCGCTGTACTAGATTTGTCTTTGGCATATCACCAGGTGCCACTTCATCATGACTCTAAACATCTGACGTCTTTCGTAACACCGCTGGGGGCATTCCAGTTCATCAGAATGCCTTTCGGTTTAGCATCAGCCGCAGCGTGTTTTCAACGAATAATGAAGATGATCCTTGGTCATATGCGAATATCTTATTCTTTCAAAATGAGATTCTTGTTTATGGTAGCAACAATTGTGAACATGACGCCACTTTGAGAAAAGCGCTAGAAAGATTATCTGATGAAGGTCTTCTGGTAACAAGCGGAAGTGCAAAATTGGTGTGTCCTCAGTCCATATCTAGGTCACGTGATTTCGAGTGAGGGAATACAACCTAAACTCGAACTTGCTAAGAGCATAGTTGATGCACCTACTCCTTGTGATAAGCAACAAGTTAGGTCTTTCCTGGGACTAGCTGAATTGTATTCAAAATTCATTAAAGGATTTGCATCTGTTGCTGAACAGATTAGAAATTTGCTAAAGAAGGGAACTCAATTTCAATGGAGTGATGATTACAATGATGCCTTTGTTTCTATCAAAAATGCCATCAGTCAACTACCCAGTCTTGGACATTTTGATTAAAAGGAAACGCTGCTCACTACTGATGTTAGTTTATCGGGCCTAGGTGTAGTTCTCACCCAAGTTAATGCTGCTGTAGAAAACCTTGTTGCATTTGCCTCTAGAGTATTAAAAAAAATAGCAACAGTACTCGTGCATAGAAAGAGAAGCACTTGCAATTGTATGGGCTGTTAAATATTTTACATGTTATCTCTAGGGTATTCCTTTTATTGTAAGTTCCGATCATCGTCCGCTTATTCATGTGTTTTCCTGTATGGAAAGTGAGAGGTTAACCCCAAGATTAAAACGCTGGACTGAAGGTTTGGAAGAATTCAATTTTCAAGTACAATATCTTCCTGGTTCTTCCATCAAAATTGCTGATTGTTTGTCTAGACTACCCTTAGTTCATGAAGACTTTGATGACGTTGAATCCCCATGTGTTAGTTGGGTTAGAGAATCTGCCATCACTCAAGAGGAATGGATTCCAGCTAAATCTGATGATTCCTTTCTACCTCTTATCAAGGATTTTGTAATTAAGGGTTGGTCTTCACACAGCAAAGGTATCAACCCTGATCTTATTCCCTTTTGGTCTGTTAGAGATGAGTTGACTCTGCTACATGGTGATTTAGTGCGTGGTGAAAGATTAATACCACCTGTTGATTTGAGGTCCAAATTAACTAATCCTGTGCATGAGGGACACCTGTGAAGGAGTCTCACTAAGACCAGACTACGTGAAAGGTATTAGTGGCCAAATATGGATCATCAAGTTGAGCAAGTTGTCAAATACTGTTATCAATGCTCTTCAAATGACAAATCCAAAACTGTTAGTTCTGCTCCTTTGTCACCAGTTGAAATTCCAAGTCAGCCATAGATGGACTTGGGTTTGGACCTCATGGGCCCATTTGAATTGTTAACCCCTTCTGAAAGATTTCTGATTCTTTCAGTTGATCACACTTCTAAATGGGTTTCCACCAAACGTGTGAGTACAGTTAACACTAAGGTTATTGTGGACTTTCTTAAAGATGAATTTGCCTGTGATGGTATTCCCAGATATCTTTTACAGATAATGGGGTGCAATTTACCTCAAAAGACATGGAACATTTTCTACATAACCTTGGTATAACTCATCTCAAAACAGCTCTTTATTCTCCACAGGCCAATGGTCTTGCAGAACGTATGAACCGAGTTGTAAAAAGTTGTGTACAGAGAGCCCTGGAAACTAAGTCTCTTCTCAAAGACATCTTACGTGATACCTGGTGGGCTCATCGTACCACTGTGAATCACATAATGAAAAATTCTTCTTTTCAAGTGTTGCGTGGGAGGCAAGCTCACTCCAAATTAAATCCTGGATGGTTATGTCCTCAAAATATTGTCCATTTAGAAAGGGAGGAGGTGGTGTCCAGGATTCAATCCTATCAAAGTAGGTATAAAGAATGGTATGATTTAAAGAATTCTGTAAAAGTCAAGCTATGGAATGTTGGTGACACGGATTTAGTCAAGAAACCGAGATTACACAAAAAAGGTGTCACTGAATACATGGGTCCTTTTATAATTACTTCTATTTGCAAAAATGTTATAATAATGCAGAATGGATGTAAGTGGAATATGTCTAGACTTGTCAGATTCAATGGTGATAAGTCTTCATTTTCTTCTGGTTCTGAATGTAATTCTCATGGCTCTGGCTTATCCAGATCTGATGAGGGTACCTCCAAAAGATTTCCTCAAAGATCACATCATGTTCCTGTACGCTTTAAAGATTATGAGTTAAATGTATCATAATTCTTAGTCATGTTTATTATCATTGTTTTACCTGCAGTTATTCTTTTTTTTCCATTACTTTCATCCTTACCTTATTCATTAATTTCATTTTTCTCTTTAGTGTAGGGGATGTGTTATATTCAGTGAATGTACTTAGAATGGTCTTATGTTAATGTTAATGTTCTGCTTCCTCCAGATTCCAGTTTCCATGGTAATCACTGTGCTTAGGCAGTTAGGGACTGGAAGGGCTGGCAGCATTAGTTGGTGGTGCTATAAGAAATAAACCTGACTATCCATCTACACAGTGTTTGTCATATTTAACAATAATCTAAGGTGTAGGAAGGAAATAATCAGCCACTGCAAGTGTCACTGCACAGTTTTCATTCTGAAATGGCCACTATGACCCATAGCAGCAAGCCTCAAGGAGCATGCTGGACTGCCTCATAAATAGTAAATAGAAGTTTGAGAGGTGCAACATAATCCTTTCCAGATAAAACATGCACATTTTTCTAAGTTGCCATCATGCCCATTGAGAGATATCTCTCCCTGGGTGGGAGTATAGATATATAAATGCCTTTTTAGACTGCTAAAATGATTATGGTCTGGTTGACATCATGACTGTCACCTCACAATTATGTGAGGGTCACTATGAGAGGGGCTTTGCCTCCACCCACATGTTGGGAGCCAGGGGCATATGTTTTGATGGGAAAAGGTTGTGTGATTCCATAACAAAGTGCTTGCCCTCTATAAAGCAGTGATTATTTTCTTTATCCAGAGTTTGAACTTTCAAAGGCACTCACATGTCATTGCAATACTAGTAAAGTGTCCTAGAAAACTAGATCATTTATGGCGTTTTCCTTGGCAGCTTGCTTGCTGCTCGTTTCATCTGCAGTGCGCCGCATTCCACGTGGCCACTTTTGAACCAGGAGTTTATTATGGAATGCTGTTGTCCAAAGTGTTTCATTGTTTTACCATTGCAAGATGCCAATACATTGGATTCAAACGTGGCCGCCATGCATGAACTTTAAAACAATGATACACTATTCACAATACATTTGCAAGATGGACAGTTGCTGCTATGTTTAGTTTTGTTATTGCCTACAGTGTTTCGAAGGTCAAAAAAATATTTTTCTACTTATATCCTACTTCATTTATCTTGCATACGCTGTTGAGTTTGTGTGTTTTATAGCGGTTGTGTGAGAGGTGAATGGAAGGTTGAGTAAGTGTATTGATGAAAGGATTGATCAATGCAAAGATGAGTAACCATTAACCATGCCTTTCAGAGTAACCAGCCTGACATGTAACAGACATCACCATAATATAACTGAACTTTTGGAGTCACTGGACAGACTTATGACAGTCACCATCTAAGTATGACTGACCTATTGGAGTCACCGGCTTGGCATGACAGACACCACTGTAGTATATCTGGCCTTTCAGAGATGGTAACTGACCTTTCATATTCACCAGCCTGACATGTGACAGACACCACCATGGTATGACTGACCTTTCAGAGTGACCGGCCTGACTTACAACAGACTCTACCAAAATGGAACTGTTCTTTGAAAGCCACCGGCCGGGCATGATACATACTCTACTGACAGATAGCCGGTCTTTCATAATCAGGGGCCTGACGTTTAACAGACTCTACCAAAGGAAAACTGGCATTTTAGAGTCCCGGGGCTAATATCTCAAAGACCCTGAGGGCATTTTTAACAAAACGTCACACAGAAAGGCAAGTCACTTTGCTGCGCTGTGCTGTATGCTAGGGAAAGGGCAGGAATGTCCCAACACAGGCACAATTTCATTCTGTCTTCCTTGTAAGCAGGATTGGTTTTGTGCAAGAAGGGCCAGCTTCCTGTACAAAAACAATACCCTGATGCATTTTCCAGCACACAAAGAACTACACCCAAAGAAAGAGCAAGAGAAATAAACATATTTCTCCTTGTTAGGTCTCACCTGCGGAGGCATAGCAGTTTTGGTGCATTCCCGTTTTCACCACTTATGGTAACTCTGCGAATTAGTCAAAATCCTTGGGTGCTGCGTGGGAACACACACGCTACACAAATAGAATGCCTCCTTATGGCAGAATAACGCAACACCTCGAATGTGCTGCATTGCATTACTCCAGATTTATTAAGCAACTCAGGGGCCTGCAAGTTGGCCATGTTTAGCTTGATAAATCGCATTTAGTAGACGCGTCATGCATGCATCCCGTAATGTGGTGCAAGTGTAATGCAACTGCTTAATAACAGGCCCCTCAGCCTACTGAAGTGTATTTGCCCTTCCAAAGTCACTGAACTAATGTGAGATTGCCAATTCTCAGCCATGAAGGCCTCTTTGTGACACTGGTCTGTAGATGAAGGGAGAGTGATTTGATGGAACAGTTTAAATGGAGGAGGGAAAAGATGAAATCGAGTGATTTTCCTCTCCACCTGACCAGCCGCTACCAGTCTCCATATAATCATTAAAATTGCGTCTCGGAAATATCTTCTGGTAAAAGGGCAAGCGTGCAGCGAAATCAGCACATACATAACTAAATCAATAATTTATTGAATGGATACATTGCACGAGGCACTTATGGCTCCATAAGTTGTCAACTAAGGGCCATATTATCAAGAAAGGGCGATACATTATCGCCGCTTTTATCGGCAGGAAACTGCCGCTAAAGCGGCGATAATGGGCTTGATAATATGCCCTTATGAATTCCCATAGAAGCCCAGGTTCTGGTGTTAATTAATGTATTGCCCGTTCTTGATAATAAGGCCCTAAGTTTTGAAAAAACCCACTAATCTGCTCAGAAGATGACAGAAACAAGGCGTCGGTTTCAGGGGCACCAACTTCTTGCCCCACGCCTCCCTCTGAAACCGAGAGGTGCCGGTCCGGGAAGCACAAAGGAAACAGGTGCCTCCCATGATGACATGAACAGGGCGCGCGGCTGCTGGCCTCGCGGCCACCTGGCGAGGGAGAGCCCAGAGCGCCGCATTTGAATATATATTTTTACTTTTATGTTCTTGAAAACGGAATAGTGATCACTAGAGTGTGAAATATAAGTAAAGAAAACAGTTCAAAAACTTCTCACGTTAAAGTCAAAGGAATGGCCTTGCCTGGTTTGTAGTTTAATTTATAATTAAACATCAATTAAGTTGCTTCCACGTCACTGGTGATTTTGAGTGGGTATGTTTACCAATGCTTTTTCTTTTGTAGATTAAAAATAAAACAAAACATTTTTTTGCTCGTTGTTGCACTTTCCTCACAGACCTGCAAAGAATTAACTAATTTAATCGAGATTTTTGAAGAGAAATCACATTCGCCTCTTTATCGAATTAGAGTGACAAGGTTGGTGATATCACTTAAGGAACCTAATGGATGACTGTGGCATCACTCAAAGAAATGACGTCAGGCTGTTATATTATTCCAATTGGAGTCCTCAACTCGAACATAATTACCACTAAAACTTGGCCTTAGACTGTGATATCACTCCTGGAATCCAATATCCGATTGCAATTATACTCAAGGAAATTGAAGTTAGATTGTGATATCACTGTGGAAGCGGGCCACAAGACTGTGATATCATGTCAGGATCTGACATCAGGCAATTAAATAACTTTGTTAACCTGACTTTGGACAGTAATATTACTTTGGAATACTAAAACGAATTCTTTACATCGCTTCTGGAAACTGATGCTAGACTAAGACCTCAGCATGAATTTACACTGCAAAATGGCACCAGGGTTATGGAATTAGACTGTAATATCGCTACAGTACACAATATTAGACTTTGCGGTCACACCTAGGATCTGATTGCAGACTGTGATCCCATTGAAGAAACCAAACATCAGACTACAGAAATCAGTTATCAGACAGTGACATTACAGAGAGACTAGGCCTCGACCAGTGTCATCACTGTAGGAAACTCACATCAAATCATCATCTCAGGACCTCGCAGCAGTATTCAGGCCAAATTTATCTCTGCCCACCTTGTCAAGTTTTTCTTAAATATTGTCAAATTCAGCTTTAGGAAAAAGCTAGGCCTATATGAAATTATAGAGCTTAATGGCTCGAAACTTCACGCATTTAGCAGTGTGTTTTAAATTAAATTAAAATACATGGATACAAAATTGGGCCAGCACTAAGAAATGTTCACCTAAGGTACAGTCATGGCAGCAGCCTATGTTCTTTTGGCCGCCATAATCTCCTTCTCCATTGCCTGATTCTAAAGGACCTCTTGAGACCTTCTGGAAAGGAAAGCTCCACTAGGGGACTTTGAAAGTCACCCAATATTGTGGAAGGAAAAAGATCGCAGAGGGCATCCGAAATCAACCCCTGCATCCTTATGTCTTATTGATTAGGACATCAGGCAGCAAGTAATTGAAGTTTAACATAGGCCACTTGGGTACATTCAGATAATGCCACACTTTTATGGGATAAAGAACGGTGATGGTTTAAACCCAGATCTTTTGACTGGGTGTGAGTGTTTGATTGATTCAGATGCTCCGTCCATCACCACCCCCTTTTGTACCGCTTTTGGCCGCCATAAGTGTGGCAGGGTATGCTCAGACGTGAGTCCCTTGCTCACTTTGCTACTGGATTCAAGGTAGCCGGGCTGAAGATGGCTGGAATGCCAGAAACCGGTCCTCGGAAACTTGTTTCCGGTCCAGGGAAGGCATGGCTTGGCAGTTCGGCTGGACTGTTCCCATGAGGCACAGGGTCAGACTGATTTGCATATAGCCATGTCTGAACTGGGGTGGCAGAGTGGGCTAAAGAACGGTGATGGATTAAACCCAGATCTTTTGACTGGGTGTGAGTGTTTATTTGATTGAGATGCTCCGTCCATCACCACCCCCTTTTGTACCGCTTTTGGCCGCCATAAGTGTGGCAGGGTATGCTCAGACGTGAGTCCCTTGCTCACTTTGCCACTGGATTCAAGCAAGCCGGGCTGAAGATGGCTGGAATGCCAGAAACCGTTGCTCGGAAGCTTGTTTCCGGTCCAGGGAAGGCATGGCTTGGCAGTTCGAGCTGGACTGTTCCCATGAGGCACAGGGTCAGACTGATTTGCATATAGCCATGTCTGAACTGGGGTGGCAGAGTGGGCTAAAGAACGGTGACGGATTAAACCGAGATCTTTTGACTGGGTGTGAGTGTTTGATTGATTCAGATGCTCCGTCCATCACCACCCCCTTTTGTACCGCTTTTGGCCGCCATAAGTGTGGCAGGGTATGCTCAGACGTGAGTCCCTTGCTCACTTTGCCACTGGATTCTAGCAAGCCGGGCTGAAGACGGCTGGAATGCCAGAAACCGGTCCTCGGAAGCTTGTTTCCGGTCCAGGGAAGGCATGGCTTGGCAGTTCGGGCAGGACTGTTCCCATGAGGCACAGGGTCAGACTGATTTGCATATAGCCATGTCTGAACTGGGGTGGCAGAGTGGGCTAAAGAACGGTGATGGATTAAACCCAGATCTTTTGACTGGGTGTGAGTGTTTGATTGATTCAGATGCTCCGTCCATCACAACCCCCTTTTGTAACACTTTTATGGGAAGCGTGAAATTCCATGAATTCGGACACCGAGTTAGACAGGATTAAAGCTACACCTGGTGCTAAAACAAATATGATTTCTTTAAAATTCTTCTGAAAAAGTTTTTATGTCAAAATTGTATGTAGTAGCAAAGTTGGGTGAAATCTAAAAACTGCACATTTTACACAGCAGCAAAGTTGTGAACTTTCCAAAGGCCTACTAAGAACTAGAAATCAAAGTGTGACATCACACCTACTACCTGAAATCTGAATGTTTTCTCATTTTAGGCATTTCAATGCAGACTTTGGCCCAGAGTGGTTTTTGGGTTACTCAGTCCTAAATAGGACGGATATTCTGGCCGTTTTATTAGACTAATGGACTTGCAATAAGGCCTTCAGGAGTCTGTCATATTTGTGATAAGGTGTACCCTTTTGCCAAACTCTGAATCAGGCCCTTTTTCCTCAATATAGGAGCCTGATGCCAACTTTCACATCACCCCACAAAGCTTCTTGAGAGTTACTTTAACAGCAGGAACCTAATGCAAGACTATTGCAGTTTTCCAGGAGCTTGATGCAAGAATTTTACTTAACTAGAGAAACCTGATATCAGAATCTGACCTGCATCTAGATTTCATATTGTAACATCAGCCGAAATGACATGTGTTAGAGTAGCAATACTCAAGGCATCTGATTATAACCTCAAACCAGCTTCATGCTGATGTCAGAGTACTACACCACTCAATGAATCTGAGTTCAGACTGTGATATCACTGAATGATCATGATATCAGATTATGATGTTACTGCAGATACCTGGGATCGGATTTCTGTGTCATTGAAATAACCAGACATTTGAATCTCCAGAGATTCTGGAGTTTTCAATGTGGAATGACAAATAAGGTGATACGGGTTCATACTAAAGCAATGCATATCTATATTTGTTTTCAGAAGTGATAAAGAAAACACAATTAGGAGGAAAGGAAAACACAATTAAGAGCAACGAAGAACAAATAGGCACTAGAGGAATAGTAACAATTTAGCAGCAAACAACCAAGAAAAACTCCATAATGTATATTTACACAGTTCATACATGTAAATATGTGTAAATGTTTAGCTACGTTCACATATAAAGCTCTATGTAGTAATTATTAAACAATTTTATTATAAATGAAGAGAACATTATTGAATTGAGAATTGTTTTATTAATTGTCATTATTACTTGCCATTCAGGGCACATGCATTTTTCTCCAGTGAGGAGAACTATTATTGAGGCAGAATGAAAATGTTATTAGTACCTTTGATAAATAGTACAGGATTATAATGTATTTGTATG
>NC_136065.1:1651643058-1651668058 GCF_964261635.1 Lissotriton helveticus | reverse complement strand
CCCGGGACGCGGCTGGGGCCGTCGCAGGGTTAGCTCCGCTTCCCCTTCGTCCCCCCACAAGTTCAGACCCCCCCGATCGCTCGTGGCAGGGTCCCTCGCCGGGTCCTGCCGCGGAGGTACGCCGCCGGCACGTCTGGCCCCCGAGAAAGGGGCCAGGCGACCGGTCCGCCTCGGGACCCGTCCCGGGGCGCCTGGCTGCGTGCCGCGCGAGGCTGTCTGTGGTGTCCCACCGGCTGCCTGCGCGCGCGCGCCTTGGGCGCCCACCTCTGCGGCCGGCTTCCCGGGGAGGGCGAAACCCGATCCGATCCGTGGGAAAAAGGGCGCGCGGTCTGCCGGGGTTTACGCCGGGCCCCCCTGCTCCGGCAGGGTCCCGGCCTCCCCCCGGCAAACCCCCCTTTGACGCTCCGGCGTCATGCTTCCGACTACGACCTCAGATCAGACGTGGCGACCCGCTGAATTTAAGCATATTACTAAGCGGAGGAAAAGAAACTAACCAGGATTCCCCCAGTAACGGCGAGTGAAGAGGGAAGAGCCCAGCGCTGAATCCCCGCCCGGCGGCGGGCGCGGGAAATGTGGCGTACAGAAGACCGACTCCCCGGCGTCGCTCAGGGGGCCCAAGTCCTTCTGATCGAGGCTCACCCCGCGGACGGTGTTAGGCCGGTAGCGGCCCCCGGCGCGCCGGGATCGGGTCTTCTCGGAGTCGGGTTGCTTGGGAATGCAGCCCAAAGCGGATGGTAAACTCCATCTAAGGCTAAATACGGGCGCGAGACCGATAGCCAACAAGTACCGTAAGGGAAAGTTGAAAAGAACTTTGAAGAGAGAGTTCAAGAGGGCGTGAAACCGTCGAGAGGTAAACGGGTGGGGTCCGTGCAGTCCGCCCGGAGGATTCAACACGGCGGGAAGGTCGGTGGCCCGGGAGTTCCGGATCCCCTCCGCGGGACCGGGGCCCAGGCCCTACCCGGCCCCCGCAGGGCGCATTTCCTCCGGGGTGGTAATTTCCCTCCGGATTACTAGGGGCAGGGTACGCCCGGACACCCCTCCAGGGCTGGTGGTTCTCTGCCATGGGGACCAGATAGGCTATGCCTGGGCAACACCTCCCTAGGCCACCCGGGGCTTCCTTCCTCCAGGCCAACTGCATGTCAAATTGCCCAGGACGGGCTCCATGGCTCTTGGGCAGTCGTCCCCCGGGCGTCCGGGGCTCCATCCAGGCCGACGGCATGGCAGAGTGCCCGGGACGGGCTCCATGCGTCCCGGGCCTTCGTCCCCCGGGCGTCCGGGGCTCCATCCAGGCTGACAGCATGGCAGAGTGCCCGGGTCGGGCTCCATGGTTTTCAGGGTGGTCCTCCCCTGGGTGTCGGGGCGCTCCGGGCCAATGGCATGGAAAAGTGCCCAGGACGGGCTCCATGCGTCCCGGGCATTCGTCCCGGGACGGGGACGGGGACAGGGTCGGGAGAGTCCAGGCGGCTTCACTTCCGTGTCCAGCCATCTGATCGCCCAGATTCCCTCGGCCATCTGGTCGCCCGGATCCCCTCAGGCATCTGGTCGCCCGCAACGCTTTCCTATGGGGCGACCAGATGGCCGAACTTCCCTGGAAGTCCCGATGAGGTGCCATTCGCCGCCCGGATCCCAGCGAGGGCTCCAGGAGGTCGGGTACATTCGCGCCTTGGGTCCCCTCTGTCACCTCGCGTGCACAGATTACAAGAAAAGGGGGTAATTTTCCTCCGGATTACTAGGGAGAAGGGTACGCCCGGACACCCCTCCGAGGCTGGTGGTTCTCTGCCATGGGGACCAGATGGGCTATGCCTGGGCAACACCTCCCTAGGCCACCCGGGGCGTCCTTCCTCCAGGCCAACTGCATGTCAAATTGCCCAGGACGGGCTCCATGGCTCTTGGGCAGTCGTCCCCCGGGCGTCCGGGGCTCCATCCAGGCCGACGGCATGGCAGAGTGCCCGGGACGGGCTCCATGCGTCCCGGGCCTTCGTCCCCCGGGCGTCCGGGGCTCCATCCAGGCTGACAGCATGGCAGAGTGCCCGGGTCGGGCTCCATGGTTTTCAGGGTGGTCCTCCCCTGGGTGTCGGGGCGCTCCAGGCCAATGGCATGGAAAAGTGCCCAGGACGGCCTCCATGCGTCCCGGGCATTCGTCCCCCGGGCGTCCGGGGCTCCATCCAGGCTGACGGCATGGGAGAGTGCCCGGGTCGGGCTCCATGGTTTTCAGGGTGGTCCTCCCCTGGGTGTCGGGGCGCTCCAGGCCAATGGCATGGAAAAGTGCCCAGGACGGGCTCCATGCGTCCCGGGCATTCGTCCCGGGACGGGGACGGGGACAGGGTCGGGAGAGTCCAGGCGGCTTCACTTCCGTGTCCAGCCATCTGATCGCCCAGATTCCCTCGGCCATCTGGTCGCCCGGATCCCCTCAGGCATCTGGTCGCCCGCAACGCTTTCCTATGGGGCGACCAGATGGCCGAACTTCCCTGGAAGTCCCGATGAGGTGCCATTCGCCGCCCGGATCCCAGCGAGGGCTCCAGGAGGTCGGGTACATTCGCGCCTTGGGTCCCCTCTGTCACCTCGCGTGCACAGATTACAAGAAAAGGGGGTAATTTTCCTCCGGATTACTAGGGAGAAGGGTACGCCCGGACACCCCTCCGAGGCTGGTGGTTCTCTGCCATGGGGACCAGATGGGCTATGCCTGGGCAACACCTCCCTAGGCCACCCGGGGCTTCCTTCCTCCAGGCCAACTGCATGTCAAATTGCCCAGGACGGGCTCCATGGCTCCTGGGCAGTCGTCCCCCGGGCGTCCGGGGCTCCATCCAGGCTGACGGCATGGAAAAGTGCCCAGGACAGGCTCCATGCGTCCCGGGCATTCATCCCCCGGGCGTCCGGGGCTCCATCTAGGCTGACGGTATGGAAGATTGCCCAGGTCGGGCTCCATGGTTTTCACGGTGGTCCTCCCCTGGGTGTCTGGGGGCTCCAGGCCAAATGCATGGAAAAGTGCCCAGGACGGGCTCCATGCGTCCAGGGCATTCGTCCCCTGGGCGTCCGGGGCTCCATCTAGGCTGACGGTATGGCAGAGTGCCCAGGTCGGGCTCCATGGTTTTCACGGTGGTCCTCCCCCTGGGTGTCTGGGGGGCTCCAGGCCGAAGGCACGGAAAAGTGCCCAGGACGGGCTCCATGCGTCCCGGGCATTCGTCCCCCGGGCGTCCGGGGCTCCATCCAGGCTGACGGCATGACAGAGTGCCCGGGTCGGGCTCCATGGGTCCCGGGCAGCCCTCCCCCGGGCGTCCGGGGCTCCCACCGCCAGGCCGACGGCATGTCAAAGTGCCCAGGACGGGCTCCATGAGTCCGGGACAGTCCTCCCCCGGGCGTCCGGGACACCCATCTCCAGGAGGCCAACGGCATTGGCAAAGTACCCAGGACGGGCTCCATGGGTCCCGGGCAGACCTCCCTCGGTCGTCCGGGGCACCCATCTCCATGAGGCCAACGGCATTGGCAAAGTACCCAGGACGGGCTCCATGGGTCCCGGGCAGACCTCCCCCGGGCGTCCGGGGCACCCATCTCCACGAGGCCAACGGCATTGGCAAAGTACCCGGGAAGGGCTCCATGGGTCCCGGGTAGACCTCCCCTGGGCGTCCGGGGCACCCATCTCCACGAGGCCAACGGCATTGGCAAAGTACCCGGGAAGGGCTCCATGGGTCCCGGGTAGACCTCCCCCGGGCGTCCGGGGCACCCATCTCCATGAGGCCAACGGCATTGGCAAAGTACCCAGGACGGGCTCCATGGGTCCCGGGCAGACCTCCCCCGGGCGTCCGGGGCTCCCACCTCCAGGCCGACGGAATGTCAAAGTACCCAGGACGGGCTCCATGGGTCCCGGGCAGCTTCCCCCGGGCGTCCAGGGGAACCCACCTCCAGGCCGACGGCATGTCAAAGTACCCAGGACGGGCTCCACGGGTCCCGGGCATTCCTCCCCCAGGCCGTCCGGGCCCTAGAGCTCCGGTGGTCCAACCTGCGCCTGAGGCCCAGCCGGGGTCCAAGAGCCCTGCCTTGCATGGGCAGGCAGTCAGGAACCCTACCGCGAAGGCTTGGGATGGATGGGGAGCTGGGAGTCCTTTCGATCCCGGCCCTCTGGTCGCCCGTGATGCTTTCCAATGGGGCGACCAGATGGCCGGGCTTCCCTGGAAGTCCCGATGAGGTGCCATTCGGCTCCCGGATCCCAGCTAGGGCTCCATGAGGTCGGGTTCTTTCACGCCTTGGGTCCCCTCTGTCACCTCGCGTGCACGGATTGCAAGAAAGGGGGGTAATTTCCCTCCGGATTACTAGGGGTGTCATGTATTCCTATAGGTTCTGAATCGATCCCCCTATTCCTGACCCTATTCTGGTTAACAAACCAACAAGTTAACTAGCAGTCAGCCCATGAGGCAGCAAACCCCCATGATGCAGATACCGTTATCTGACGAAGCCACACTACGGCACAGGAACGTGTTATCTGATTAGGTCATAACGCTTGCGATCTAATTAGACAAGCGATATTCCTCCAGCTCCTGATAAGGCATACGGAGTTCTCTAAACAAATCAAACCTATGACAGACCTGGGAAAAACCCTGCGGCCATTGTTTTGATTTCACCGAGAACTTCAGCAAAAGAATGTGCTAACGACCAAGTCGTATGACATCCTTATTGACGTATCTATGTCCATCCTTACGTCAATCTCGGCACCTTAAAGGTATAAATATTACCGATATTGCCCTATGCAAACACACGCGGTGGTGACGAGACGGAGCAGCCATACTTGCCGAAGCCCAGAGCAGAGCAGACCCAGCTGGCGCAGCCCCGCCTTCCTGACGCGCTGAGAACGAGACGCGCTGCTTTCTCCTGCCGAGAAATCCAGTACCGGCGCTTCCGGGTAGCCCTCGCAGGCAGCCTGGAATATCGAGACCAGAGAGAGAGATACCATTCCTCATTCATCCTAACTTCCAGGTACAGAACTGAATAGCCCCTCACAGAGAATTCTTAAGTTAGTCACTTGGCAAAAACAAACTTAACTTAAACTGTAACTTTCTATTCCCGCCCACGTATTAGACTTAGGTCAGGTACACGGGGTAGGCGTATTTAGAAACACCAGTTGAGTACGTTTAGTCAAATGTATATATGTATGTAATATATTTTAATCATTTTAAACCTTCATATGGCTTAGAAACCATATCAATGTTTTTACAGTATTATTTTATACTTCTGCTTTTAATGTATGCACTTTACTTAACTATAAGTATTGCAATAATATCGATCCATTTCTCATGTATGAGAAAAGAGACTGATCAATAAATAACACCTTTTTATTGAACACGCCCGTCTCTTCCTTTTCTCTACAATCTGATGAGACTAAGAATGCACGTACTGACTGAGTAAAATAATTGCCTTTTGTTCACACGACTCTCGAGATACACTCTTGATTAGGGGAGAGCAAAGTTGTCATGTTCTATGGTTGTCAGAAACTAAATCCATTCTTGTCTAATCAGGGGAGTTAATTCTATCCTGAACATTCGAGAAAGTTTCTAGTGAACTCTGAGCTAGCTGGCAAACCCAAAACTTTAAGTCTAATATCGACAGTAGTAGACCTAGTTAACGTCTGATCTAGGCCTTTACTATTGTAGGTATTATTCCAATGCGCAGAGCCTATTGGGATGATAGGAACTACACTACATGGCGCCCAACGCGTTTGGAAAGGGCGATAAAACTAACGTAAGACATTTAGAGTAACTCAGTCGTGCTTTCTCACTCAGACCCCTTTTCCCATAATACTCCAAAGACGTCTGGAGTGGGTGAAAGGTTATATCCGCCAGACCTCGCAGGAGGGAACTCCTATGAATGGTTCTTGGTTTAGTCAACGTTGAAGGATACACTGTTCCAAAATATTGTGCATCTAATCTTTGTTTCCATAAGAAACCTGATCTGCAAACAAACAAAATAACCTTCAGGACAGTAAAATGTCAGACAATGAAGATGAAAGAGAGGCAGTTAGATTAGCAACTGAACTCGCAGCAGCTGATGCTACCATGCAGGCAACAGACGGGGATATAATACTCATCCCGGTCATTAAAAGGAGATCTATAACCCTAAAACTTATAGAAAATGGACTGACACCTAGAGGTGGCACAGTCATATTCGTAATTGAGGCACACGAATATCGGCAGACAGAGGTATACTACTCATGGATACATTTTCCAGCAGCAAATGCTGTAACAAAGTACTTCCACTATTACAAAATAGAGGAACCTCCTGAAACGTACACTCCTTTCGAGGAGGTGGAAGTACCACTCAAATTTCAAGAGCATTTGCTCTTATTTGATGGCGCCCTAAAACATAATAATCACATCACCAGGCTCGGTCCTTTAGGTAGACCAGGAGCAACGTGGCCGGTCCTAGCCGGATACACACCACATCCAGACATCGACGAGATGCCTGCACCACAGCTTTTAACACAGCTAAAACAATTAATAAAAATTCATAGACAATTAGTCCAGTATGTGATGCGGACTTCAACAATTCAGCCAGCGATTAAATTCCACAGCTGACCCCTTACCAGGGGAACACAAATAAAATTACACCACAGAACATCCAATCCTGCCTAGGTAAAGTACCGGCTAAACGGGAACAAATACCATTCTGGTTGGCACAAAAAATCACCCAAATAGAGGCGGTGTTTCCAGACACCACCCGGCTAGAAAAACACCGGATTCTGACTATCTGTCTTCCAATGGGAATCGCACCACACATTGAGGACTGTGACACTTGGGGTACAGTCTTCGCTTCTATCTACACAAAAACGCACGGTGTTCCATCCATTTCGGTAATACCAGATGTGCTAAAACAAATTCAAGACAAATACGGTCCAGAACCCGCTTTAACTCTTGGTATGAAATTACTAAAAGACTTCAAGCAGGTCTCGGCTATATTATTAGCCAACATAAAGGGAGAAGCAGCAAACGTGGCGATCCGCCAGAGGTTAAAAGAGACAGATATAGCAGACCAACCAGCTGAAATTGCCAGAATCATAGAAAAATCCTATGAGGAACTAGGTAGAGATAGTTTAGGTGGAATACCAGTAAAACCGCAACTGACTGAAAGTCCTGAAAAAATATTTTTTAATAATAATTCACCAAAAAAGAACTGGGATGGAAACAAACAATCCAATCCTAAAGAAAAGAAATTCCAGTCCAGGGGAAGGTCTCCAAGGCGAAGAGAAAAATCTCCAAACCAAAGACAAAGGTCACCCCAGAGTGACCCCTCTGGGAAAAGATATAACCTTAGAAATAGGGATAATATAAAAAAGCCTGATAGATATCAAGACATTGATACACGTCCCTCTCAATCTTTTCAGACTTCCTCGCAGAAATCGGAAAGAAGAGGACGATCAGAACAAAGAGAAGAGCACACCAAGTCCAAAGACAAGGAACCTGCTCAGCTAAAAAAGAAATTACAATTTCCAAAAAAGAAGGTAGCCAGTATCAAGGTAGTTAAAAATGCCGAGAATTCTGAGGACACAACTGAAAAACGGAGAATGGGCTCAGACAATGCTAGACAGCGCAGCAGAAGTGAGCATAGCTCGCAAAGTCCTTATGAATCATCTGGAGACAGTGGACACGAATGAATATCTTCAAGTGGAAACTGCAGACACCAGAGTTAGCAAACCTCACAAAATATACGAAATAACATTGCGTATAGAGTGGGATAAGACTAGAAAAATAAGGGGACTATTTTGGGATAATCTCTCCAAGGGCTATGACATCCTTCTAGCTGAAAAAGACTGGCCACCAGAGTTTGTCAGGGAGTGCCCTCATGGCGAAGAAATAATTATGCCTGCCTTCTCAAATCATATCCCAATTCATAAAAAATACACACTTGCTAGAAAGTGGGCAGTGGCTCTAGCTCCTGCTTTATATAAAAATCACGTGGGATGGGATGAGGACTCTCCTCCTCACAAAATCCAGTTAAAATCACAACCTACTGCACAAAGGCAGTACCCAATTAAGCAAGAAGCTAAAAAACAGGTAAAAGAAATACTAGATCAGCTAGAATACCAGGGGGTGATTGAAACTTGCACCTCACAAATGAACAACCCTTTGTTTCCGGTCTCCAAACCAGACAATTCATATAGTCTAGTTTTGGATTACCGACACCTTAACACATGTTGCAAAACTTTTGCAGTGCAAAACTCACATAGTGCTGCACTAATCAATAACATAGTGCGCAAAACATACAAAACAACCTTAGACATCTCTAATGGATTCTTTTGTCAAAACATAGCACCAGAGAGCAGATATTTGTCTGCGTTCTCAATAAATGGCACTCAAAAACAATTCTGTCGGTTAGCCCAGGGGTACAAGAACAGCCCGGGAGTATTCTCAGCGAGAGTAACAGAATTACTACAAATATATGATGATGAAGCATTATCTTATGTCGACGACATATACTTAACAGATGATGACTTGGATACTCACTTGAAAAGTGTGAACACCATAATACTTGGGTTCGCAGCAGAGGGTTACAAATTCAACTTTAAAAAATCCAGAATTGCCCATCTGAAAGTCCTGTTCTTAGGATATGAATTATCAAGTGAAGGCAAAAGCCTGGCTGACAATTTCCTAGAGAAATGTGCCGTAATCCAAGCACCTAGAACACTAAAAAACCTACAGTCAATTCTATGCTTCCTAAATTTCGGAAGAACATACATTGCAAATTACGCAGAAAGGGTTAAACCCCTTTATGATCTGATAAAACCAGATTTTAAAAGATCCAATTGGACTCAAATACACACAGAAATTCTGAGATCCTTACAAACAGACATGCTAATTAAAACAAAATTAGAAACACGTGACAATACACGCAATCTTGTGATTCGAGTCATCCCAGGGAGATGCGGATTCACATACCTGACCTCTAATGAGGGAGAAAAGGTACCAATTGCATTTAAATCACACTTGTACACTAAGGCTGAAATGAAATTTAGCCCAACGGAAAAAATTCTAACTGCAACACAGACAGCTATAGCAAAAGAACGAGCCCTGGCACAAGGTAAACGAATAATAATCGTGACACCTATACCAGCCCTAGAGGCTGTAACAAAAGCAAGCATTCCGAATGCTAAAGCGCTCCATCTAAGATGGATACAATGGGCTAACTCTCTTGCTGCAACAGACGTGGCATACGAATTTGATCCTAACTTAAAAACACAAGAATTTCTCCAATATGAATTTGAATGTCCTCCGCCGACCGAAATTCTGCCTCTAGAACATTACGGCTGTATAATATATACAGACGGATCAGCACAACCCGCAGTAGGGGGTAAACAAGCTTACAGTGCTGCGTGCGCGATTGTTAAAGGTCGCTGGCACGAAGGGAAATTTAAACCAACCCTCACTGAAACACAATCTCTAGGAGATTGTACAGCTCAGCGGGCTGAACTACTAGCATTCAAGATGGCGCTTGAAAATACCGATCGAGAATTCCCCACACTCATAGTGTGCGATTCGTATTATTGCGTTCAGTCTTATAATGAATACTTGCAGATCTGGCTTCAGAATGGTTTCAAGGATGCGAAAGGTGGCACAATCAAGCATAAAATGCTCTGGGAACAAGTAGTTCTATTACAAAAAGAACTACCAAAGACTCACGTGATACATACACTGAGTCATCAACGTGATGGCGTTCACGTTGCAGGGAATTCATTGGCTGATGAGGCCGCGAAGGCAGCTGTACAAACGGCTTCCGTAGCTGCCATCACTCGGTCAAAAACGAAAATAGACAGCGAAATATTACAAGCTGTCAGCGCTTCAGAAAAGGATTCGATAGAACCACTCCCGAAAGGCTTTCCAGTAAAATACTCATACATAACTGATGCAAACAATGTTCCTTTTGCTAGAATCCCTGGAGTGGGGGATAGGGCAATTCCAAACATGGAACATAGGTTAGGACTAATATTAGCGGCACACGAAGGGCTAGCTTCTATACATGCTGGCGTCTCGGCCACAGTATCATTATTAAAGCAGAGATACTGGTGGCCACAAATGAGAAGACAAACAAGGAACTATGTTCTAGAATGTGAAATATGTCAAAAAATGAAAGTATCAACGGTGAGACGTCCAGCTCAGACGCCCCTTCTAATCTCGGATAAACCATTAGCCTGTGTTTATCTGGACCACTGCGGTCCCTTACAAAGGGATGGTAACAATAAATATATCTTGGTCGCAGTGGACTCATGCACGAGATTCATATGGATGTGGCCCCAGCGAACGGCTGACGCCAGAACTGTTATAAAAGATTTGCGAGTCTTTATCGGCACATACGCAATTGGCATGCTGCATTCGGACCACGGACCTGCTTTTAGCTCTAGAGCTTATAAGGAGGCCATGGTCGGCATGGGCGTGAATTTGCGGTACTCTTGTCCATTTCACCCTGAGGGGAACGGAATTGTTGAAAGAAAAAACCGTGACATAAAGCAATCTATAACGGCAAAGGTATTAGGTTCGGGAGCTGGGTGGGTCAAACATCTAATAAGTGTCCAACGTAGTCTAAATAACTTGCCAAGAAATTCTCTGAAGGGATTCAGTCCGTACGAATTATTATTCGGAACTAGGATGTTAATCTCTGACCTTGACAGTCAGACTTCAGTGGTGAAAGAAAAAAGCTTTGATATCAAAGACCGTTTGGCTATTTTGCAGGACTTAAAGAAAACAAGAAAAGACCTGAGCAACATAAAGTTGAAACAACAGCCAACAACCACTGAAGAACCACCACCTGTCCCAGCAAGACCTGTCTGGATTCCAAAAGTCGGGGATCTAGTCAGAGAAAAGATTGCGGTAAAGAAGGAATTTGGGCCTTCTTACAGAAAAGCAGTTCCTGTCTTGTCTGTCAACGGGACAAGATCAGTTGTACTACCGCCGCTTGCTGGTAAAAAGGAGAACCGAGTTGTATCCATCGACCTGGTAAAACCACAATCATGTGGCCGATAACAAATAGTAGGCCAAGTGGACTCCCAATAAGTAGCAGAACACCAAGGTTTGCTACCAGTACAGAGGTCCTATCAAAGAGGCTCATCACATTCGAAACGCCTACAGAAGAACAACAAGGACTATGCAACAATGCAATAGAACTCAGACCTCTGAAAACCCAAATAAAAACATTTAGCAGAGACACACCAATCTATAATGAAGTACCAAGTGAAAATGCAAGAAACGGTAATCCCGAAGCAATTGGAACAATTGACAGAACTGCATCCGGCTACTTCATAAACTTCGATGATTCCTCTGAAGGCTTCAGTGAATCAAAGACACAGCCATCATCAAAAACCTTTAAAGATAAAGCTAAAGAACTTTTGAAACAACTGAAAGAAACATACCTGATTTCTCCATGGATCGAATTTTGGGTGGGTTTTGGTGCATTTATCCTCATACTTTGGCTCATCATGGTACTTACTTTGGGACGCTTCATTGAGGGAAAATATGCTAAAATGGACACAGCAAGTCAGAAAATCAACTTGATCCTCAAACCACACACATCTTCACACGTCGAGAAAAGAGAACTTTCTTCAGCCAACTTCACAGCCAATCCTATACCGGGTGGGGTAGCATGGGACAACACTGACTATGAAATTTATGGTCCGGTCGAGATCCTGAAATATCCACACCAAATTAAGATCTCCTTGAGTGACTTTGTGAAACCGAGCTCATTTGCTGATGATTGGGACTTCGAAAGCATTAATAATATGATGTCTGACTTAGTAATGTCTGCAAAATTTACCAAACATGATTATTTGCAGGGTTCTACAAATTATGATAGTATGTATTGCTATAAACACTATGGTAACCATTTTCTACATAGATCTGCACAGCCTAGAAATGTTTTAAATTATAATCAATGGGAACATTGTGCAACTCCTCCAAAAGGAAGCTCAAGAACCTTCTATGACAAATATTCATACTTTTCAGGTTTTAACACAAGTAATGCTGAAACATTTTATTTCAAATTGTCAAACAAGACAGGGACCAAGACCATGATAACAAACACAAAATTGATATATTCAGATTCATTCTTCGAACAAATGAATACTTTTGGTTTTGATTATTGGGACAAAAATGTTGAATTGAAAAGTGTTTGGGGTACAAAAGAATGGCAAGTACAGGGTATAGAATCACTGTTTAGAGCCTGCATGATCCCAGAACAAATTATATTTTTAAATGACACTGTCCAACAAACCACCTGTCTTGGCTTAGCCAAAATCAAAGACCTAAATAAACCGTCTATTCCAAAGCCAACAATGTTTAGCAATAGCTCTGATACAGATGAAGAGATAGACGTAAACCATATATTAAACAAAAACAGAACACATCCTGATTGGAAACAGTGGTTGATCTGGCCCACAGATACTAATAACTGTCAAGACAGATTCCTGAATAAAACACAGGGGTTCAAAATGACCAGGCCAGACCCTAGATATCCCCAAAGACATCACCCAGGGATAATAACAACCTACAGTGTGGGCAAATTATGCCTTCAATGGCTACAAACTTCCACACTGGCAGAAATTAAGCAACACCTAACTTTACTTACTGATGGTGCTGACTTGCGTGATTTCATTATGGGACCGCGCAAACAGCGTCAAAAGCGTTTCATAGCAGCCTCTGTATATGCAGCATACAATGAGGCCTGGAAGGTTACTCAAATTGAAACAGCAGAGAGAATACGGGAAATTGACCGTATTAATTTGGAAAAATCACTGTCTGTAGTGGACAATGGGTTAATGACTCTGTCCTCCAGAATTTTTTCTTTGGACAGCATTGTGTCTTCAGCTATCGACATATTATCGCAAGACTTACTGTTGCTACAACACAGTCAGTCGCAATTGCGTTCTATTGTACAGCTTGGCTGGACGTTACAAAATCTGCGTTCAGGCTATGTGCCTTGGCGTTTAATCAACACAACGTCACTATTCCAAATCTTTAACCTTACTGATAGACAAATCAGTATGGCACAAAAGGGTGCTGATTATACAATCTTGAGCATTGAAAAACTTGAAAGATTACCAGTGACAATGTCAGAACGACCTGTCAGTGAATGGATAATGCATGGGATAATAAATATTCCAATATCAACCTTCAGGTTTCAATACTGCCAAAAATATAAACAGGCTGGCATGTACGAGAAATTGGGAAAGGGGTACATTAAAACAACATGGAACCTGCCCTATTCACATGCATGTGTCAGTAATAAAGGACAGAAAGTGTTTCTTAGTGGCAATAATTGTGCGATGTCACTAAGCGGCACGCTTCTGTGTAACGGAATTAGTTTGCATGGAGCCTGCGAAGGGAATTCATACAACCTTTCATGTCACCAGCAAGGCGCACCTGCAACAGAGATAGAACCATTCTTTCAAAGACTCTATAATGGGAGTCACATTCTAATTGTAGACCGCAGATGCTGTAGTCTTATGCCCGGGACTCCTTATCTCGTAACTACGACTGCGAAGGTCAAGTGCTGTGGACGCTCATTGTTCTCCAGCTCCTTTCCAGACAGGGAGGCAAGGGCATGGCCCAATTTGAAAATTACTTCTATTCGAATAGATACTTTAAGCAGAATGAAAACAGTGCTTCTTCAGACGCCTACAAGGCTCACGTCATCAAAAGAAACGTATGATCTACAAGTCGCAAGGACGACTGCAGAGATACATTCATTGTTATCGACTAATTCCCCCATACATTTCGCGGAAATCCTAAACGAAATCTTAAATATTTCTGATACCACTGTGGTCTCAAAGGTATTTAAGACAGTATTTTCGATGGCATTAACACCATTCAAAGCCATACTGGGTATTTTTCCAGACTTCGTCCATTCGATTTTTGGCGGACTTCCCCTGATTTTGGGACTAATTGCAGGAATCCTATTCTTAGTCCTTATTTTTCGTTATGGCAACCCATGTCACAGACCAAACTCTTGCGACAATGGAAGAAACAATCCTAGCCATTGGATACCGGGACCGGATATCAAAAATCCTGGGACTCTCCCGGCTTAGAGACCTGAACATGACTTGGTTTCTATCATTTCGACCAATGTGGCAAAGATGTGTTTTACCTGTACTAAGGTGTCTGCAATGCGGAGAAGAATGCGTGTTAGACACCTGTCTGACGCTACAATCGGATGCGCCAATGGATGCAGAAACATTGTTGAGCCCAATAAAGGTTCATGCTTTGTGCTGCCCTCAAAGGCTACCAATCCTGATGACGGCATTCGTGGAAGCTTCACCACTACGATTGAGGGGTAGTGAAGTTCAAGATGAAAGCAGCATCGATCAGGTACGACCTTCTTTCAGCAATGCGAATCAGAATGTCAATGGAGACAATCATGCGCACGAATGCATGGTTACACCTATTTCCGAGTTAGTGGAACTTTCCCATGAAGCTGTTGACAGTTTTTTCGAAAGCCTAAATGATATGATGTTCTCACCAGAGCAGAAATAGAGACTTTTGAGCAAACTCGCACACGGCGTTCCCTGAATTCGGCCTTCAACTTTAAAAATAAAGTCACATGAACTATTTTCACTCCAGTTCACGGACAGCAATTTTTCAGCAGCCCCAAAATATTTTTTACAATTTTTCGGGACACTT
This sequence comes from Lissotriton helveticus, assembly GCF_964261635.1. NCBI lineage: Eukaryota > Metazoa > Chordata > Amphibia > Caudata > Salamandridae > Lissotriton > Lissotriton helveticus. The sequence goes on along the minus strand of NC_136065.1, from coordinate 1,651,653,410 downwards.
ATCTTCTGCTTAAAGTAAGAAACTATTCCTAGAGAACTAAGATTTCTATTTTTCGATACTTTATAGACATTAGCTGCCCGCTGGTATGTTCATAAATATTTTATTATGTGATGGAATGGTCTCGAACTTTTTTCTGTATTAAGAGCCATTTCATGTGTAATTTCTCATATACCAAATAGCATTAATGTATGAAAATGCGTAATTACTTTGGCATTATTCTACAGCTTAAGTGCATACAATACATATGACTGCAATTTTTCCGTATATTTGAAAATTTCGAAATGCATTTATGTATTTTGGGGTGGTAAGGTATACACACTACTCTATAGTATGTTGTACTATGTTATACTATGCCTAGATTAGTAAATATGTCCATAGTTAGCGTGGAGTGGGTGTCATGTATTCCTATAGGTTCTGAATCGATCCCCCTATTCCTGACCCTATTCTGGTTAACAAACCAACAAGTTAACTAGCAGTCAGCCCATGAGGCAGCAAACCCCCATGATGCAGATACCGTTATCTGACAAAGCCACACTACGGCACAGGAACGTGTTATCTGATTAGGTCATAACGCTTGCGATCTAATTAGACAAGCGATATTCCTCCAGCCCCTGATAAGGCATACGGAGTTCTCTAAACAAATCAAACCTATGACAGACCTGGGAAAAACCCTGCGGCCATTGTTTTGATTTCACCGAGAACTTCAGCAAAAGAATGTGCTAACGACCAAGTCGTATGACATCCTTATTGACGTATCTATGTCCATCCTTACGTCAATCTCGGCACCTTAAAGGTATAAATATTACCGATATTGCCCTATGCAAACACACGCGGTGGTGACGAGACGGAGCAGCCATACTTGCCGAAGCCCAGAGCAGAGCAGACCCAGCTGGCGCAGCCCCGCCTTCCTGACGCGCTGAGAACGAGACGCGCTGCTTTCTCCTGCCGAGAAATCCAGCACCGGCGCTTCCGGGTAGCCCTCGCAGGCAGCCTGGAATATCGAGACCAGAGAGAGAGATACCATTCCTCATTCATCCTAACTTCCAGGTACAGAACTGAATAGCCCCTCACAGAGAATTCTTAAGTTAGTCACTTGGCAAAAACAAACTTAACTTAAACTGTAACTTTCTATTCCCGCCCACGTATTAGACTTAGGTCAGGTACACGGGGTAGGCGTATTTAGAAACACCAGTTGAGTACGTTTAGTCAAATGTATATATGTATGTAATATATTTTAATCATTTTAAACCTTCATATGGCTTAGAAACCATATCAATGTTTTTACAGTATTATTTTATACTTCTGCTTTTAATGTATGCACTTTACTTAACTATAAGTATTGCAATAATATCGATCCATTTCTCATGTATGAGAAAAGAGACTGATCAATAAATAACACCTTTTTATTGAACACGCCCGTCTCTTCCTTTTCTCTACAATCTGATGAGACTAAGAATGCACGTACTGACTGAGTAAAATAATTGCCTTTTGTTCACACGACTCTCGAGATACACTCTTGATTGGGGAGAGCAAAGTTGTCATGTTCTATGGTTGTCAGAAACTAAATCCCTTCTTGTCTAATCAGGGGAGTTAATTCTTTCCTGAACATTCGAGAAAGTTTCTAGTGAACTCTGAGCTAGCTGGCAAACCCAAAACTTTAAGTCTAATATCGACAGTAGTAGACCTAGTTAACGTCTGATCTAGGCCTTTACTATTGTAGGTATTATTCCAATGCGCAGAGCCTATTGGGATGATAGGAACTACACTACAGGGGCAGGGTACGCCCGGACACCTCTCCAGGGCTGGTGGTTCTCTGCCCGGGGGACCAGATGAGATATGCCTGGGCAACACCTCCCCCGGGCGTCTGGGGGCTCCATTCTCCGGGCCAACGGCATGGCTCAATGCCCAGGACGGGCTCCACGTGTCCCGGACAGACCTCCCCTGGGCGTCCGGGGCACCCATCTCCAGGAGGCCAACGGGATGGCAAAGTACCCTAGAAGGGCTCCACGGGTCCCGGGCAGCCTTCCCCCGGGCGTCCGGGGCTCCCACCTCCAGGCCGACAACATGTCACACTGCCCAGGACGGGCTCCATGGGCCCCGGACAGACCTCCCCCGGGCGTCCGGGGCACCCATCTCCAGGAGGCCAACGGGATGGCAAACTACCCGGGAAGGGCTCCACGGGTCCCGGGCAGCCTTCCCCCGGGCGTCCGGGGCTCCCACCTCCAGGCCGACGGCATGTCACACTGCCCAGGCTGGGCTCCATGGGCCCCGGACAGACCTCCCCCGGGCGTCCGGGGCACCCATCTCCAGGAGGCCAACGGGATGGCAGAGTAACCGGGAAGGGCTCCATGGGTCCCGGGCAGCCCTCCCCCGGGCGTCCGGGGCTCCCACCTCCAGGACGACAGCATGTCACACTGCCCAGGACGGGCTCCATGGGCCCCGGACAGACCTCCCCCGGGCGTCCGGGGCACCCATCTCCAGGAGGCCAACGGGATGGCAAAGTACCCGGGAAGGGCTCCACGTGTCCCGGGCAGCCTTCCCCCGGGCGTCCGGGGATCCCACCTCCAGGCCGACGGCATGTCACACTGCCCAGGACGGGCTCCATGGGCCCCGGACAGACCTCCCCCGGGCGTCCAGGGCACCCATCTCCAGGAGGCCAACGGGATGGCAGAGTAACCGGGAAGGGCTCCATGGGTCCCGGGCAGCCCTCCCCCGGGCGTCCGGGGCTCCCACCTCCAGGACGACGGCATGTCAAAGTGCCCAGGGCGGGCTCCACGGGCCCAGGGCAGCCCTCCCCCCGGGCGTTCGGGGCACACATCTCCAGGAGGCCAACGGCGTTGCAAAGTACCCGGAAAGGGCTCCACGGGTACCGGGCAGTCCTCCCCCGGGCGTCCGGGGCACCCATCTCCATGAGGCCAACGGCATTGGCAAAGTACCCGGGAAGGGCTCCACGGGTCCCGACCAGGCCTCCCCCGGGCGTCCCGGGCACCCACCTCCAGGCCGACGGCATGTCAAAGAGCCCAGGACGGGATCCATGGGTACCGGGCAGTCCTCCCCCGGGCGTCCGGGGCTCCCATCTCCAGGCCAACGGCATGGCTCAATGCTCAGGACGGGATCCATGGGTCCCGCGCAGGCCTCCCCCGGGCGTCCGGGGCAACCATCTCCATGAGGCCAACGGCATTGGCAAACTACCCGGGAAGGGCTACACGGGTCCCGGGCAGGCCTCCCCCGGGCGTCCAGGGCACCCACCTCCAGGCCGACGGAATGTAAAAGTGCCCAGGACGGGCTCCATGGGTCCCGGGCAGCCCGCCCCCGGGCATCTGGGGCACCCATCTCCAGGAGGCCAACGGCGTTGAAAAGTACCCGGGAAGGGCTCCACGGGTACCGGGCAGTCTTCCCCCGGGCGTCCGGGGGCTCCCTTCTCCAGGCCAACGGCATGGTTCAATGCCCAGGACGGGACGTCAAGTGGCCAGGACGGGCTCCATGCGTCCCGGGCATTCGTCCCGGGACGGGGACGGGGTGGGGAAGAGTCCAGGCGGCTTCACCTCCATGCCCGGCCATCTGATCGCCCAGATTCCCTCGGCCATCTGGTCGCCCGGATCCCCTCGGGCATCTGGTCGCCCGCAACGCTTTCCTATGGGGGGACCAGATGGCCGAACTTCCCTGGAAGTCTTAATGAGGTGCCATTATGAGATCTTAAATAATATCTTGGAAAAATATGAAGAGGACATCAAACAGAGAAAAGCATGCAAACTAAGACGTGATGAGCAAGATTATACCTCTGGGAGGGTGTTTACATTTGCTAAAAGATACGATGCTTTGATTAATAACAATACCCTCTCTAAAAACAATAAGACTCCATCCATGAGCAGTATAGATACGGCGTCCTCTAGTAATGTATCAGTGAGTGGAGAGGAGGGGGCAACTAATGCCAGTGCAGATACACTGGACAACAATCCATCGTCTTTTTTAAAAGAGGTCCAAGTGATCAGAATGGGGAATTCGAGACAACGAGATCAAAGAGTAGATATGGTGGTAAAACCAAGAGAGGAAAAAGGGGAGGTAAGAAAACCAGACGAAAGGGCACATTACCAAACACGTTACTGGAAGGCCAATCAAGGGAAGTGACGGGTAAAAATGATATTCAAGTGATTAATTTGTCAGACTTTAACCTAACGGAGGATGTATCATCTGTCTTATGTAAAGGCCTTAATTTTTGTCCGACTAATAGAATTGATATCAATAGTGTAAAGATTGACATTTACAAGTTTGTTCGTCAACTAAAAATAAAAAAGTTTTTCTCTGCTAATGTCTCAGCCCCGAATTGTCAACCATCTCCAGTTGTTGGTGATATTACTATTCAAGATGTACACGCTACTAGATTACTGTTATCGATAACGGAACAAGAGAATGACCCTGTAACTCTACACCAAGTCTTGCAAGATTTGGAGTGTTGCACCAATTTGAGTGAGGATAGTGGACTCAAAAAGAAGTCCAAGTGGACACCACAGTTGGGGAGTGGGAGTAACATTGATGCGTTTTACAGGAGTGTTAATAAAGAACTTGACATCCTTGAGAATAATATACGCGAATCCAAGCCTCCATACCCTCAGGACAATTTGTCTTTTAGAGAGAGAAGTGCCCTCAAATTGTTATCTAAAAACACCTCCCTTGTAGTGAAAGAAGCAGACAAAGGGGGGAACGTCGTTCTGATGAATAGGACAAAGTATAATGAGGAGATTATGGGGCAACTCAACAACGAAGTTTGGTATGCTAAATTACCACATAACCCGATGTTCACGATTGTGGCTAAGATTAACAACTATCTTAAAATCTGGCATCAGGCAACCCTCTTGAATGATACAGAATTTAAATATCTTACTGTACATCGACCACGCTTTCCCTGTATTTACACACTGCCAAAAGTTCACAAGTGTCTCCTATCTCCACCAGGGAGGCCCATTATCTCGGGAATAGGTGGGCCGACTGAGAAACTGGCTGAGTTTGTAGATCTTTTTCTCCAACCGTATGTCTTAAATCTACCCTCGAACATCAGGGACACAAAACACATTTTAAATATACTGAATGACTTTGAGTGGGAACCAGACATGATGTTGGTCACGATGGATGTATGCTCCCTATACACAAATATAAATCATGATTTAGGGCTTAAGGCCCTTGAGTTTTTCCTACATAGGAGACCGGTAGAATTATTGGAGCATACCAATATGATATTAATGATGTCAAGACTAATTTTGGAAGAAAATGTCTTCCTTTTTGAAGATCAATGGTATAAGCAAACCTGTGGGACCGCTATGGGTTCGAAATTTGCGCCGTCGTTTGCCTGTCTGTTTATGGGGTGGGTAGAGGCGGTGCACGTTTGGGGCCCAGGCGGTGCAAATTGGCACCCCCATATAAATTACTATGGAAGGTACATAGACGACCTCATACTTATATGGACTGGTAGTGAGGCTGAACTCTTGGCCTTTTTTGCCTACATGAATGACAATGTGTACAACAAGACCTTTACCATTGAATACTCTAAGGAACGAATTAACTTTCTCGATCTAACCCTGTATGTGAAAGATAACAAACTGTGTAGTAAGCTCTTTAGAAAAACTACGTCCTGCAATGCTGTTCTACATAATGACAGTGCACACCCTAGATCCACAGTCACCGCAATTCCATATGGAGAACTTTACAGGGCCCGACGTAATTGCAGTGAGGAAGGCGAGTTTCTGGAGTGTGTAACGGACATTGAAGGGAGATTCCTTAGGAGAGGATATGGACCCGAGGTCTTACGTAGAGCAAAGAACAGAGTTCTTAGATTGAATAGACATGAGACACTGAGTGCCAAATCCCATGTGAATAAGAAAAATAAAGACAAGGTGAGACTGATTACCGACTATAACCCCTGGTCATCTAAGGTTTACCAAATACTGAAAAAATACTGGTTCCTGCTGAGTTCTGATCAAACTCTAAAGGATTACATAAACTCACGACCCTCCATATCCTATCGACGTGGCATGACGATCAAAAATATGATCAGTCCCAGTTACCCAAAGTTAGCAGAGAAGACCCCGAATTGGTTACATCTACTTGCAAAAGGTTCGTTCCGGTGTGGTGACTGCAGTATGTGTAGGATGTCACGACATGGAACATTACAATTCACATATAATGGGTCTAAAACTTATCAGATAAAAACACACATTGACTGTAACACTACTTATGTGGTTTATGCGATAACATGCAAATGTGAGCGAGTATATATTGGCAGTACTATACGCAGACTTAAAGACCGCATGGCAGAACATTTTAGGGCACTTAAGAACAAAGATATGAGACATCCCCTGACAGCCCATGCTATGGAATGCGGATCACAGAGTGAACATCTGACTATGTCGTTTCACGGGATTGAAACAATGCCCCAAAATGTGAGGGGAGGAGACAGGGAGCTCAGACTCAGACAACTCGAAGCTAGATGGATAATGCAGGTCCATGCAGTTGAGAGGGGTCTTAATTTTGATGACGAGCTTCAATTCTTCTTGGGTAACTGACTTATGACACACCCCAGAAGGTGGTCTCTGTATGCCAATGTATGTACAATACCTGTATCTGATCCATTTGAATTAATGTTCTAAGTACAGAGATTGTTTTTACAAACTGTATTCTGAAATGTATATGATCCCTGGACAAGCATGTGATGTATCATGGTTTTAAAATTTGTCTCATGCTGTAATTAGATGTAATAGATTTTCGATACTACATGGGAAAATGATATTGTTTCCGCAACGGGTTACTAAGTTTGGAGTACAATTCAGTGATATTACTATATAGGCTGACAACCGCAATACAAATGCACATAAATCAAAGAAAATGACTTAATTCGGAACAATCGAAGCACTAGGACAGATCTGGATATTTACTATGACCGCTTGAGTTTTACTGGTTTCGAACTATTTAGAATGATAATTGTAGCGTCAACTAGAAATGACACATATATTTGTAATTATTACTATGTAAGAAGACTTATCATAGGATGTTAGTAACGAAAATGAAGGTCATGACAATCTGGTGATGGGTACTCTTGGTGGTTGCTTTTTTTCTTTTTACTCTCTGCACGATGCGAATAAACACAACTCTAGACTTTGAAATACTAAAGCTAACTAATACGACAACGATGAATCCTTACGAGTAGCAGATATGATTTGGGGCAGGTTTTATATACGGACTTGCACATTCAAAGATGGCGCGGATTTTCACTAGAGAACTACACCGCAAGCGGTTATCCCCTTTTCTATTTTGTATACCGGATGTGGGTATATTAAGGAACTCCAACATGGCGCGGGTGCTGAACGCCAGAAACCCTTGCATGGAGGACGAGATATAGTCACAGGTGAGACTCTTCACAATTGGTTATCTCTCGTGGCGGTGTTAATTCACCGAACACGAGTTGCGCTTTAGTAATGGGTATGGGTCGTGTAACACGTAATTATATCGATAAGAGACTGTTGCTATCTTAGTGGGTGAATCCTTACTTTTAATATGGTTCAGTTGCGGGGCGGAGAAAGACTGTACCTGGCTTATCGATGTGCTTGTCTCCAATGATAACGGAAACGTGCATTTCCTAAACAACAGGACCTTGTCTGTTTAAACTACAGGAGGAAAATACCCTAATAATATAAGATGGAGAGAGACTGATTTTGCTATCCACGGGCCGAATTAACGTGAAATAGAGTGAGTAATTTATGTCAATAGACTGAGTTTTGGCTTTTGAACGTATATATGGATAGTAGATCTAAGTTTTAAATTGTGGTTTTATTTGATAGCCAAGAGGATAACTGAACCCCCATGACGCTGTGGCAGGGGTGTTGAATAAGAGAATTAAGAGTGAACTGATTTATTCAAGGTACCCATGTTTCGCTCACAACTTTGGGTGAGCATGATGTTGTATGTGGGGCTATCTCTCTCTAGCCTGAGCTAATAGGTTTTTTAGATAATTCTTTGGACTATGAACACTGGACTCTTAATATTGCGTTGGTGTGAATCACACATATAAATGAACTTATGGTGGTGGTTTCTCTTTATTAGCACTAACTTTATACTCTGCTTGTGGTGATCAATATGTATTTATATGTTTTTAGTGCACCTTGTGTTGTCTCCTGGTGATAGCTCAACAGCTTTCTGATGCTGATAATTCACCACTCCTTACTTTTGGGATATCTCAAAATCTGATCTCTTGGGTAACAATGGTTTTGAAAACAAACAACTATATGTTAAGGTTTTTTTTAAATCATAAAATTATATTGTTCTAGCCTTGAAGAAGTCTGTGGATTAACTCCTTATCAGACGAAACACGTGTCGGCTAGGAGGTTTTGTGAACAATCAACATATGAAATAAAGAAAGAAAAAGAAGAAAACAAACAGCGACTTGTGATCTGTCAATTGGCTGTAAAGTGATATTTGTGTTAGCTCAGGATAATTTTTGTGAGGTGCCATTCGCCTCCCGGATCCCAGCGAGGGCTCCATGAGGTCGGGTTCTTTCACGCCTTGGGTCTCCTCTGTCACCTCGCGTGCACAGATTGCAAGAAAGGGGGGTAATTTGCCTCCGGATTACTAGGGGGCAGGGTATGCCCGGACACCCCTCCAGGGTTGGTGGTTCTCTGCCATGGGGACCAGATGGGATATGCCTGGGCAACACCTCCCTAGGCCACCCGGGGCTTCCTTCCTCCAGGCCAACTGCATGTCAAATTGCCCAGGACGGGCTCCATGGCTCTTGGGCAGTCGTCCCTCGGGTGTCCGTGCTCCATCCAGGCCGACGGCATGGCAGAGTGCCCGGGACAGGCTCCATGCGTCCCGGGCCTTCGTCCCCCGGGCGTCCGGGGCTCCATCCAGGCTGACGGCATGCCAGAGGGCCCGGGTCGGGCTCCATGGTTTCCACGGTGGTCCTCCCCTGGGTGTCGGGGCGCTCCAGGCCGACGGCATGGCAGAGTGCCCGGGACGGGCTCCATGCGTCCCGGGCCTTCGTCCCCCGGGCGCCCGGGGCTCCATCCGGGCTGACGGAATGGCAGAGTGCCCGGGACGGGGTCCATGCGTCCCGGGCATTCGTCCCCCGGGCGTCCGGGGCTCCATCTGGGCTGACGGCATGTCAGAGTGCCCAGGACGGGCTCCACGGGTCCCGGGCGTCCGGGGCTCCCTTTCCCCGGGCCAACGGCTTGTCAGAGTGCCCAGGACGGGCTCCACGGGCCCCGGGCGTCCGGGGCTCCCTTCCCCGGGCCAGCGGCATGTCAGAGTGCCCAGGACGGGCTCCACGGGCCCTGGTCATCCGGGGCACCCTTCCCTGGGCCAGCGGCATGACAGAGTGCCCAGGACCAGTTCCACGGGTCCCGGGCAGTCCTCCCCCGGGCGTCCGGGGCTCCCTTCCCCGGGCCAAAGCATTTCAGAGTGCCCAGGACGGGCTCCACGGGTCCCGGGCGTCCAGGGCTCCCTTCCCCGGGCCAACGGCTTGTCAGAGTGCCCAGGACGGGCTCCACGGGCCCCGGGCGTCCGGGGCTCCCTTCCCCGGGCCAGCGGCATGTCAGAGTGCCCAGGACGTGCTCCACGGGCCCCGGTCATTCGGGGCACCCTTCCCCGGGCCAGCGGCATGTCAGAGTGCCCAGGACCAGTTCCACGGGTCCGGGGCAGTCCTCCCCCGGGCGTCCGGGGCTCCCTTCCCCGGGACAAAGCATTTCAGAGTGCCCAGGACGGGCTCCACGGGTCCCGGGCGTCCAGGGCTCCCTTCCCCGGGCCAACGGCTTGTCAGAGTGCCCAGGACGGGCTCCACGGGCCCCGGGCAGTCCTCCCCCGGGCGTCCGGGGCTCCCTTCCCCGGGCCAAAGCATTTCAGAGTGCCCAGGACGGGCTCCACGGGTCCCGGGCGTCCAGGGCTCCCTTCCCCGGGCCAGCAGCATGTCAGAGTGCCCAGGACGGGCTCCACGGGTCCCGGGCAGTCCTCCCCCGGGCGTCCGGGGCTCCCTTCCCCGGGCCAAAGCATTTCAGAGTGCCCAGGACGGGCTCCACGGGTCCCGGACGTCCGGGGCTCCCTTCCCCGGGCCAACGGCATACAGGAGTGCCCAGGACGGGCTCCACAGGTCCCGGTCGTCTGGGGCTCCCTTCCCCGGGCCAACGGCTTGTCAGAGTGCCAAGGACGGGCTCCACGGGTCCCGGTCGTCTAGGGCTCCCTTCCCCGGGCCAACAGCTTGTCAGAGTGCCCAGGACGGGCTCCACGGGTCCCGGGCAGTCCTCCCCCGGGCCAACAGCAGGTCAGAGTGCCCAGGACGGGCTCCATGCGTCCCGGGCCTTCGTCCCCCGGGC
>NC_136065.1:1651623058-1651630558 GCF_964261635.1 Lissotriton helveticus | reverse complement strand
TACCGGGCAGTCCTCCCCCGGGCGTCCGGGGCACCCATCTCCATGAGGCCAACGGCATTGGCAAAGTACCCGGGAAGGGCTCCACGGGTCCCGACCAGGCCTCCCCCGGGCGTCCCGGGCACCCACCTCCAGGCCGACGGCATGTCAAAGAGCCCAGGACGGGATCCACGGGTACCGGGCAGTCCTCCCCCGGGCGTCCGGGGCTCCCATCTCCAGGCCAACGGCATGGCTCAATGCCCAGGACGGGCTCCATGGGTCCCGCGCAGACCTCCCCCGGGCGTCCGGGGCAACCATCTCCATGAGGCCAACGGAATTGGCAAAGTACCCGGGAAGGGCTCCACGGGTCCCGGGCAGGCCTTCCCCGGGCGTCCAGGGCACCCACCTCCAGGCCGACGGCATGTAAAAGTGCCCAGGACGGGCTCCATGGGTCCCGGGCAGCCCGCCCCTGGGCATCTGGGGCACCCATCTCCAGGAGCCCAACGGCATTGAAAAGTACCCGGGAAGGGCTCCACGGGTACCGGGCAGTCCTCCCCCGGGCGTCCGGGGGCTCCCTTCTCCAGGCCGACGGCATGGTTCAATGCCCAGGACGGGACGTCAAGTGGCCAGGACGGGCTCCATGCGTCCCGGGCATTCGTCCCGGGCATTCGTCCCGGGACGGGGACGGGGTGGGGAAGAGTCCAGGCGGCTTCACCTCCATGCCCGGCCATCTGATCGCCCAGATTCCCTCGGCCATCTGGTCGCCCGGATCCCCTCGGGCATCTGGTCGCCCGCAACGCTTTCCTATGGGGGGGGACCAGATGGCCGAACTTCCCTGGAAGTCTTAATGAGGTGCCATTCGCCTCCCGGATCCCAGCGAGGGCTCCATGAGGTCGGGTTCTTTCACGCCTTGGGTCCCCTCTGTCACCTCGCGTGCACAGATTGCAAGAAAGGGGGGTAATTTGCCTCCGGATTACTAGGGGGCACGGTATGCCCGGACACCCCTCCAGGGTTGGTGGTTCTCTGCCATGGGGACCAGATGGGATATGCCTGGGCAACACCTCCCTAGGCCACCCGGGGCTTCCTTCCTCCAGGCCAACTGCATGTCAAATTGCCCAGGACGGGCTCCATGGCTCTTGGGCAGTCGTCCCCCGGGCGTCCGGTGCTCCATCCAGGCTGGCGGCATGGCACAGTGCCCGGGTCGGGCTCCATGGTTTCCACAGTGGTCCTCCCCTGGGTGTCGGGGCGCTCCAGGCTGACGGCATGGCAGAGTGCCCGGGACGGGCTCCATGGCTCTTGGGCAGTCGTCCCCCGGGCGTCCGGTGCTCCATCCAGGCTGACGGCATGGCACAGTGCCCGGGTCGGGCTCCATGGTTTCCACGGTGGTCCTCCCCTGGGTGTCGGGGCGCTCCAGGCTGACGGCATGGCAGAGTGCCCGGGACGGGCTCCATGCGTCCCGGGCCTTCGTCCCCCGGGCGCCCGGGGCTCCATCCGGGCTGACGGCATGGCAGAGTGCCCGGGACGGGCTCCATGCGTCCCGGGCATTCGTCCCCCGGGCGTCCGGGGCTCCATCCGGGCTGACGGCAAGTCAGAGTGCCCAGGACGGGCTCCACGGGTCCCGGGCGTCCGGGGCTCCCTTTCCCCGGGCCAACGGCTTGTCAGAGTGCCCAGGACGGGCTCCACGGGCCCGGGCGTCCGGGGCTCCCTTCCCCGGGCCAGCGGCATGTCAGAGTGCCCAGGACGGGCTCCACGGGCCCCGGTCATCCGGGGCACCCTTCCCTGGGCCAGCGGCATGTCAGAGTGCCCAGGACCAGTTCCACGAGTCCCGGGCAGTCCTCCCCCGGGCGTCCGGGGCTCCCTTCCCCGGGCCAAAGCATTTCAGAGTGCCCAGGACGGGCTCCACGGGTCCCGGGCGTCCAGGGCTCCCTTCCCCGGGCCAACGGCTTGTCAGAGTGCCCAGGACGGGCTCCACGGGCCCCGGCGTCCGGGGCTCCCTTCCCCGGGCCAGCGGCATGTCAGAGTGCCCAGGACGTGCTCCACGGGCCCCGGTCATCCGGGGCACCCTTCCCCGGGCCAGCGGCATGTCAGAGTGCCCAGGACCAGTTCCACGGGTCCCGGGCAGTCCTCCCCCGGGCGTCCGGGGCTCCCTTCCCCGAGCAAAAGCATTTCAGAGTGCCCAGGACGGGCTCCACGGGTCCCGGGCGTCCAGGGCTCCCTTCCCCGGGCCAACGGCTTGTCAGAGTGCCCAGGACGGGCTCCACGGGCCCCGGGCAGTACTCCCCCGGGCGTCCGGGGCTCCCTTTCCCGGGCCAAAGCATTTCAGAGTGCCCAGGACGGGCTCCACGAGTCCCGGGCGTCCAGGGCTCCCTTCCCCGGGCCAATGGCTTGTCAGAGTGCCCAGGACGGGCTCCACGGGCCCCGGGCGTCCGGGGCACCCTTCCCCGGGCCAGCGGCATGTCAGAGTGCCCAGGACGGGCTCCACGGGTCCCGGGCAGTCCTCCCCCGGGCGTCCGGGGCTCCCTTCCCCGGGCCAAAGCATTTCAGAGTGCCCAGGACGGGCTCCACGAGTCCCGGGCGTCCAGGGCTCCCTTCCCCGGGCCAACGGCTTGTCAGAGTGCCCAGGACGGGCTCCACGGGCCCCGGGCGTCCGGGGCACCCTTCCCCGGGCCAGCGGACTGTCAGAGTGCCCAGGACGAGTTCCACGGGTCCCGGGCAGTCCTCCCCCGGGTGTCCGGGGCTCCCTTCCCCGGGCCAAAGCATTTCAGAGTGCCCAGGACGGGCTCCATGGGTCCCGGGCGTCCAGGGCTCCCTTCCCCGGGCCAACGGCTTGTCAGAGTGCCCAGGACGGGCTCCACGGGCCCTGGGCAGTCCTCCCCCGGGCGTCCGGGGCTCCCTTCCCCGGGCCAAAGCATTTCAGAGTGCCCAGGACGGGCTCCACGGGTCCCGGGTGTCCAGGGCTCCCTTCCCCGGGCCAGCAGCATGTCAGAGTGCCCAGGACGGGCTCCACGGGTCCCGGGCAGTCCTCCCCCGGGCGTCCCGGGCACCCACCTCCAGGCCGACGGCATGTCAAAGAGCCCAGGACGGGATCCACGGGTACCGGGCAGTCCTCCCCCGGGCGTCCGGGGCTCCCATCTCCAGGCCAACGGCATGGCTCAATGCCCAGGACGGGCTCCATGGGTCCCGCGCAGACCTCCCCCGGGCGTCCGGGGCAACCATCTCCATGAGGCCAACGGAATTGGCAAAGTACCCGGGAAGGGCTCCACGGGTCCCGGGCAGGCCTTCCCCGGTTGTCCAGGGCACCCACCTCCAGGCCGACGGCATGTAAAAGTGCCCAGGACGGGCTCCATGGGTCCCGGGCAGCCCGCCCCTGGGCATCTGGGGCACCCATCTCCAGGAGCCCAACGGCATTGAAAAGTACCCGGGAAGGGCTCCACGGGTACCGGGCAGTCCTCCCCCGGGCGTCCGGGGGCTCCCTTCTCCAGGCCGACGGCATGGTTCAATGCCCAGGACGGGACGTCAAGTGGCCAGGACGGGCTCCATGCGTCCCGGGCATTCGTCCCGGGCATTCGTCCCGGGACGGGGACGGGGTGGGGAAGAGTCCAGGCGGCTTCACCTCCATGCCCGGCCATCTGATCGCCCAGATTCCCTCGGCCATCTGGTCGCCCGGATCCCCTCGGGCATCTGGTCGCCCGCAACGCTTTCCTATGGGGGGGGACCAGATGGCCGAACTTCCCTGGAAGTCTTAATGAGGTGCCATTCGCCTCCCGGATCCCAGCGAGGGCTCCATGAGGTCGGGTTCTTTCACGCCTTGGGTCCCCTCTGTCACCTCGCGTGCACAGATTGCAAGAAAGGGGGGTAATTTGCCTCCGGATTACTAGGGGGCACGGTATGCCCGGACACCCCTCCAGGGTTGGTGGTTCTCTGCCATGGGGACCAGATGGGATATGCCTGGGCAACACCTCCCTAGGCCACCCGGGGCTTCCTTCCTCCAGGCCAACTGCATGTCAAATTGCCCAGGACGGGCTCCATGGCTCTTGGGCAGTCGTCCCCCGGGCGTCCGGTGCTCCATCCAGGCTGGCGGCATGGCACAGTGCCCGGGTCGGGCTCCATGGTTTCCACGGTGGTCCTCCCCTGGGTGTCGGGGCGCTCCAGGCTGACGGCATGGCAGAGTGCCCGGGACGGGCTCCAGGGCTCTTGGGCAGTCGTCCCCCGGGCGTCCGGTGCTCCATCCAGGCTGACGGCATGGCACAGTGCCCGGGTCGGGCTCCATGGTTTCCACGGTGGTCCTCCCCTGGGTGTCGGGGCGCTCCAGGCTGACGGCATGGCAGAGTGCCCGGGACGGGCTCCATGCGTCCCGGGCCTTCGTCCCCCGGGCGCCCGGGGCTCCATCCGGGCTGACGGCATGGCAGAGTGCCCGGGACGGGCTCCATGCATCCCGGGCATTCGTCCCCCGGGCGTCCGGGGCTCCATCCGGGCTGACGGCAAGTCAGAGTGCCCAGGACGGGCTCCACGGGTCCCGGGCGTCCGGGGCTCCCTTTCCCCGGGCCAACGGCTTGTCAGAGTGCCCAGGACGGGCTCCACGGGCCCCGGCGTCCGGGGCTCCCTTCCCCGGGCCAGCGGCATGTCAGAGTGCCCAGGACGTGCTCCACGGGCCCCGGTCATCCGGGGCACCCTTCCCCGGGCCAGCGGCATGTCAGAGTGCCCAGGACCAGTTCCACGGGTCCCGGGCAGTCCTCCCCCGGGCGTCCGGGGCTCCCTTCCCCGAGCAAAAGCATTTCAGAGTGCCCAGGACGGGCTCCACGGGTCCCGGGCGTCCAGGGCTCCCTTCCCCGGGCCAACGGCTTGTCAGAGTGCCCAGGACGGGCTCCACGGGCCCCGGGCAGTACTCCCCCGGGCGTCCGGGGCTCCCTTTCCCGGGCCAAAGCATTTCAGAGTGCCCAGGACGGGCTCCACGAGTCCCGGGCGTCCAGGGCTCCCTTCCCCGGGCCAATGGCTTGTCAGAGTGCCCAGGACGGGCTCCACGGGCCCCGGGCGTCCGGGGCACCCTTCCCCGGGCCAGCGGCATGTCAGAGTGCCCAGGACGGGCTCCACGGGTCCCGGGCAGTCCTCCCCCGGGCGTCCGGGGCTCCCTTCCCCGGGCCAAAGCATTTCAGAGTGCCCAGGACGGGCTCCACGAGTCCCGGGCGTCCAGGGCTCCCTTCCCCGGGCCAACGGCTTGTCAGAGTGCCCAGGACGGGCTCCACGGGCCCCGGGCGTCCGGGGCACCCTTCCCCGGGCCAGCGGACTGTCAGAGTGCCCAGGACGAGTTCCACGGGTCCCGGGCAGTCCTCCCCCGGGTGTCCGGGGCTCCCTTCCCCGGGCCAAAGCATTTCAGAGTGCCCAGGACGGGCTCCATGGGTCCCGGGCGTCCAGGGCTCCCTTCCCCGGGCCAACGGCTTGTCAGAGTGCCCAGGACGGGCTCCACGGGCCCTGGGCAGTCCTCCCCCGGGCGTCCGGGGCTCCCTTCCCCGGGCCAAAGCATTTCAGAGTGCCCAGGACGGGCTCCACGGGTCCCGGGTGTCCAGGGCTCCCTTCCCCGGGCCAGCAGCATGTCAGAGTGCCCAGGACGGGCTCCACGGGTCCCGGGCAGTCCTCCCCCGGGCGTCCGGGGCTCCCTTCCCCGGGCCAAAGCATTTCAGAGTGCCCAGGATGGGCTCCACGGGTCCCGGACGTCCGGGGCTCCCTTCCCCGGGCCAACGGCATACAGGAGTGCCCAGGACGGGCTCCACAGGTCCCGGTCGTCTGGGGCTCCCTTCCCCGGGCCAACGGCTTGTCAGAGTGCCAAGGACGGGCTCCACGGGTCCCGGTCATCTGGGGCTCCCTTCCCCGGGCCAACAGCTTGTCAGAGTGCCCAGGACGGGCTCCACGGGTCCCGGGCAGCCCGCCCCCCGGGCGTTCGGGGCACCCATCTCCAGGAGGCCAACGGCGTTGCAAAGTACCCGGGAAGGGCTCCACGGGTACCGGGCAGTCCTCCCCCGGGCGTCCGGGGGCTCCCTTCTCCAGGCCAACGGCATGGTTCAATGCCCAGGACAGGCTCCATGTGTCCCGGACAGACCTCCCCCGGGCGTCCGGGGCACCCATCTCCAGGCCAACGGCATGGCTCAATGCCCAGGACGGGCTCCATGGGTCCGGGGAGGCGTCCCATGCGCCTCCGGGCCTGGGAGCCCCGGCTGGGTCCAGGGGCCCAGCCGGGCCCCGGGTCGGGTGCTCCGGCCCTGGTCCCTGTCTCCCAGCCTACCGCACTGCCAAGGGCCTAGGAAGGGGTTCCGTTGTGCCCGGGGAGCCTCCCCTTGCTTGTCTGGGTTCAGGAGCTCTGTCCGGGGCCCCTAGGGGCCCGGGGGAGGGCGGCCTCCTCACCCCGGGCTCTGTCCTTGGTCCTGCTGCGTGGCAGGGTGCCCGGGACGGGGTCCGGAGGGACCGGGGAGGCGTCCCATGCACCTCCGGGCTTGGGAGCCCCGGCTGCGTCCAGGGGCCCAGCCGGGCCCCGGGTCGGGTGCTCCGGCCCTGGGCCCTGTCTCCCAGCCTGCCGCACTGCCAAGGGCCCGGGAAGGGGTTCCGATGTGCCCGGGGAGCCTCCCCTTGCTTGGCTGGGTTCAGGAGCAGTGGCTAGGGCCCCTGAGGGCCCGGGGAGGGCGGCCTCCCCACCCCGGGCTCTGTCCTTGGTCCTGCTGCGTGGCAGGGTGCCTGGGACGGGGTCCGGAGGGACCGGGGAGGCGTCCCATGCGCCTCCGGGCTTGGGAGCCCCGGCTGGGTCCAGGGGCCCGGGCGGGCCCCGGGTCGGGTGCTCCGGCCCTGGGCCCTGTCTCCCAGCCTGCCCCACTGCCAAGGGCCCGGAAAGGGGTTCCGATGTGCCCGGGGAGCCTCCCTTGTTTGTCTGTGTTCAGGAGCTCCATCCGGGGCCCCTGAGGGCCCGGGGATGGTGGCCTCCCCACCCCGGGCTCCGTCCTGGGTCCTGGCGCGTGGCAGGGTGCCCGGGACGGGGTCCGGCGTGCCAGGGGAGGCTCGCCCTGCGCCTCCGGGCCTGGGAGCCCCGGCTGGGTCCAGGGGCCCGGCCGGGGCCCCGGGTGGGGCGCTCCGTCCCTGGGCCCTGTCCCCCGGCCTGCCGCACTGCCAAAGTCCCGGGACGGGGTTCCGTGGTGCCCGGGGAGCCTCCCCGTGCTTGGCTGGGTTCAGGAGCCCCACCCGGGGCCCCTGAGGGCCCCGGGGAGGGTGGCCTCCCCACCCCGGGCTCAGTCCTGGGTCCTGCCGCGGGGCAGGGTGCCCGGGACGGGGTCCGGCGGGCCCGGGGAGGCTTCCCCTGTGCCTCCGGGCCTGGGAGCCCCGGCTGGGTCCAGGGGCCCAGTCGGGGCCCCGGGTCGGGCGCTCCGGCCCTGGGCCCTGTTCCCTGGGCTGCCGCTCCACCCAGGGCCCAGGACAGGGGTCCGTCGGTCCCTTGCAGGCCTCCCCTGCTTGTCAAGGTGTAAGCGATGAGCCTTTTCCTCCGAG
>NC_136065.1:1651533058-1651613058 GCF_964261635.1 Lissotriton helveticus | reverse complement strand
CTCAGCAGGTGCAAAAGTTCAATCTTATCATTAGTAACCATTCCCTGTAGTGCTTCCTGAAGGGCCCCTTCAGAGTTCAGTTCCTACTTGCAACTATTCTATGACCCTGCTCTGACCCTCACAGCAGGCTCAGAGAAAGCAATTACAGATAAGGAAGAAGGTTGCAGCCAGGAAGTTCAAATTCAGTAACACATTAATCAGCCCCTAATTCATTTATGTCAGTTGAGGCAGGGCAGGTGTGCTTTTCCACCCATAATCTACAGTGATGAACTAGAGGGTGGCATGGGTGAGCCAGAGGGTGGCATGGGTGAGCCAGAGGGTGGCAGTGGTGAAACAGAGGGTGGCAGTGGTGAAACAGAGGGTGCTGTGATGAACCAGATGTAGAAACAACATGTTCGCGACCGTTGCTACCCGAAAAGTAAGTTCGCGTTTGCGAACTGGTACAAAATCCTCGCGATCTGGCAGAAATTCTTGCGAACACAAAAAAAAAAAAAAATCCGCAAATTCGCGAGAGTTCGCGGATTTTGCGGATTGCGAATCCGTAAATACGCAATTTCGCGGATTGCCAATTCGCAAAATCCGCCCATGCTTACTGGTACCACTCCGTCCAGCAATCCGGCCGGGGGTCCGGGGCGCCAGGGATGGAGGGTCCACCGGGGGCCCAGGGGAGGCTCTCCCCGGCCCGGCCTAGGGTTCGGAAAGCCGGGACTGGGGCCGGGGACCGGGCCCGGGGCTTGAGCCCCGTCCGGCAGGGCCCAGTGGTGCGGGAATCCCCCCTCCGTCCTGCAAGCTGGCCGGGGGTCGGAGGCGCCCGGGACGGAGGGTCCATCAGGGCCCGGGGAGGCCTGAAGCCCCGGAGCCCTGCAGCCCCAGAGGCCTGCAGCTCTGCAGCCCCCGGAACCCTGCAGCCCCAGAGCCCTGCAGCTCCGGGGCAGGCAGATTGGCATCATTTTGGTCCCGGCCATCTGGTCGCCCCTCTCGCCTCGGCCATCTGGTCGCCCTGGAAGTCATGATGAGGTGCCATTCGCCTCCCGGATCCCAGCGAGGGCTCCAGGAGGTCGGGTACTTTCGCGCCTTGGGTCCCCTCTGTCACCTCGTGTGCACAGATTGCAAGAAAGTCAGGTAATTTCCCTCCGGATTACTAGGGACAGGGTACGCCCGGACACCCCTCCAAGGCTGGTGGTTCTCTGCTAGGGGGACCAGATGGGCTATGCCTGGGTAACACCTCCCTAGACCACCCGGGGCTTCCTTCCTCCAGGCCAACGGCTTGTCAAATTGCCCAGGACAGGCTCCATGGCTCTTGGGCAGTCGTCCCCCGGGCGTCCGGGGCTCCATCCCTGCCGACGGCATGGAAAAGTGCCCGGGACGGGCTCCATACGTCCCGGGCAGTCCTCCCCGGGCGCCCATCTCCAGGAGGCCAACAGCATGGCAAAGTACCCGGGACGGGCTCCATGGGTCCCGGGCAGTCCTCCCCCAGCATCCGGGGCTTCCATCTCCAGGCCAACGGCAGGTCAAAGTGCCCAGGACGGGCTCCACGGGTCCCTGGCAGTCCTCCCCCCCCCCCGGGCGTCCGGGGCTCCCTTCCCCAGGCCAACGGCATGTCAAAGTGCCCAGGATGGGCTCCACGGGCCCAGGGCGTCCGGGGCTCCCTTCCCCAGGCCAACGGCATGCCAGAGTGCCCAGGACGGGCTCCACGAGTCCCGGGCGTCCGGGGCTCCCTTCCCCGGGACACCGGCTTGTCAGAGTGCCCATGACGGGCTCCACGGGTCCCGGGTATCTGGGACTCCCTTCCCCGGGCCAACGGCATGCCGGAGTTCCCAGGACAGGCTCCACGGGTCCCGGGCGTCCGGGGCTCCCTTCCCCGGTCCGACGGCTTGTCAGAGTGCCCAGGACTGGCTCCATGGTTCCCGGGCGTCCGGGGTTCCCTTCCCCGGGTCAGCGGCATGTCAGAGTGCCCAGGACGAGTTCCACGGGTCCCGGGCAGTCCTCCCACGGGCGTCCGGGGCTCCCTTCCCCGGGCCGTCGGCAGGTCAGAGTGCCCAGGACGGGCTCCATGGGTCCCGGGCAGTCCTCCCCCCCGGGCGTCCGGGGCTCCCTTCCCCGGGCCGACGGCAGGTCAGAGTGCCCAGGAGGGGCTCCACGGGTCCCGGGCAGTCCTCCCCCCGGGCGTCCGGCGCTCCCTTCTCCAGGCCGATGGCAGGTCAGAGTGACCAGGACGGGCTCCACGGGTCCCGGGCAGTCCTCTCCCGGGCGTACGTGGTTGTCCGACAGATTCAGGCAGATGTGCTTTTACGAACCGGATCGGAATTGGCCCAAATAATAATAATAATAATAATAATCCACATTTGTAAGGCTCACAATCACCCGTAAGGGTCTCTAGGCGCTAGGGGCCGTCGGGAAGATTAAGCAAGCTATTGCCCAGAGTCACATGGTGCTGGGCTAATCTGCCGCCGGTGCCGGGGATCGAACCGTGATCCCCATATTCCGTAGTCAGCCGCCCTAGCCGCGGCGCCAGCTATTGCCCAGAGTCACATGGTGCTGGGCTAATCTGCGGCCGGTGCCGGGGATCGAACCCTGATCTCTGGGATGCTCGAGGGTTACTACGCGCTCTACAAAAACCTTAAATAAAAAAATCTCCAGATTCCGGAGTCAGCCGCCCTAGCCGCGGCGCCAGCTATTTCCCAGAGTCACCTGGTGCTGGGCTAATCTGCCGCCGGTGCCGGGGATCGAACCGTGATCTCCAGATTCCGGAGTCAGCCTCCCTAGCCGCGGCGCCAGCTATTTCCCAGAGTCACGTGGTGCTGGGCTAATCTGCGGCCGGTGCCGGGGATCGAACCCTGATCTCTGGGATGCTCGAGGGTTACTACGCGCTCTACAAAAACCTTAAATAAAAAAATCTCCAGATTCCGGAGTCAGCCGCCCTAGCCGCGGCGCCAGCTATTTCCCAGAGTCACCTGGTGCTGGGCTAATCTGCCGCCGGTGCCGGGGATCGAACCGTGATCTCCAGATTCCGGAGTCAGCCTCCGTAGCCGCGGCGCCAGCTATTTCCCAGAGTCACGTGGTGCTGGGCTAATCTGCCCCCGGTGCCGGGGATCGAACCGTGATCCCCAGATGGGGATATCCCAAAAATCTGGCATGGATACAGCCCGCCAGGACAGGTTTGGGCACCCAGCTTATCGTACTGGTGACATTCTCATTATATAGATTCCAAAAAAGTGCTTTAATTGAAAGGAGCTGAAAGAAAACACAATGGGATGTAAACCTAAATAACTATAAATATTATGTTTTCCATCCTTGCATACCACCTACAGTATAAAAATAAACACAGCAGGACACATGACCGCGTGGCCTAATGGATAAGGCGTCTGACTTCGGATCAGAAGATTGAGGGTTTGAGTCCCTTCGTGGTCGGGTTTTGACAATGGTCACACAATTCAGGTTTCCATTCAGAATGGAAACAGGCTCTTCCAATACTCTTATAGCCATCATGTTCTCATTCCTAATTAATAATAAAGTGGAGTACATACTGCACAGTCATTTAGATTGCATCTTCAGTCTAAAATCTAGTGCATTTAAGTGGCATTAAAAAGTGCTTCTATGTACATGCACTGAATATGTACTAGGTTTGCAGAATTCTGACTTGACAGAATTGGTTTTTAGCTTAAGTGTGTGTAGATGAACTGCAAGGTGTGTAAGTATGTGTTCATGTAGTGCTTCAAGTGTAAAATCTGTATGATTTGTGCAGTTAAAGTGCTAATTTTGCCTACGAGAAAGAAAAGTACTACAGAAGAATTATAAAGGATTGGCACATTGGCTGCCTTTGCTGATGACACAGATGGCTAATTTGTAAAGCACTGGTCTATTAAGTTGCAGAGTGTGGTTGAACTTGGTTAGTAGACTTGGTGCCCGTTTCTGTGTCCTGCTGAAGACAAGGACGGCTTGATACCACTGTCAAAGCCCAGTTTATTGAGAAAAGCATCCATGGAAGAAGAAGTGTTCATACGAAAATGGTTCTCCTCCAATTTTTCTCCACTTGCTAGAAATACTGAGTCTCCATTATAGCACAGAACAGAGTGTTAAAGTCGGGGATGGAAGAGGATGAAAATGGGAAGTTTACTTAAGGAGAGAACTGAGAAATGTCCTGTGTGCAGACACCAGTGTTGGACGATTGAATACATTTAAATAATGCCTCTAGATTGCTGGTATTTATCTGTGCCTCAGTGGCCTAGTGGATAAGGCACTGGCCTCCTAAGCCAGGGATTGTGGATTCGAGTCCCATCTGAGGTGCAAACCTTTGTCCACTCTTACTTTTCCAGAAAAAATAAATATATTTATTACATGCTGTTATGATGTTAGCATACTAGTAGTTGGGAGTGGGTGGAGCTAGGGGGGCAGAGGAAGAGGAGGAGCGGACACAGGAAGAGGGAAGTTAGAGTAGGGACAGGGCATGAGCTAGATGTAATTAATAAAGCTCCAGTTAGATGAAACCAAGTGTCTGTATTTATTGTAGCACAATGCTACAACTGGCGACGAGGGTGGGATGGGCCTGAACCTAGCCCACAGAACCCCACAAGAGAGCCCTGTCCCAGGCAGCCTCGAGGAGAAGAAAACGCTGCCCAAGGGAAACGAAGTTGCTGCCTGAGACAAGAAGCCAGCAGCAGGTGACCCTGTTCCCCCAGCAGTTGAGAGGGATCCAAGAGGGAGCCGAGGCACTGAGCGTTAAAACGCTTGAAGAAGAAGAGACCCCTTCGCGCCAAAACGCGACTCACGCAGGAAGCGTGCAAAACTAGTGAGTGCTGCACGAGCAGAAGTCGGGAGCCCACCCCGACTCTGCCAAGCTCCAAAGAGGAGAGAAAAGTGCCTCAGCGTGGAGGACGTTGCCCCACGAAGATCGCCTGCCAAGCACTGCTGAGAGCGCTGAAAGCGGAGCCCAAGGGAGATCCGAGGTCGGAAAACCTCACGCCCGATGCGTGAGGTTTGGCACGGTGTCGGAGAAGGAAAGCGGGAACTTAAAAGTAAAGAGGAATCGGGAGCCCACCCCGGTCCTGCCTAATGCCCTGGTTACAAGAGGGCGCCTGGGGCACTGCAGAAGCCCCGTGGGTGTGCCCAGAAGCAAGAGCGCTGTTCGCGCCAGACGGAAGACAAGCTCACCCCCGATGCGTGAGACATCGCAGGTGAGCCGTGAAGTGAAGTCGGGAGCTCACCTGCATCGTGTCTGACTGCTCCGGTTCCCGAGGAGCGTCTGGAGAGCTGCGGAGGGTGAGCTGCCTGAAGACATCGGCTGCCGGTGTGTGCCGAGAAAACGTGTGAGCCTGGAGAGAGCCTGGAGAGTGAATGGCATCAAATCTCGTGGAGGGCGAGATTTCCAAAATGGGGGCCATCTTGGAGTCAGGCAACGTCAGATAAACAAGCATTGGCAAAAGTGAACAAGCACTGGCAAGAACAAAGAAACAAACATTGGCAAAGATAATCGAACGAGCATTGGTGCATGCAAACAAACAAACATTGGTGCATGAAAATAAACAAGCAGTGATACATGCAAATCAACAAGCATTGACACATGCAAATCAACAAACATTGGACAAACGGAAACAAGTATTGGCGAAGAGTAAATAAGCATTGGTACATGCAAAGACAAGTATTGGTGAAGAGTAAACAAGCATTGGTACATGCAAAGAAACAAGCATTGATCCATGCAAAGAGACGCAAGCACTGATACATGCAGATCAACAAGCATCGGACAAATCGTGGTAAAGGAAGAAAACAGGCATTGGTGAAGGCCAAACAAGCATTGGCGAAAACCAAACAAGCATTGGCAAAGACCGAACAAGCGCTGGCGAAGACCAAACAAGCAGTGGCGAAGGCCAAACAAGCACTGGCGAAGAACCAACGAGCATTAATAGGAGCAGATAAGCAAGCAGTGGTATATGCAAATAAACAAGCATTGGCAATGACCAAACAAACACTGGCGAAGACAAGTAAACAAGCACTGGTGCATGCAAATAAACAAGCGTTGGTACGTGTAAGTCAACAAACCTTGGTATGTGCAACTAAACAAGCGCTGGTAAATACAAAGAAGTAAGCGTGGATAACGGCGCGTGGACAACAATGAAAAAGTCTTGGCAACCAAACAGAATATGCACATGCTAACACGAGAGTGAATCAACTAACAAGCAAGAGCAGCCACAAGAGTGACTTAACAAACAAGCATTGACAAAACAAAGGTTAGCACGGATGGAAACGCGAACAGTGAGAAACGCAAGCGAATGCGCAGCGACGAATGTAATGCAGTAACGCGTGTCCATAAATTAACAGAAGCGACAAGCAAACATAAACAAAGACAACGCATGAATAATTACAACGGAACGAGCACAAGCCAAAGCAAGTGTGGAGTAGCCGATGAACACACACAACAAGCAAGTGAAACCCAACATTGTCACTAACCATGGATAAATTCAAGGGTGCAATGTTGACCAAACACAAGTGCACTGAAGGAAGAACTAACAATCAAGCTCAAGCTAGAACACAAGCAGAAGCAAATGAAACCCGAAGAAAAATGGACAGCACAATGCCCTGCGTCTACGACAGATCAGAACCTTTTTCTCTCATGGCGGGAGGAGACGTAGCTCAACGTTTCAATCCACACCTTGAAGCATCGCCCCCAGCGGCACGGATTGACGATTGGATCCAGGGCCTCAAACGGCACTGGTGGCTAGAAGCATTGGACAATTTCTTGAAAGCCAACGGTGAGCAAAGAGAAAGAAAATGTCTGGTGCTACTCCTCCATCTGGTGGGTCCCGGGGCCGATGCCCAATTAGAACATTTTCCAAAGAAGAAGCAGACATCTATGATAGACTCCAAGAGGAGCTCTGTGCCCATCTCAATGCACAGGCAGAGGTGGATCATAATCGCATGGTCTTCAACACAGCACGGCAGGAACAAGGCGAACCATTGCCGCATTTCATCACTCGGTTGCAAAGTCTGGTTCAAGGCTGCCATTTCAACACGTTTACAAATGAGGATGCTGTTCGGCTCCGAATAATTGAAGGCTGTGAAAATCCCGAAACAAGGCACAAAATACTAAGAGGGCATTGGTCGCTAAAAGAAATTATCAAGAAAGCCGAAATTGGAATGCAAGTCCAAACAAGAGACAAATTGAGGGATGTGCATCTGAGTACAAAACTTCGAGATACCTGGGAAGAGAGAACCCAGAAATCCAACAAACACAAAAGGAGAGAGAGAGAAGGCAGACCAGCGAAAAGACAACGGTGGAGACACTGTGACAAGGAAAGTGACAAGGAATACTCAGATTACTCAGCGTCCGACCACTCAGAATCAACCAAAGATTACTCAGAGTCAACCATCCAAATAACAACTCCCCGGAGTCATTCAAAGTATGACACACGCTACTCTGACGAGGAGGGAGCGTCCAGTGGGACAGATTGCACTCCTGGACAAGATGGCATTCTGCATAACAAGTGGGGGAGAAAGACAAACCATAGAAGAAGGGGCTGCAGTGGTCAACACAGGAAATCGACGCCGGAACATCAATCGCCAAGGAGTGAAGATGAGTCCGAGGAAACAGCTGGTAGGGGAACACACCACCAACAGATCAGAGATACTAGAGCACCAAACAAGGGGGAAGGAGAACCAGATCACACAAGACGGACTGGTCCCTCACAACAACAACAAGCAAGAAAAGATCCATGCATTCATGGGCCCCAAAGCATCCATGGGCCCCGCGACAACGATGAAACAGAGCGGAGATGGTTAACCTCAGGCGAGAAGGACGAAGAGGCAAGAGCTTGGGATAAAGCACAAGGAACAAGCACGGAATCATCAAACAACCTCCTAAATGAGACAACATTGAAGATGTTACAACAAAGACACACGGAGAAGCTTTTCAAAGGCAATTCCAAGGTGAAAAGCAGCTCGTCACGGACTACCCGGTTCTGAAAATCACCTGGTAAGACACTTTCAAAGGAACACTCACAGAGGGAACTGACGGAGCACCCCTCTGATTCAGAAAGCACGTCGGTCCGATCCTTTGAGTCGACAGGGTCGTGGTCCCGACAACGGACACACGTAACATTCTTAAGGGAACATTCTCAGAGGGAAGTGACGGAGAACCCCTCTGAGTCAGATAGCATTTCGGTCCGATCCTTTGAGTCGACGGAGTCGTGGCCCCGACAACGGCCATGGCGCCAAGCACCTGAACACATCAGAGAACCAAGGGACACTCTTCCCGTCAAGAGCGACACGTCTCACACCAATGTCAATGCACACTTGATCACTCCACCAGACAGCCTGTCACATCGATCACAGGTGCATCGCGACACAAATACTACACCGTCACCCCGGATAGGGGCAGCAAGGTTGACTCGAAGGTCCTGGTCCTGGTCCTGGTCCTACAAAATGGAATCAGACATCGTGGCCAGTAGCACCCAAATAAAAACGGACCAACCAATCGATCCGCAAAGGAAGCCAGACATGTCAGGAGAGCCAAGTCATCATCGGATGAGAACGAAACACACAAATAGTCAGCCGGTTCCAGGGTTTGCCTGTTCTAGGCGCGAGCAGGAGTGGGAGAGACAACCCGAGACAGCAAATCAATCTCCAAGTCATACCAAGATGACCTTCACCGTTCATACCCCACCGGCTGGCATCCCAGACTCGAAACAGGAAGACAGTGTTGTTCTTGACCTGACAAGGCAAAAGGAAGTAAAAATACATGCAGACACTCGGAAGGGAACTAGAATAATATCCCCTTGGAAAAGAGGACGAGCGTCACGTGAGCAAGAGTCACAAAGGAGGACAGACTGCCGATATCAAACTGAGCTCGCCATAGGCACCTCAGACACTGAAGGCTCCATCTCTCCAGACATCAGCAACAGAGCTTGTCTATTCAAAGACGAACCATTGGCGATCACGAAGAAGAAAGGAACTATGTTGACGGCGGAGTCCGAGCAGCGGCGAGTCACGAGAAACATCTCGCACTTTAAGAAACTGTCACAGGATACCTCCAGAATCCTGATGAGTGAAATGGACACGCCCAGTTCGGATGAACTGCATTCAGATGATCGTGAGAGCACTGCTCCGATCATTGAGACACTGAGTACCAATAGTCCGAGAGCCAGGTCGCCACGACCTCATCGTGACATACATCCACTCAAGAGACAGATCGTAGAGACGGACTGAGAAGTCAGCATGTTTTGTTTGTTTTGTCACTAAGGGGGGAGATGTTATGATGTTAGCATACTAGTAGTTGGGAGTGGGTGGAGCTAGGGGGCCAGAGGAAGAGGAGGAGCGGACACAGGAAGAGGGCAGTTAGAGTAGGGACAGGGCATGAGCTAGATGTAATTAATAAAGCTCCAGTTAGATGAAACCAAGTGTCTGTATTTATTGTAGCACGATGCTACACATGCTTCCTCTCAGAAGCTTATGAGGTATTAGGAATTTTGAAATGGTACCATTTTACTTCTGTACTCTTCAGAGTCATGTTGATGTTCTGAAACTACAAAGTAGATTTTTGAAACACCTATCTTTGTCAGATGCATTTTTGACCCGGCAGAAGATATTCCTTTGGAAAAAATTATTTGAATTGGAATGGTGTAACTGTTGTTTCTAGAGGTGGTGAAAGGCTTTCAGCTACTTGAATAGGGCAAGTCAGGATTCATGAAAGGTATACAACCTTTGAGTGTGTGTAAATTGGAATATCCAGGAAGGAGCAGTTTGTACTACTTTCAAAACAGTTTCTCTCCACTTCTGGAAACATCCAGAGCTATGTAAAGCATTTACTGAGCTTTAATCTCATGAAGAAAGAGGTTTAAATGCAAAAAAGAAAACAAAAGATTATCGTACTGGTGACATTCTCATTATATAGATTCCAAAAAAGTGCTTTAATTGAAAGGAGCTGAAAAAAAACACAATGGGATGTAATCCTGAATAACTATAAATAATATATTTTCCATCCTTGCATATCACCTACAGTATAAAAATAAACACAGCATGGCACATGACTGCGTCGCCTAATGGATAAGGCGTCTGACTTCGGATCAGAAGATTGAGGGTTCGAGTCCCTTCGTGGTCGGTTTTTGACAATGGTCACACAATTCAGGTTTCCATTCAGAATGGAAGCAGGCTCTTCCACTACTCTTATAGCCATCAGGTTCTCATTCCTAATTAATAATAAAGTGGAGTACATACTGCACAGTCATTTAGATTGCATCTTCAGTCTAAAATCTAGTGCATTTAAGTGGCATTAAAAAGTGCTTCTATGTACATGCACTGAATATGTACTAGGTTTGCAGAATTCTGTCTTGACAGAATGGGTTTTAGCTTAAGTGTGTGTAGATGAACTGCAAGGTGTGTAAGTATGTGTTCATGTAGTGCTTCAACTGTAAAATCTGTATGATTTGTGCAGTTAAAATGCTCATTTTGCCTACGAGAAAGAAAAGTACTACAGAAGAATTATAAAGGATTGGCACATTGGCTGCCTTTGCTGATGACACAGATGGCTTATTTGTAAAGCACTGGTCTATTAAGTTGCAGAGTGTGGTTGAACTTGGTTAGTAGTCTTGGTGCCTGTTTCTGTGTATTGCTGAAGACAAGGACAGCTTGATACCACTGTCAAAGCCCAGTTTATTGAGAAAAGCATCCATGGAAGAAGAAGTGTTGATTCGAAAATGGTTCTCCTCCAATATCTCTCCACTTGCTAGAAATACAGAGTCTCCATTATAGCACAGAACAGAGTGTTAAAGTCGGGGATAGAAGAGGATGAAAATTGGAAGTTTACTTATGGAGAGAACTGAGAAATGTCCTGTGTGCAGACACCGGTGTTGGACGATTGAATACATTTAAAAATTGCCTCTAGATTACTGGCAATTATCTGTGCCTCAGTGGCCTAATGGATAAGGCACTGGCCTCCGAAGCCAGGGATTGTGGGTTCGAGTCCCATCTGAGGTGCAAACCAATGTCCACTGTTACTTTCCCAGAAAAATAAATATATTTATTACATGCTTCCTCTCAGAAGCTTATAAGGTATTAGGAACTTTGAAATGGTACCATTTTACTTCTGTACTCTTGAGAGTCATGTTGATGTTCTGAAACTACAAAGTCGATTTTTGAAACACTTATCTTTGTCAGATGCATTTTTGACCCGGCAGAAGATATTCCTTTGGAAAAAATTATTTGAATTGGATTGGTGTAACTGTTGTTTCTAGAGGTGGTGAAAGGCTTTCAGCTACTTGAATAGGGTAAGTCAGGATTCATGAAACGTATACATCCTTTGAGTGTGTGTAAATTGGAATATCCAGGAAGGAGCAGTTTGTACTACTTTCAAAACAGTTTCTCTCCACTTCTGGAAACATCCCGAGCTATATAAAGCATACACTGAGCTTTAATCTCATGAAGAAAGAGGTTTAAATGCAAAAAATAAAACAATAGCTTATCGTACTGGTGACATTCTCATTATATAGATTCCAAAAAAGTGCTTTAATTAAAAGGAGCTGAAAGAAAACACAATGGGATGTAAACCTAAATAACTATAAATATTATGTTTTCGATCCTTGCATACCACCTACAGTATAAAAATAAACACAGCAGGACACATGACTGCGTGGCCTAATGGATAAGGCGTCTGACTTGGGATCAGAAGATTGAGGGTTCAAGTCCCTTCGTGGTTGGTTTTTGACAATGGCCACACAATTCAGGTTTCCATTCAGAATGGAAGCAGGCTCTTCCAATACTCTTATAGCCATCATGTTCTCATTCCTAATTAATAATAAATTGGAGTTCAACTGTAAAATCTGTATGATTTGTGCAGTTAAAATGCTCATTTTGCCTACGAGAAAGAAAAGTACTACAGAAGAATTATAAAGGATTGGCACATTGGCTGCCTTTGCTGATGACACAGATGGCTTATTTGTAAAGCACTGGTCTATTAAGTTGCAGAGTGTGGTTGAACTTGGTTAGTAGACTTGGTGCTGTTTCTGTGTCCTGCTGAAGACAAGGACGGCTTGATACCGCTGTCAAAGCCCAGTTTATTGAGAAAAGCATCCATGGAAGAAGAAGTGTTGATTCGAAAATGGTTCTCCTCCAATTTCTCTCCACTTGCTAGAAATACAGAGTCTCCATTATAGCACAGAACAGAGTGTTAAAGTCGGGGATGGAAGAGGATGAAAATTGGAAGTTTACTTATGGAGAGAACTGAGAAATGTCCTGTGTGCAGACACCAGTGTTGGACGATTGAATACATTTAAATAATGCCTCTAGATTACTTGTATTTATCTATTCCTCAGTGGCCTAATGGATAACGCAGTGGCATCCTAAGCCAGGGATTGTGGGTTTGAGTCCCATCTGAGGTGCGAACCAATGTCTGCTCTTACTTTTCCAGAAAAATGAATATATTTATTACATGCTTCCTCTCAGAAGCTTATAAGGTATTAGGAACTTTGAAATGGTACCATTTTACTTCTGTACTCTTCAGAGTCATGTTGATGTTCTGAAACTACAAAGTCGATTTTTGAAACACCTATCTTTGTTAGATGCATTTTTGACCCGGCAGAAGATATTCCTTTGGAAAAAATGAAGACACTGTCAAAGCCCAGTTTATTGAGAAAAGCATCCATGGAAGAAGTGTTGATTCGAAAATGGTTCTCCTCCAATATCTCTCCACTTGCTAGAAATACAGAGTCTCCATTATAGCACAGAACAGAGTGTTAAAGTCGGGGATGGAAGAGGATGAAAATTGGAAGTTTACTTATGGAGAGAACTGAGAAATGTCCTGTGTGCAGACACCGGTGTTGGACGATTGAATACATTTAAAAATTGCCTCTAGATTACTGGCATTTATCTGTGCCTCAGTGGCCTAATGGATAAGGCACTGGCCTCCTAAGCCAAGGATTGTGGGTTCGAGTCCCATCTGAGGTGCAAACTAATGTCCACTCTTCCTTTTCCAGAAAAATAAATATATTTATTACATGCTTCCTCTCAGAAGCTTATGAGGTATTAGGAACTTTGAAATGGTACCATTTTACTTCTGTACTCTTCAGAGTCATGTTGATGTTCTGAAACTACAAAGTAGATTTTTAAACACCTATCTTTGTCAGATGCATTTTTGACCCGGCAGAAGATATTCCTTTGGAAAAAATGATTTGAATTGGATTGGTGTAACTGTTGTTTCTAGAGGTGGTGAAAGGCTTTCAGCTACTTGAATAGGGCAAGTCAGGATTCATGAAATGTATACAAAATTTGAGTGTGTGTGTGAGAAGTTGGCCTGGTATATGCTGCTCACTAGTTCTAGTGATCACCTTGTACCATGCCAAGCAACCCTTATGGTGCAGGTTGTAAAGTCAACCTTATAGACAAGCTATCCTAGGGGTAGCATGGACTAAGCAGTCTTAGGCTAAACTCTGCAAAGGCATGTGAAGCAAGCTGTTTTACCATACACAATCCCTTGAATACCAAATGAAAGGACACCACACAGATATATATTGAAAATATATATAGATTTATTTCTCAAAAGATACCCTATACTCTTTATGAGCACAGAAGCACAAGCGTTAAAACAAAACACGGTTTAAATACACAAAAGTTGCACGAATATGGATGAGCCCTAGGGGCCACCTAAACCATTTACTAAAATAGTGGTATAAGAACCACTATGGGGAAAGTGAAGAGGCCTAGGGCCTGGGGAATCGCTGGAGCTGATCGGGACTAGCAGTGAAGAAGTCGGGAAAGGCCCGCGGGACTCGGGTGCAGTGCGGAAAGTGCACGCAGTACCAATGCAATGTCAATGGTGCGTAAAAGTTACAAAGTTAGTTATTAAGGAACCTTCCGAGTGACCTAGAAAGCTGAAACTTTAGACACAGACCCTAGAGGTGTGTACCAGTGTGGGAACACTGGCGGAGCTGAGTTACCTCACCCACAGGAAGCGGGTGCACAGGGTCGAAGTAGTGTTGGGTATCGTCACGCAAGTCGATGGTGCTTGGAGCTGAAGATGCTGCAGGCGGCTCGATGTGAAGAGTTCCGGTGGATCCAAGGGTGGATCTGAAGAGGTGAAGACCTGAAAGCAGAGGGGACAATGTTCAAAGTCACTAGCCAGTGACTACCGTGGAACCAGGACGGAACCAGGCGATGTCGGGTGCAAACAGGCGTCGAGGTGTAGCTTCTCTCTGCAGCCACGTGGACACGAGGGGTCG
Organism: Lissotriton helveticus; assembly: GCF_964261635.1. Lineage (NCBI taxonomy): Eukaryota > Metazoa > Chordata > Amphibia > Caudata > Salamandridae > Lissotriton > Lissotriton helveticus. Next base: position 1,651,598,857 of record NC_136065.1, on the reverse strand, counting down.
AAGACGTCCAGGAGTCGGTCACGAGCTGTCCCACGCAGGCTTCTCGCTGTTGGCGGTGTCGGCAACCGGATGGAAGCAAACAGGCCTTGGCTAAGGCAAGCCATGCAGGAATCGAAAAAGGCTTGTTACTCGGACCAGCAAGGTCAGAGCGGGTGCTCCCTTTTACAGGAGCGAGGGCAAGTCTGGAGCAACCAGACCTGTAGTGAAAGTTGAAGTTTTCGTCGCAAGATGGCCGCTAGCCACGTGGCAAGTGGCCGGGATGGCGCGTCGAGTGGCACGGTGCAAAAGGGCCCCACGCAGATCGTGGAGATGCTGGGGGGCTGATCTTTGGTGCAATGGTGGCTCGAGGTTAGGGCTTCTCAAACCCCAAAGCACAGCATCGAGGGTGCCTCTGATGCTGCGCAGTCAGCATTTCGGGGGTCTTCCAAGATGTCCGGTCCCACGTCTCTCGGTGCCTCCACGGGTCCCTTCTTCGCAGGGACTGTGGATCGGGCGGTTAAAAGTCTGGGAGTCTGGGTCTTGTCAGGCTCTGGGCTCGGGCTCCGGCGGGAGGGGGCGGCAAAGCAGACGTTGAGTTGCTGGTTGGTGCCTGTGTTCACAGGGTGGTCACTCCTTGGCCACAAGGGAGATTCTCTTCCGTCTTCTGAGCAGCAGAATGTCGAAGTCCAGTCTTCTTCTGTATTTCAAGTTGATTCAGGATGATCTGAAGTCTCAGGACACAGCTCCCACTCTTATTCGAATCTGGGGGGCCGGATCACCTACTAGGTCCCTCCTCTGGGTGGAACCAGGAAGGGGAGTGGTTACACCCCCTTTCCTTTGTCCAGTTTTGCGCCAGGACTGGGGCAGGAAAGCCCCAGCACCGGTTTGAACTGGCCTATGCACGGGGACACCTTGTGTGCCCCAGGCAAGTCTGATTCTATTCAGCCCTGTCCTACCCAATACACAAAATCCTGTCTGGGGTGGTGCTAGCACCTCCCAAGGCAGGAAACCCTTTGTCCAAGCTGCCCTCGCTGGAAGGACTTCCAGCAGCAGGAGGTCAGACTTGTGTCTGCGGTGGCAGCATCCATCTTGCAATGCTGAGGCTCTGTTTAACTTTAACCGGGGTTCAGGCTAGGTACATGTTGTGTCCCTCTAGAAGGGTGGAATGCTACCCCCGTCGCCAGAACTGGCGAGGGGGTAGTATTCCAATTCGTATGACACCTTACTCGACATGTTTTGATAAAGCCAAACCTAAGATAGCATTAAACCGCGAGGATTAGAATGCACTTAAGAGTATATGGTATGGCAGTATCATGAAACAGCTAAAGGACATGGTTCCGAAAGCTGCAGACAGGCTCAGCTCATGCCAGAGCACTATCTCACATATTTCCAAGCACTCTGCCTCCAGGATTGATGAGGCCTTCCATAGGAGTGGCTGATAGGAACATATGTGTCCATTTTAGGTTAGGTATAGGCATACTACACCTAAGTAAGGGGTGGTTACACCGACTTACCCCAGCTGAGTGATCAGCCAGTTGTGTCAAATATGGAGGCCAGGCCAGGGGTGGCATAATACATGCTGCAGCCCCTGGTAGGCCTTGGAAGCACCTATGCCCTGGGTACCTGGGTACACTGTTACAGGGGCCAATAAGGTGAACCAATTCCAATTGTGTATGTACCTAAGGTACATGGAGTCCATTTTAAGGAGAGAGCAATTAGCCTGGGGCCCTGAATAGCAGGATCCCAGGCCAACTATGTCAAAAACCAGCTAAACACCAGGAAAAAAGTTTGGGGGTAACCATAGTCAGATATCCACCTTCCTACAGTGTGTAAATTGGAATATCCAGGAAGGAGCAGTTTGTACAACTTTCAAAACAGTTTCTCTCCACTTCTGGAAACATCCAGAGCTATGTACGGCATTTACTGAGCTTTAATCTCATGAAGAAAGAGGTTTAAATGCAAAAAAGAAAACAAAAGATTATCGTACTGGTGACATTCTCATTATATAGATTCCAAAAAAGTGCTTTAATTGAAAGGAGCTGAAAAAAACCACAATGGGATGTAAACCTAAATAACTATAAATAATATATTTTCCATCCTTGCATACCACCTACAGTATAAAAATAAACACAGCATGGCACATGACCGCGTGGCCTAATGGGTAAGGCGTCTGACATCAGATCAGAAGATTGAGGGTTCGAGTCCCTTCGTGGTCAGTTTTTGCCAATGGTCACACAATTCAGGTTTACATTCAGAATGGAAGCAGGCCTTCCAATACTCTTAGAGCCATCATGTTCTCATTCCTAATTAATAATAAAGCGGAGTACATACTGCACAATCATTTAAATTGCATCTTCAGTCTAAAATCTAGTGCATTTAAGTGGCATTAAAAAGTGCTTCTATGTACATGCACTGAATATGTACTAGTTTTGCAGAATTCTGACTTGACAGAAAGGGTTTTAGCTTAAGTGTGTGTAGATGAACTGCAAGGTGTGTAAGTATGTGTTCATGTAGTGCTTCAAGTGTAAAATCTGTATGATTTGTGCAGTTAAAGTGCTCATTTTGCCTACGAGAAAGAAAAGTACTACAGAAGAATTATAAAGGATTGGCACATTGGCTGCCTTTGCTGATGACACAGATGGCTTATTTGTAAAGCACTGGTCTATTAAGTTGCAGAGTGTGGTTTAACTTGGTTAGTAGACTTGGTGCCTGTTTCTGTGTCTTGTTGAAGACAAGGACGGCTTGATACCACTGTCAAAGCCCAGTTTATTGAGAAAAGCATCCATGGAAGAAGAAGTGTTGATTCGAAAATGGTTCTCCTCCAATATCTCTCCACTTGCTAGAAATACAGAGTCTCCATTATAGCACAGACCAGAGTGTTAAAGTCGGGGATGGAAGAGGATGAAAATTGGAAGTTTACTTATGGAGAGAACTGAGAAATGTCCTGTGTGCAGACACCAGTGTTGGACGATTGAATACATTTAAATAATGCCTCTAGATTACTGGCATTTATCTGTGCCTCAGTGGCCTAATGGATAAGGCACTGGCCTCCTAAGCCAGGGATTGTGGGTTCAAGTCCCATCTGAGGTGCAAACCAATGTCCACTCTTCCTTTTCCAGAAAAATAATTATATTTATTACATGCTTCCTCTCAGAAGCTTATGAGGTATTAGGAACTTTGAAATGGTACCATTTTACTTCTGTACTCTTCAGAGTCATGTTGATGTTCTGAAACTACAAAGTAGATTTTTAAACACCTATCTTTGTCTGATGCATTTTTGACCCGGCAGAAGATATTCCTTTGGAAAAAATTATTTGAATTGGATTGGTGTAACTGTTGTTTCTAGAGGTGGTGAAAGGCTTTCAGCTACTTGAATAGGGCAAGTCAGGATTCATGAAATGTATGCAAAATTTGAGTGTGTGTAAATTGGAATATCCAGGAAGGAGCAGTTTGTACAACTTTCAAAACAGTTTCTCTCCACTTCTGGAAACATCCAGAGCTATGTAAAGCATTTACTGAGCTTTAATCTCATGAAGAAAGAGGTTTAAATGCAAAAAAGAAAACAAAAGATTATCGTACTGGTTACATTCTCATTATATAGATTCCAAAAAAGTGCTTTAATTGAAAGGAGCTGAAAAAAACACAATGGGATGTAAACCTAAATAACTATAAATGATATATTTTCCATCCTTGCATACCACCTACAGTATAAAAATAAACACAGCAGGACACATCACCGCGTGGCCTAATGGATAAGGCGTCTGACTTTGGATCAGAAGATTGAGGGTTCGAGTCCCTTTGTGGTCGGTTTTTGACAATGGCCACACAATTCAGGTTTCCATTCAGAATGGAAGCAGGCTCTTCCAATACTCTTATAGCCATCATGTTCTCATTCCTAATTAATAATAAAGTGGAGTACATACTGCACAGTCATTTAGATTGCATCTTCAGTCTAAAATCTAGTGCATTTAATTGGCATTAAAAAGTGCTTCTATGTACATGCACTCAATATGTACTAGGTTTGCAGAATTCTGACTTGACAGAATGGGTTTTAGCTTAAGTGTGTGTAGATGAACTGCAAGGTGTGTAAGTATGTGTTCATGTAGTGCTTCAAGTGTAAAATCTGTATGATTTGTGCAGTTAAAGTGCTCATTTTGCCTACGAGAAAGAAAAGTACTACAGAAGAATTATAAAGGATTGGCACATTGGCTGCCTTTGCTGATGACACAGATGGCTTATTTGTAAAGCACTGGTCTATTAAGTTGCAGAGTGTGGTTGAACTTGGTTAGTAGACTTGGTGCCTGTTTCTGTGTCTTTGCTGAAGACAAGGACGGCTTGATACCACTGTCAAAGCCCAGTTTATTGAGAAAAGCATCCATGGAAGAAGAAGTGTTGATTCGAAAATGGTTCTCCTCCAATATCTCTCCACTTGCTAGAAATACAGAGTCTCCATTATAGCACAGAACAGAGTGTTAAAGTCGGGGATGGAAGAGGATGAAAATTGGAAGTTTAATTATGGAGAGAACTGAGAAATGTCCTGTGTGCAGACACCAGTGTTGGACGATTGAATACATTTAAATAATGCCTCTAGACTACTGGCATTGATCTGTGCCTAAGTGGCCTAATGGATAAGGCACTGGCCTCCTAAGCCCGGGATTGTGGGTTCGAGTCCCATCTGAGGTGCAAACCAATGTCCACTCTTCCTCTTCCAGAAAAATAAATATATTTATTACATGCTTCCTCTCAGAAGCTTATGAGGTATTAGGTACTTTGAAATGGTACCATTTTACTTCTGTACTCTTCAGAGTCCTGTTGATGTTCTGAAACTACAAAGTAGATTTTTAAACACCTATCTTTGTCAGATGCATTTTTGACCCGGCAGAAGATATTCCTTTGGAAAAAATGATTTGAATTGGATTGGTGTAACTGTTGTTTCTACAGGTGGTGAAAGGCTTTCAGCGACTTGAATAGGGCAAGTCAGGATTCATGAAATGTATACAACCTTTGAGTGTGTGTAAATTGGAATATCCAGGAAGGAGAAGTTTGTACAACTTTCAAAACAGTTTCTCTCCACTTCTGGAAACATCCAGAGCTATGTAAAGCATTTACTGAGCTTTAATCTCATGAAGAAAGAGGTTTTAATGCAAAAAAGAAAACAAAAGATTATCGTACTGGTGACATTCTCATTATATAGATTCCAAAAAAGTGCTTTAATTGAAAGGAGCTGAAAAAAACACAATGGGATGTAAACCTAAATAACTATAAATAATATATTTTCCATCCTTGCATAACACCTACAGTATAAAAATAAACACAGCAGGACACATGACCGCGTGGCCTAATGGATCAGGCGTCTGACTTCGGATCAGAAGATTGAGGGTTCGAGTTCCTTTGTGGTCGGTTTTTGACAATGGCCACACAATTCAGGTTTCCATTCAGAATGGAAGCATGCTCTTCCAATACTCTCATAGCCATCATGTTCTCATTCCTAATTAATAATAAAGTGGAGTACATACTGCACAGTCATTTAGATTGCATCTTCAGTCTAAAATCTAGTGCATTTAAGTGGCATTAAAAAGTGCTTCTATGTACATGCAATGAATATGTTTTAGGTTTGCAGAATTCTGACTTGACAGAATGGGTTTTAGCTTAAGTGTGTGTAGATGAACTGCAAGGTGTGTAAGTATGTGTTCATGTAGTGCTTCAAGTGTAAAATCTGTATGATTTGTGCAGTTAAAGTGCTAATTTTGCCTACGAGAAAGAAAAGTACTACAGAAGAATTATAAAGGATTGGCACATTGGATGCCTTTGCTGATGACACAGATGGCTAATTTGTAAAGCACTGGTCTATTAAGTTGCAGAGTGTGGTTGAACTTGGTTAGAAGACTTGGTGCCTGTTTCTGTGTCCTGCTGAAGACAAGGACGGCTTGATACCACTGTCAAAGCCCAGTTTATTGAGAAAAGCATCCATGGAAGAAGAAGTGTTGATTCGAAAATGGTTCTCCTCCAATTTCTCTCCACTTGCTAGAAATACTGAGTCTCCATTATAGCACAGAACAGAGTGTTAAAGTCAGGGATGGAAGAGGATGAAAATGGGAAGTTTACTTAAGGAGAGAACTGAGAAATGTCCTGTGTGCAGACACCAGTGTTGGATGATTGAATACATTTAAATAATGCCTCTAGATTGCTGGTATTTATCTGTGCCTCAGTGGCCCAATGGATAAGGCACTGGCCTCCTAAGCCAGGGATTATGGGTTCGAGTCCCATCTGAGGTGCAAACCTCTGTCCACTCTTACTTATCCAGAAAAAATAAATATATTTATTACATGCTTCCTCTCAGAAGCTTATGAGGTATTAGGAATTTTGAAATGGTACCATTTTACTTCTGTACTCTTCAGAGTCATGTTGATGTTCTGAAACTACAAAGTCGATTTTTTAAACACCTATCTTTGTCAGATGCATTTTTGACCCGGCAGAAGATATTCCTTTGGAAAAAATTATTTGAATTGGATTGGTGCAACTGTTGTTTCTAGAGGTGGTGAAAGGCTTTCAGCTACTTGAATAGGGCAAGTCAGGATTCATGAAAGGTATACAACCTTTGAGTGTGTGTAAATTGGAATATCCAGGAAGGAGCAGTTTGTACTACTTTCAAAACAGTTTCTCTCCACTTCTGGAAACATCCAGAGCTATGTAAAGCATTTACTGAGCTTTAATCTCATGAAGAAAGAGGTTTAAATGCAAAAAAGAAAACGAAAGATTATCATACTGGTGACATTCTCATTATATAGATTCCAAAAAAGTGCTTTCATTGAAAGGAGCTGAAAAAAAAACACAATGGGATGTATACCTAAATAACTATAAATAATATATTTTCCATCCTTGCATACCACCTACAGTATAAAAATAAACACAGCATGGCACATGACTGCGTCGCCTAATGGATAAGGCGTCTGACTTCGGATCAGAAGATTGAGGGTTCGAGTCCCTTCGTGGTCAGTTTTTACCAATGGTCACACAATTCAGGTTTCCATTCAGAATGGAAGCAGGCTCTTACAATACTCTTATAGCCATCATGTTCTCATTCCTAATTAATAATAAAGTGGAGTACATACTGCACAGTCATTTAAATTGCATCTTCAGTCTAAAATCTAGTGCATTTAATTGGCATTAAAAAGTGCTTCTATGTACATGCACTGAATATGTACTAGGTTTGCAGAATTCTGACTTGACAGAATGCGTGTGTAGATGAACTGCAAGGTGTATGTGTTCATGTAGTGCTTCAAGTGTAAAATCTGCATGATTTGTGCAGTTAAAGTGCTCATTTTGCTTCGAGAAAGAAAAGTACTACAGAAGAATTATCAAGGATTGGCACATTGGCTGCCTTTGCTGATGACACAGATGGCTTATTTGTAAAGCACTGGTCTATTAAGTTGCAGAGTGTGGTTGAACTTGGTTAGTAGACTTGGTGCCTGTTTCTGTGTCTTGCTGAAGACAAGGACGGCTTGATACCACTTTCAAAGCCCAGTTTATTGAGAAAAGCATCCATGGAAGAAGAAGTGTTGATTCGAAAATGGTTCTCCTCCAATATCTCTCCACGTGCTAGAAATACAGAGTCTCCATTATAGCACAGAACAGAGTGTTAAAGTCGGGGATGGAAGAGGATGAAAATTGGAAGTTTACTTATGGAGAGAACTGAGAAATGTCCTGTGTGCAGACACCAGTGTTGGACGATTGAATACATTTAAATAATGCCTCTAGATTACAGGCATTTATCTGTGCCTCAGTGGCCTAGTGGATAAGTCACTGGCCTCCTAAGCCAGGGATTGTGGGTTCGAGTCCCATCTGAGGTGCAAACCAATGTCCACTCTTCCTCTTCCAGAAAAATAAATATATTTATTACATGCTTCCTCTCAGAAGCTTATAAGGTATTAGGAACTTTGAAATGGTACCATTTTACTTCTGTACTCTTTAGAGTCATGTTGATGTTCTTAAACTACAAAGTAGATTTTTAAACACCTATCTTTGTCAGATGCATTTTTGACCCGGCAGAAGATATTCCTTTGGAAAAAATGATTTGAATTGGATTGGTGTAACTGTTGTTTCTAGAGGTGGTGAAAGGCTTTCAGCTACTTGAATAGGGCAAGTCAGGATTCATGAAATGTATACAACCTTTGAGTGTGTGTAAATTGGAATATCCAGGAAGGAGCAGTTTGTACAACTTTCAAAACAGTTTCTCTCCACTTCTGGAAACATCCAGAGCTATGTAAAGCAGGCATTTACTGAGCTTTAATCTCATGAAGAAAGAGGTTTAAATGCAAAAAAGAAAACAAAAGATTATCGTACTGGTGACATTCTCATTATATAGATTCCAAAAAAGTGCTTTAATTGAAAGGAGATGAAAAAACCACAATGGGATGTAAACCTAAATACCTATAAATAATATATTTTCCATCCTTGCATAACACCTACAGTATAAAAATAAACACAGCAGGACACATGACCGCGTGGCCTAATGGATAAGGCGTCTGACTTCGGATCAGAAGACTGAGGGTTCGAGTTCCTACGTGGTTGGTTTTTGACAATGGCCACACAATTCAGGTTTCCATTCAGAATGGAAGCAGGCTCTTCCAATACTCTCATAGCCATCATGTTCTCATTCCTAATTAATAATAAAGTGGAGTACATACTGCACAGTCATTTAGATTGCATCTTCAGTCTAAAATCTAGTGCATTTAAGTGGCATTAAAAAGTGCTTCTATGTACATGCACTGAATATGTACTAGGTTTGCAGAATTCTGACTTGACAGAATGGGTTTTAGCTTAAGTGTGTGTAGATGAACTGCAAGGTGTGTAAGTATGTGTTCATGTAGTGCTTCAAGTGTAAAATCTGTATGATTTGTGCAGTTAAAGTGCTAATTTTGCCTACGAGAAAGAAAAGTACTACAGAAGAATTATAAAGGATTGGCACATTGGCTGCCTTTGCTGATGACACAGATGGCTAATTTGTAAAGCACTGGTCTATTAAGTTGCAGAGTGTGGTTGAACTTGGTTAGTAGACTTGGTGCCTGTTTCTGTGTCCTGCTGAAGACAAGGACGGCTTGATACCACTGTCAAAGCCCAGTTTATTGAGAAAAGCATCCATGGAAGAAGAAGTGTTGATTCGAAAATGGTTCTCCTCCAATTTCTCTCCACTTGCTAGAAATACTGAGTCTCCATTATAGCACAGAACAGAGTGTTAAAGTCAGGGATGGAAGAGGATGAAAATGGGAAGTTTACTTAAGGAGAGAACTGAGAAATGTCCTGTGTGCAGACACCAGTGTTGGACGATTGAATACATTTAAATAATGCCTCTAGATTGCTGGTATTTATCTGTACCTCAGTGGCCTAATGGATAAGGCACTGGCCTCCTAAACCAGGGCTTGTGGGTTCGAGTCCCATCTGAGGTGCAATCCTATGTCCATTCTTACTTTTCCAGAAAAAATAAATATATTTATTACGTGCTTCCTCTCAGAAGCTTATGAGGTATTAGGAATTTTGAAATGGTACCATTTTACTTCTGTAGTCTTCAGAGTCATGTTGATGTTCTGAAACTACAAAGTCGATTTTGGAAACACCTATCTTTGTCAGGTGAATTTTTGACCCGGCAGAAGATATTCCTTTGGAAAAAATTATTTGAATTGGATTGGTGTAACTGTTGTTTCTAGAGGTGGTGAAAGGCTTTCAGCTACTTGAATAGGGCAAGTCAGGATTCATGAAAGGTATACAACCTTTGAGTGTGTGTAAATTGGAATATCCAGGAAGGAGCAGTTTGTACTACTTTCAAAACAGTTTCTCTCCACTTCTGGAAACATCCAGAGCTATGTAAAGCATTTACTGAGCTTTAATCCCATGAAGAAAGAGGTTTAAATGCAAAAAAGAAAACAAAAGATTATCGTACTGGTGACATTCTCATTATATAGATTCCAAAAAAGTGCTTTAATTGTAAATGTACAGGAATTTATATAGCGCAAATCACCAAGCAGTTTCTAAGCGCTTGCTTAGGGAACCCATCCTGGTATTCCCCTGTGAGATAACCCCGGCAGGGTATCCGCAAGGTGAAAGCCAGGCATCCCACCGCGAGGGGCCGTTGTGGAGATTAAGCAAGCTATTGCCCAGAGTCGCAGAGTGTGAACCCGTGAATCGAGTAGGCACCGGAACGAGAATTGTCAAGTCCATGGACATTTTAGGACTCAAGATCCCGCCGAGCCAGGAATTGAACCCTGGTCCCGGGCTTACCTCTGCTTCCAGGTCTGCCTCCTCTAACCAGTGAGCCACACTTCTCCACTGATTGAAAGGAGCTGAAAAAAAACACAATGGGATGTAAATCTAAATAACTATAAATAATATATTTTCCATCCTTGCATACCACCTACAGTATAAAAATAAACACAGCATGGCACATGACTGCGTCGCCTAATGGATAAGGCGTCTGACTTCAGATCAGAAGTTTGAGGGTTCGAGTCCCTTCGTGGTCAGTTTTTGCCAATGGTCACACAATTCAGGTTTCCATTCAGAATGGAAGCATGCTCTTCCAATACTCTCATAGCCATCATGTTCTCATTCCTAATTAATAATAAAGTGGAGTACATACTGCACAGTCATTTAGATTGCATCTTCAGTCTAAAATCTAGTGCATTTAAGTGGCATTAAAAAGTGCTTCTATGTACATGCAATGAATATGTTTTAGGTTTGCAGAATTCTGACTTGACAGAATGGGTTTTAGCTTAAGTGTGTGTAGATGAACTGCAAGGTGTGTAAGTATGTGTTCATGTAGTGCTTCAAGTGTAAAATCTGTATGATTTGTGCAGTTAAAGTGCTAATTTTGCCTACGAGAAAGAAAAGTACTACAGAAGAATTATAAAGGATTGGCACATTGGCTGCCTTTGCTGATGACACAGATGGCTTATTTGTAAAGCACTGGTCTATTAAGTTGCAGAGTGTGGTTGAACTTGGTTAGTAGACTTGGTGCCTGTTTCTGTGTCCTGCTGAAGACAAGGACGGCTTGATACCACTGTCAAAGCCCAGTTTATTGAGAAAAGCATCCATGGAAGAAGAAGTGTTGATTCGAAAATGGTTCTCCTCCAATTTCTCTCCACTTGCTAGAAATACTGAGTCTCCATTATAGCACAGAACAGAGTGTTAAAGTCAGGGATGGAAGAGGATGAAAATGGGAAGTTTACTTAAGGAGAGAACTGAGAAATGTCCTGTGTGCAGACACCAGTGTTGGACGATTGAATACATTTAAATAATGCCTCTAGATTGCTGGTATTTATCTGTACCTCAGTGGCCTAATGGATAAGGCACTGGCCTCCTAAACCAGGGCTTGTGAGTTCGAGTCCCATCTGAGGTGCAATCCTATGTCCATTCTTACTTTTCCAGAAAAAATAAATATATTTATTACATGCTTCCTCTCAGAAGCTTATGAGGTATTAGGAATTTTGAAATGGTACCATTTTACTTCTGTAGTCTTCAGAGTCATGTTGATGTTCTGAAACTACAAAGTCGATTTTTGAAACACCTATCTTTGTCAGGTGCATTTTTGACCCGGCAGAAGATATTCCTTTGGAAAAAATTATTTGAATTGGATTGGTGTAACTGTTGTTTCTAGAGGTGGTGAAAGGCTTTCAGCTACTTGAATAGGGCAAGTCAGGATTCATGAAAGGTATACAACCTTTGAGTGTGTGTAAATTGGAATATCCAGGAAGGAGCAGTTTGTACTACTTTCAAAACAGTTTCTCTCCACTTCTGGAAACATCCAGAGCTATGTAAAGCATTTACTGAGCTTTAATCCCATGAAGAAAGAGGTTTAAATGCAAAAAAGAAAACAAAAGATTATCGTACTGGTGACATTCTCATTATATAGATTCCAAAAAAGTGCTTTAATTGAAAGGAGCTGAAAAAAAACACAATGGGATGTAAATCTAAATAACTATAAATAATATATTTTCCATCCTTGCATACCACCTACAGTATAAAAATAAACACAGCATGGCACATGACTGCGTCGCCTAATGGATAAGGCATCTGACTTCAGATCAGAAGTTTGAGGGTTCGAGTCCCTTCGTGGTCAGTTTTTGCCAATGGTCACACAATTCAGGTTTCCATTCAGAATGGAAGCAGGCTCTTCCAATACTCTTATAGCCATCATGTTCTCATTCCTAATTAATAATAAAGTGGAGTACATACTGCACACTCATTTAGATTGCATCTTCAGTCTAAAATCTAGTGCATTTAAGTGGCATTAAAAAGTGCTTCTAAGTACATGCACTGAATATGTACTAGGTTTGCAGAATTCTGACTTGACAGAATGGGTTTTAGCTTTAGTGTGTGTAGATGAACTGCAAGGTGTGTAAGTATGTGTTCATGTAGTGCTTCAAGTGTAAAATCTGTATGATTTGTGCAGTTAAAGTGCTCATTTTGCCTACGAGAAAGAAAAGTACTACAGAAGAATTATAAAGGATTGGCACATTGGCTGCCTTTGCTGATGACACAGATGGCTTATTTGTAAAGCACTGGTCTATTAAGTTGCAGAGTGTGGTTGAACTTGGTTTGTAGACTTGGTGCCTGTTTCTGTGTCTTGCTGACGACAAGGACGGCTTGATACCACTGTCAAAGCCCAGTTTTTTGAGAAAAGCATCCACGGAAGAAGAAGTGTTGATTCGAAAATGGTTCTCCTCCAATATCTCTCCACTTGCTAGAAATACAGAGTCTCCATTATAGCACAGAACAGAGTGTTAAAGTCGGGGATGGAAGAGGATGAAAATTGGAAGTTTACTTATGGAGAGAACTGAGAAATGTCCTGTGTGCAGACACCAGTGTTGGACAATTTAATACATTTAAATAATGCCTCTAAATTACTGGCATTTATCTGTGCCTCAGTGGCCTAATGGATAAGGCACTGGCCTCATAAGCCAGGGATTGTGGGTTCGAGTCCCATCTGAGGTGCAAACCAATGTCCCCACTTCCTCTTCCAGAAAAATAAATAAATTAATTACATGCTTCCTCTCAGAAGCTTATTAGGAACTTTGAAATGGTACCATTTTACTTCTGTACTCTTCAGAGTCATGTTGTTGTTCTGAAACTACAAAGTCGATTTTTTAAACACCTATCTTTGTCAGGTGCATTTTTGACCCAGCAGAAGATATTCCTTTGGAAAAAATTATTTGAATTGGATTGGTGTAACTGTTGTTTCTAGAGGTGGTGAAAGGCTTTCAGCTACTTGAATAGGGCAAGTCAGGATTCATGAAAGGTATACAACCTTTGAGTGTGTGTAAATTGGAATACCCAGGAAGGAGCAGTTTGTACTACTTTCAAAACAGTTTCTCTCCACTTCTGGAAACATCCAGAGCTATGTAAAGCATTTACTGAGCTTTAATCTCATGAAGAAAGAGGTTTAAATGCAAAAAAGAAAACGAAAGATTATCATACTGGTGACATTCTCATTATATAGATTCCAAAAAAGTGCTTTAATTGAAAGGAGCTGAAGAAAAAACACAATGGGATGTATACCTAAATAACTATAAATAATATATTTTCCATCCTTGCATACCACCTACAGTATAAAAATAAACACGGCATGGCACATGACTGCGTCGCCTAATGGATAAGGCGTCTGACTTCGGATCAGAAGATTCAGGGTTCCAGTCCCTTCGTGGTCAGTTTTTGCCAATGGTCACACAATTCAGGTTTCCATTCAGAATGGAAGCAGGCTCTTCCAATACTCTTATAGCCATCATGTTCTCATTCCTAATTAATAATAAAGTGGAGTACATACTGCACACTCATTTAGATTGCATCTTCAGTCTAAAATCTAGTGCATTTAAGTGGCATTAAAAAGTGCTTCTAAGTACATGCACTGAATATGTACTAGGTTTGCAGAATTCTGACTTGACAGAATGGGTTTTAGCTTTAGTGTGTGTAGATGAACTGCAAGGTGTGTAAGTATGTGTTCATGTAGTGCTTCAAGTGTAAAATCTGTATGATTTGTGCAGTTAAAGTGCTCATTTTGCCTACGAGAAAGAAAAGTACTACAGAAGAATTATAAAGGATTGGCACATTGGCTGCCTTTGCTGATGACACAGATGGCTTATTTGTAAAGCACTGGTCTATTAAGTTGCAGAGTGTGGTTGAACTTGGTTTGTAGACTTGGTGCCTGTTTCTGTGTCTTGCTGACGACAAGGACGGCTTGATACCACTGTCAAAGCCCAGTTTATTGAGAAAAGCATCCATGGAAGAAGAAGTGTTGATTCGAAAATGGTTCTCCTCCAATATCTCTCCACTTGCTAGAAATACAGAGTCTCCATTATAGCACAGAACAGAGTGTTAAAGTCGGGGATGGAAGAGGATGAAAATTGGAAGTTTACTTATGGAGAGAACTGAGAAATGTCCTGTGTGCAGACACCAGTGTTGGACAATTTAATACATTTAAATAATGCCTCTAAATTACTGGCATTTATCTGTGCCTCAGTGGCCTAATGGATAAGGCACTGGCCTCATAAGCCAGGGATTGTGGGTTCGAGTCCCATCTGAGGTGCAAACCAATGTCCCCACTTCCTCTTCCAGAAAAATAAATATATTAATTACATGCTTCCTCTCAGAAGCTTATTAGGAACTTTGAAATGGTACCATTTTACTTCTGTACTCTTCAGAGTCATGTTGTTGTTCTGAAACTACAAAGTCGATTTTTTAAACACCTATCTTTGTCAGGTGCATTTTTGACCCAGCAGAAGATATTCCTTTGGAAAAAATTATTTGAATTGGATTGGTGTAACTGTTGTTTCTAGAGGTGGTGAAAGGCTTTCAGCTACTTGAATAGGGCAAGTCAGGATTCATGAAAGGTATACAACCTTTGAGTGTGTGTAAATTGGAATACCCAGGAAGGAGCAGTTTGTACTACTTTCAAAACAGTTTCTCTCCACTTCTGGAAACATCCAGAGCTATGTAAAGCATTTACTGAGCTTTAATCTCATGAAGAAAGAGGTTTAAATGCAAAAAAGAAAACGAAAGATTATCATACTGGTGACATTCTCATTATATAGATTCCAAAAAAGTGCTTTAATTGAAAGGAGCTGAAGAAAAAACACAATGGGATGTATACCTAAATAACTATAAATAATATATTTTCCATCCTTGCATACCACCTACAGTATAAAAATAAACACGGCATGGCACATGACTGCGTCGCCTAATGGATAAGGCGTCTGACTTCGGATCAGAAGATTGAGGGTTCCAGTCCCTTCGTGGTCAGTTTTTACCAATGGTCACACAATTCAGGTTTCCATTCAGAATGGAAGCAGGCTCTTACAATACTCTTATAGCCATCATGTTCTCATTCCTAATTAATAATAAAGTGGAGTACATACTGCACAGTCATTTAAATTGCATCTTCAGTCTAAAATCTAGTGCATTGAATTGGCATTAAAAAGTGCTTCTATGTACATGCACTGAATGTGTACTAGGTTTGCAGAATTCTGACTTGACAGAATGGGTTTTAGCTTAAGTGTGTGTAGATGAACTGCAAGGTGTGTAAGTATGTGTTCATGTAGTGCTTCAAGTGTAAAATCTGTATGATTTGTGCAGTTAAAGTGCTCATTTTGCCTACGAGAAAGAAAAGTACTACAGAAGAATTATAAAGGATTGGCACATTGGCTGCCTTTGCTGATGACACAGATGGCTTATTTGTAAAGCACTGGTCTATTAAGTTGCAGAGTGTGGTTGAACTTGGTTAGTAGACTTGGTGCCTGTTTCTGTGTCTTGCTGAAGACAAGGACGGCTTGATACCACTTTCAAAGCCCAGTTTATTGAGAAAAGCATCCATGGAAGAAGAAGTGTTGATTCGAAAATGGTTTTCCTCCAATATCTCTCCACGTGCTAGAAATACAGAGTCTCCATTATAGCACAGAACAGAGTGTTAAAGTCGGGGATGGAAGAGGATGAAAATTGGAAGTTTACTTATGGAGAGAACTGAGAAATGTCCTGTGTGCAGACACCAGTGTTGGACGATTGAATACATTTAAATAATGCCTCTAGATTACAGGCATTTATCAGTGCCTCAGTGGCCTAATGGATAAGGCACTGGCCTCCTAAGCCAGGGATTGTGGGTTCGAGTCCCATCTGAGGTGCAAACCAATGTTTCCTCTTCCAGAAAAATAAATATATTTATTACATGCTTCCTCTCAGAAGCTTATAAGGTATTAGGAACTTTGAAATGGTACCATTTTACTTCTGTACTCTTTAGAGTCATGTTGATGTTCTTAAACTACAAAGTAGATTTTTAAACACCTATCTTTGTCAGATGCATTTTTGACCCGGCAGAAGATATTCCTTTGGAAAAAATGATTTGAATTGGATTGGTGTAACTGTTGTTTCTAGAGGTGGTGAAAGGCTTTCAGCTACTTGAATAGGGCAAGTCAGGATTCATGAAATGTATACAACCTTTGAGTGTGTGTAAATTGGAATATCCAGGAAGGAGCAGTTTGTACAACTTTCAAAACAGTTTCTCTCCACTTCTGGAAACATCCAGAGCTATGTAAAGCATTTACTGAGCTTTAATCTCATGAAGAAAGAGGTTTAAATGCAAAAAAGAAAACAAAAGATTATCGTACTGGTGACATTCTCATTATATAGATTCCAAAAAAGTGCTTTAATTGAAAGGAGATGAAAAAACCACAATGGGATGTAAACCTAAATACCTATAAATAATATATTTTCCATCCTTGCATAACACCTACAGTATAAAAATAAACACAGCAGGACACATGACCGCGTGGCCTAATGGATAAGGCGTCTGACTTCGGATCAGAAGACTGAGGGTTAGAGTTCCTACGTGGTTGGTTTTTGACAATGGCCACACAATTCAGGTTTCCATTCAGAATGGAAGCAGGCTCTTCCAATACTCTCATAGCCATCATGTTCTCATTCCTAATTAATAATAAAGTGGAGTACATACTGCACAGTCATTTAGATTGCATCTTCAGTCTAAAATCTAGTGCTTTTAAGTGGCATTAAAAAGTGCTTCTATGTACGTGCACTAAATATGTACTAGGTTTGCAGAATTCTGACTTGACAGAATGGGTTTTAGCTTAAGTGTGTGTAGATGAACTGCAAGGTGTGTAAGTATGTGTTCATGTAGTGCTTCAAGTGTAAAATCTGTATGATTTGTGCAGTTAAAGTGCTAATTTTGCCTACGAGAAAGAAAAGTACTACAGAAGAATTATAAAGGATTGGCACATTGGCTGCCTTTGCTGATGACACAGATGGCTAATTTGTAAAGCACTGGTCTATTAAGTTGCAGAGTGTGGTTGAACTTGGTTAGTAGACTTGGTGCCTGTTTCTGTGTCCTGCTGAAGACAAGGACGGCTTGATACCACTGTCAAAGCCCAGTTTATTGAGAAAAGCATCCATGGAAGAAGAAGTGTTGATTCGAAAATGGTTCTCCTCCAATTTCTCTCCACTTGCTAGAAATACTGAGTCTCCATTATAGCACAGAACAGAGTGTTAAAGTCAGGGATGGAAGAGGATGAAAATGGGAAGTTTACTTAAGGAGAGAACTGAGAAATGTCCTGTGTGCAGACACCAGTGTTGGACGATTGAATACATTTAAATAATGCCTCTAGATTGAAGGTATTTATCTGTACCTCAGTGGCCTAATGGATAAGGCACTGGCCTCCTAAACCAGGGCTTGTGGGTTCGAGTCCCATCTGAGGTGCAATCCTATGTCCATTCTTACTTTTCCAGAAAAAATAAATATATTTATTACGTGCTTCCTCTCAGAAGCTTATGAGGTATTAGGAATTTTGAAATGGTACCATTTTACTTCTGTAGTCTTCAGAGTCATGTTGATGTTCTGAAACTACAAAGTCGATTTTTGAAACACCTATCTTTGTCAGGTGAATTTTTGACCCGGCAGAAGATATTCCTTTGGAAAAAATTATTTGAATTGGATTGGTGTAACTGTTGTTTCTAGAGGTGGTGAAAGGCTTTCAGCTACTTGAATAGGGCAAGTCAGGATTCATGAAAGGTATACAACCTTTGAGTGTGTGTAAATTGGAATATCCAGGAAGGAGCAGTTTGTACTACTTTCAAAACAGTTTCTCTCCACTTCTGGAAACATCCAGAGCTATGTAAAGCATTTACTGAGCTTTAATCCCATGAAGAAAGAGGTTTAAATGCAAAAAAGAAAACAAAAGATTATCGTACTGGTGACATTCTCATTATATAGATTCCAAAAAAGTGCTTTAATTGAAAGGAGCTGAAAAAAAACACAATGGGATGTAAAGCTAAATAACTATAAATAATATATTTTCCATCCTTGCATACCACCTACAGTATAAAAATAAACACAGCATGGCATATGACTGCGTCGCCTAATGGATAAGGCGTCTGACTTCAGATCAGAAGTTTGAGGGTTCGAGTCCCTTCGTGGTCAGTTTTTGCCAATGGTCACACAATTCAGGTTTCCATTCAGAATGGAAGCAGGCCTTCCAATACTCTTATAGCCATCATGTTCTCATTCCTAATTAATAATAAAGCGGAGTACATACTGCACAGTCATTTAAATTGCATCTTCAGTCTAAAATCTAGTGCATTTAAGTGGCATTAAAAAGTGCTTCTATGTACATGCACTGAATATGTACTAGGTTTGCAGAATTCTGACTTGACAGAATGGGTTTTAGCTTAAGTGTGTGTAGATGAACTGCAAGGTGTGTAAGTATGTGTTCATGTAGTGCTTCAAGTGTAAAATCTGTATGATTTGTGCAGTTAAAGTGCTATTTTTGCCTACGAGAAAGAAAAGTACTACAGAAGAATTATAAAGGATTGGCACATTGGCTGCCTTTGCTGATGACACAGATGGCTTATTTGTAAAGCACTGGTCTATTAAGTTGCAGAGTGTGGTTGAACTTGGTTAGTAGACTTGGTGCCTGTTTCTGTGTCCTGCTGAAGACAAGGACGGCTTGATACCACTGTCAAAACCCAGTTTATTGAGAAAAGCATCCATGGAAGAAGAAGTGTTGATTCGAAAATGGTTCTCCTCCAATTTCTCTCCACTTGCTAGAAATACTGAGTCTCCATTATAGCACAGAACAGAGTGTTAAAGTCAGGGATGGAAGAGGATGAAAATGGGAAGTTTACTTAAGGAGAGAACTGAGAAATGTCCTGTGTGCAGACACCAGTGTTGGACGATTGAATACATTTAAATAATGCCTCTAGATTGCTGGTATTTATCTGTACCGCAGTGGCCTAATGAATAAGGCACTGGCCTCCTAAACCAGGGCTTGTGAGTTCGAGTCCCATCTGAGGTGCAATCCTATGTCCATTCTTACTTTTCCAGAAAAAATAAATATATTTATTACATGCTTCCTCTCAGAAGCTTATGAGGTATTAGGAATTTTGAAATGGTACCATTTTACTTCTGTAGTCTTCAGAGTCATGTTGATGTTCTGAAACTACAAAGTCGATTTTTGAAACACCTATCTTTGTCAGGTGCATTTTTGACCCGGCAGAAGATATTCCTTTGGAAAAAATTATTTGAATTGGATTGGTGTAACTGTTGTTTCTAGAGGTGGTGAAAGGCTTTCAGCTACTTGAATAGGGCAAGTCAGGATTCATGAAAGGTATACAACCTTTGAGTGTGTGTAAATTGGAATATCCAGGAAGGAGCAGTTTGTACTACTTTCAAAACAGTTTCTCTCCACTTCTGGAAACATCCAGAGCTATGTAAAGCATTTACTGAGCTTTAATCCCATGAAGAAAGAGGTTTAAATGCAAAAAAGAAAACAAAAGATTATCGTACTGGTGACATTCTCATTATATAGATTCCAAAAAAGTGCTTTAATTGAAAGGAGCTGAAAAAAAACACAATGGGATGTAAATCTAAATAACTATAAATAATATATTTTCCATCCTTGCATACCACCTACAGTATAAAAATAAACACAGCATGGCACATGACTGCGTCGCCTAATGGATAAGGCGTCTGACTTCAGATCAGAAGTTTGAGGGTTCGAGTCCCTTCGTGGTCAGTTTTTGCCAATGGTCACAAAATTCAGGTTTCCATTCAGAATGGAAGCAGGCTCTTCCAATACTCTTATAGCCATCCTGTTCTCATTCCTAATTAATAATAAAGTGGAGTACATACTGCACACTCATTTAGATTGCATCTTCAGTCTAAAATCTAGTGCATTTAAGTGGCATTAAAAAGTGCTTCTATGTACATGCACTGAATATGTACTAGGTTTGCAGAATTCTGACTTGACAGAATGGGTTTTAGCTTTAGTGTGTGTAGATGAACTGCAAGGTGTGTAAGTATGTGTTCATGTAGTGCTTCAAGTGTAAAATCTGTATGATTTGTGCAGTTAAAGTGCTCATTTTGCCTACGAGAAAGAAAAGTACTACAGAAGAATTATAAAGGATTGGCACATTGGCTGCCTTTGCTGATGACACAGATGGCTTATTTGTAAAGCACTGGTCTATTAAGTTGCAGAGTGTGGTTGAACTTGGTTTGTAGACTTGGTGCCTGTTTCTGTGTCTTGCTGAAGACAAGGACGGCTTGATACCACTGTCAAAGCCCAGTTTATTGAGAAAAGCATCCATGGAAGAAGAAGTGTTGATTCGAAAATGGTTCTCCTCCAATATCTCTCCACTTGCTAGAAATACAGAGTCTCCATTATAGCACAGAACAGAGTGTTAAAGTCGGGGATGGAAGAGGATGAAAATTGGAAGTTTACTTATGGAGAGAACTGAGAAATGTCCTGTGTGCAGACACCAGTGTTGGACAATTTAATACATTTAAATAATGCCTCTAAATTACTGGCATTTATCTGTGCCTCAGTGGCCTAATGGATAAGGCACTGGCCTCATAAGCCAGGGATTGTGGGTTCGAGTCCCATCTGAGGTGCAAACCAATGTCCCCACTTCCTCTTCCAGAAAAATAAATATATTAATTACATGCTTCCTCTCAGAAGCTTATTAGGAACTTTGAAATGGTACCATTTTACTTCTGTACTCTTCAGAGTCATGTTGTTGTTCTGAAACTACAAAGTCGATTTTTTAAACACCTATCTTTGTCAGGTGCATTTTTGACCCAGCAGAAGATATTCCTTTGGAAAAAATTATTTGAATTGGATTGGTGTAACTGTTGTTTCTAGAGGTGGTGAAAGGCTTTCAGCTACTTGAATAGGGCAAGTCAGGATTCATGAAAGGTATACAACCTTTGAGTGTGTGTAAATTGGAATACCCAGGAAGGAGCAGTTTGTACTACTTTCAAAACAGTTTCTCTCCACTTCTGGAAACATCCAGAGCTATGTAAAGCATTTACTGAGCTTTAATCTCATGAAGAAAGAGGTTTAAATGCAAAAAAGAAAACGAAAGATTATCATACTGGTGACATTCTCATTATATAGATTCCAAAAAAGTGCTTTAATTGAAAGGAGCTGAAGAAAAAACACAATGGGATGTATACCTAAATAACTATAAATAATATATTTTCCATCCTTGCATACCACCTACAGTATAAAAATAAACACGGCATGGCACATGACTGCGTCGCCTAATGGATAAGGCGTCTGACTTCGGATCAGAAGATTGAGGGTTCCAGTCCCTTCGTGGTCAGTTTTTACCAATGGTCACACAATTCAGGTTTCCATTCAGAAGGGAAGCAGGCTCTTACAATACTCTTATAGCCATCATGTTCCCATTCCTAATTAATAATAAAGTGGAGTACATACTGCACAGTCATTTAAATTGCATCTTCAGTCTAAAATCTAGTGCATTGAATTGGCATTAAAAAGTGCTTCTATGTACATGCACTGAATATGTACTAGGTTTGCAGAATTCTGACTTGACAGAATGGGTTTTAGCTTAAGTGTGTGTAGATGAACTGCAAGGTGTGTAAGTATGTGTTCATGTAGTGCTTCAAGTGTAAAATCTGTATGATTTGTGCAGTTAAAGTGCTCATTTTGCCTACGAGAAAGAAAAGTACTACAGAAGAATTATAAAGGATTGGCACATTGGCTGCCTTTGCTGATGACACAGATGGCTTATTTGTAAAGCACTGGTCTATTAAGTTGCAGAGTGTGCTTGAACTTGGTTAGTAGACTTGGTGCCTGTTTCTGTGTCTTGCTGAAGACAAGGACGGCTTGATACCACTTTCAAAGCCCAGTTTATTGAGAAAAGCATCCATGGAAGAAGAAGTGTTGATTCGAAAATGGTTCTCCTCCAATATCTCTCCACGTGCTAGAAATACAGAGTCTCCATTATAGCACAGAACAGAGTGTTAAAGTCGGGGATGGAAGAGGATGAAAATTGGAAGTTTACTTATGGAGAGAACTGAGAAATGTCCTGTGTGCAGACACCAGTGTTGGACGATTGAATACATTTAAATAATGCCTCTAGATTACAGGCATTTATCAGTGCCGCAGTGGCCTAATGGATAAGGCACTGGCCTCCTAAGCCAGGGATTGTGGGTTCGAGTCCCATCTGAGGTGCAAACCAATGTTTCCTCTTCCAGAAAAATAAATATATTTATTACATGCTTCCTCTCAGAAGCTTATAAGGTATTAGGAACTTTGAAATGGTACCATTTTACTTCTGTACTCTTTAGAGTCATGTTGATGTTCTTAAACTACAAAGTAGATTTTTAAACACCTATCTTTGTCAGATGCATTTTTGACCCGGCAGAAGATATTCCTTTGGAAAAAATGATTTGAATTGGATTGGTGTAACTGTTGTTTCTAGAGGTGGTGAAAGGCTTTCAGCTACTTGAATAGGGCAAGTCAGGATTCATGAAATGTATACAAAATTTGAGTGTGTGTAAATTGGAATATCCAGGAAGGAGCAGTTTGTACAACTTTCAAAACAGTTTCTCTCCACTTCTGGAAACATCCAGAGCTATGTAAAGCATTTACTGAGCTTTAATCTCATGAAGAAAGAGGTTTAAATGCAAAAAAGAAAACAAAAGATTATCGTACTGGTGACATTCTCATTATATAGATTCCAAAAAGTGCTTTAATTGAAAGGAGCTGAAAAAAACACAATGGGATGTAAACCTAAATAACTATAAATAATATATTTTCCATCCTTGCATACCACCTACAGTATAAAAATAAACACAAAAGGACACATGACCGCGTGGCCTAATGGATAAGGCGTCTGACTTCTCATTAGAAGATTGAGGGTTCGAGTCCCTTCGTGGTCGGTTTTTGACAATGGCCACACAATTCAGGTTTCCATTCAGAATGGAAGCAGGCTCTTCCAATACTCTTATAGCCATCATGTTCTCATTCCTAATTAATAATAAAGTGAAGTACATACTGCACAGTCATTTAGATTGCATCTTCAGTCTAAAATCTAGTGCATTTAAGTGGCATTAAAAAGTGCTTCTATGTACATGCACTGAATATGTACTAGGTTTGCAGAATTCTGACTTGAGAGAATGGGATTTAGCTTAAGTGTGTGTAGATGAACTGCAAGGTGTGTAAGTATGTGTTCATGTAGTGCTTCAAGTGTAAAATCTGTATGATTTGTGCAGTTAAAAGGCTAACTTTGCCTACGAGAAAGAAAAGTACTACAGAAGAATTATAAAGGATTGGCACATTGGCTGCCTTTGCTGATGACACAGATGGCTTATTTGTAAAGCACTGGTCTATTAAGTTGCAGAGTGTGGTTGAACTTGGTTAGTAGACTTGGTGCCTGTTTCTGTGTCCTGCTGAAGACAAGGACGGTTGATACCACTGTCAAAGCCCAGTTTATTGAGAAAAGCATCCATGGAAGAAGAAGTGTTGATTCGAAAATGGTTCTCCTCCAATTTCTCTCCACTTGCTAGAAATACTGAGTCTCCATTATAGCACAGAACAGAGTGTTAAAGTCGGGGATGGAAGAGGATGAAAATGGGAAGTTTACTTAAGGAGAGAACTGAGAAATGTCCTTTGTGCAGACACCAGTGTTGGACGATTGAATACATTTAAATAATGCCTCTAGATTGCTGGTATTGATCTGTGCCTCAGTGACCTAATGGATAAGGCACTGGCCTCCTAAGCCAGGGATTGTGGGTTCGAGTACCATCTGAGGTGCAAACCTATGTCCACTCTTACTTTTCCAGAAAAAGTAAATATATTTATTACATGCTTCCTCTCAGAAGCTTATGAGGCATTAGGAATTTTGAAATGGTACCATTTTACTTCTGTACTCTTCAGAGTCATGTTGATGTTCTGAAACTACAAAGTAGATTTTTGAAACACCTATCTTTGTCAGATGCATTTTTGACCCGGCAGAAGATATTCCTTTGGAAAAAATTATTTGAATTGGATTGGTGTAACTGTTGTTTCTAGATGTGGTGAAAGGCTTTCAGCTACTTGAATAGGGCAAATCAGGATTCATGAAAGGTATACAACTTTTGAGTGTGTGTAAATTGGAATATCCAGGAAGGAGCAGTTTGTACTACTTTCAAAACAGTTTCTCTTCACTTCTGGAAACATCCAGAGCTATGTAAAGCATTTACTGAGCTTTAATCTCATGAAGAAAGAGGTTTAAATGCAAAAAAGAAAACAAAAGATTATCGTACTGGTGACATTCTCATTATATAGATTCCAAAAAAGTGCTTTAATTGAAAGGAGCTGAAAAAAACCACAATGGGATGTATACCTAAATAACTATAAATAATATATTTTCCATCCTTGCATACCACCTACAGTATAAAAATAAACACAGCATGGCACATGACTGCGTCGCCTAATGGATAAGGCGTCTGAATTCGGATCAGAAGATTGAGGGTTCGAGTCCCTTCATGGTCAGTTTTTGCCAATGGTCACACAATTCAGGTTTCCATTCAGAATGGAAGCAGGCTCTTCCAATACTCTTATAGCCATCATGTTCTCATTCCTAATTAATAATAAAGTGGAGTACATACTGCACAGTCATTTAGATTGCATCTTCAGTCTAAAATCTAGTGCATTTAATTGGCATTAAAAAGTGCTTCTATGTACATGCACTGAATATGTACTAGGTTTGCAGAATTCTGACTTGACAGAATGGGTTTTAGCTTAAGTGTGTGTAGATGAACTGCAAGGTGTGTAAGTATGTGTTCATGTAGTGCTTCAAGTGTAAAATCTGTATGATTTGTGCAGTTAAAGTGCTCATTTTGCCTACGAGAAAGAAAAGTACTACAGAAGAATTATAAAGGATTGGCACATTGGCTGCCTTTGCTGATGACACAGATGGCTTATTTGTAAAGCACTGGTCTATTAAGTTGCAGAGTGTGGTTGAACTTGGTTAGTAGACTTGGTGCCTGTTTCTGTGTCCTGCTGAAGACAAGGACGGCTTGATACCACTGTCAAAGCCCAGTTTATTGAGAAAAGCATCCATGGAAGAAGAAGTGTTGATTCGAAAATGGTTCTCCTCCAATTTCTCTCCACTTGCTAGAAATACTGAGTCTCCATTATAGCACAGAACAGAGTGTTAAAGTCGAGGATGAAAATGGGAAGTTTACTTAAGGAGAGAACTGAGAAATGTCCTGTGTGCAGACACCAGTGTTGGACGATTGAATACATTTAAATAATGCCTCTAGATTGTTGGTATTTATCTGTACCTCAGTGGCCTAATGGATAAGGCACTGGCCTCCTAAGCCACGGATTGTGGGTTCGAGTCCCATCCGAGGTGCAATCCTATGTCCATTCTTACTTTTCCAGAAAAAATAAATATATTTATTTCATGCTTCCTCTCAGAAGCTTATGAGGTATTAGGAATTTTGAAATGGTACCATTTTGCTTCTGTAGTCTTCAGAGTCATGTTGATGTTCTTAAACTACAAAGTAGACTTTTAAACACCTATCTTTGTCAGATGCATTTTTGACCCGGCAGAAGATATTCCTTTGGAAAAAATTATTTGAATTGGATTGGTGTAACTGTTGTTTCTAGAGGTGGTGAAAGGCTTTCAGCTACTTGAATAGGGCAAGTCAGGATTCATGAAATGTATACAACCTTTGAGTGTGTGTAAATTGGAATATCCAGGAAGGAGCAGTTTGTACAACTTTCAAAACAGTTTCTCTCCACTTCTGGAAACATCCAGAGCTATGTAAAGCATTTACTGAGCTTTAATCTCATGAAGAAAGAGGTTTAAATGCAAAAAAGAAAACAAAAGATTATCGTACTGATGACATTCTCATTATATAGATTCCAAAAAAGTGCTTTAATTGAAAGGAGCTGAAAAAAACACACAATGGGATGTATACCTAAATAACTATAAATAATATATTGTCCATCCTTGCATACCACCTACAGTATAAAAATAAACACAACATGGCACATGACTGCGTCGCCTAATGGATAAGGCGTCTGACTTCGGATCAGAAGATTGAGGGTTCGAGTCCCTTCGTGGTCAGTTTTTGCCAATGGTCACACAATTCAGGTTTCCATTCAGAATGGGAGCAGGCTCTTCCAATACTCTTATAGCCATCATGTTCTCATTCCTAATTAATAATAAAGTGGAGTATATACTGCACAGTCATTTAGATTGCATCTTCAGTCTAAAATCTAGTGCATTTAATTGGCATTAAAAAGTGCTTCTATGTACATGCACTGAATATGTACTAGGATTGCAGAATTCTGACTTGACAGAATGGGTTTTAGCTTAAGTGTGTGTAGATGAACTGCAAGGTGTGTAAGTATGTGTTCATGTAGTGCTTCAAGTGTAAAATCTGTATGATTTGTGGAGTTAAAGTGCTCATTTTGCCTACGAGAAAGAAAAGTACTACAGAAGAATTATAAAGGATTGGCACATTGGCTGCCTTTGCTGATGACACAGATGGCTTATTTGTAAAGTACTGGTCTATTAAGTTGCAGAGTGTGGTTGAACTTGGTTAGTAGACTTGGTGCCAGTTTCTGTGTCTTGCTGAAGACAAGGATGGCTTGATACCACTGTCAAAGCCCAGTTTATTGATTAAAGCATGGATGGAAGAAGAAGTGTTGATTCGAAAATGGTTCTCCTCCAATATCTCTCCACTTGCTAGAAATACAGAGTCTCCATTAAAGCACAGAACAGAGTGTTAAAGTCGGGGATGGAAGAGGATGAAAATTGGAAGTTTACTTATGGGGAGAACTGAGAAATGTCCTGTGTGCAGACACCAGTGTTGGACGATTGAATACATTTAAATAATGCCTCTAGATTACTGGCATTTATCTGTGCCTCAGTGGCCTAATGGATAAGGCACTGGCCTCCTAAGCCAGGGATTGTGGGTTCGAGTACCATCTGAGGTGCAAACCAATGTCCACTCTTCCTCTTCCAGAAAAATAAATATATTTATTACATGCTTCCTCTCAGAAGTTTATGAGGTATTAGGAACTTTGAAATGGTACGATTTTACTTCTGTACTCTTCAGAGTCATGTTGATGTTCTTAAACTACAAAGTAGACTTTTAAACACCTATCTTTGTCAGATGCATTTTTGACCCGGCAGAAGATATTCCTTTGGAAAAAATTATTTTATTTAGATTGGTGTAACTGTTGTTTCTAGAGGTGGTGAAAGGCTTTCAGCTACTTGAATAGGGCAAGTCAGGATTCATGAAATGTATACAACCTTTGAGTGTGTGTAAATTGGAATATCCAGGAAGGAGCAGTTTGTACAACTTTCAAAACAGTTTCTCTCCACTTCTGGAAACATCCAGAGCTATGTAAAGCATTTACTGAGCTTTAATCTCATGAAGAAAGAGGTTTAAATGCAAAAAAGAAAACAAAAGATTATCGTACTGGTGACATTCTCATTATATAGATTCCAAAAAAGTGCTTTAATTGAAAGGAGCTGAAAAAAACACAATGGGATGTAAACCTAAATAACTATAAATAATATATTTTCCATCCTTGCATACCACCTACAGTATAAAAATAAACACAACAGGACACATGACCGCGTGGCCTAATGGATAAGGCGTCTGACTTCGCATCAGAAGATTGAGTGTTCGAGTTCCTTCGTGGTCGGTTTTTGACAATGGCCACACAATTCAGGTTTCCATTCAGAATGGAAGCAGGCTCTTCCAATACTCTCATAGCCATCATGTTCTCATTCCTAATTAATAATAAAGTGGAGTACATACTGCACAGTCATTTAGATTGCATCTTCAGTCTAAAATCTAGTGCATTTAAGTGGCATTAAAAAGTGCTTATATGTACATGCACTGAATATGTACTAGGTTTGCAGAATTCTGACTTGACAGAATGGGTTTTAGCTTAAGTGTGTGTAGATGAACTGCAAGGTGTGTAAGTATGTGTTCATGTAGTGCTTCAAGTATAAAATCTGTATGATTTGTGCAGTTAAAGTGCTAATTTTGCCTACGAGAAAGAAAAGTACTACAGAAGAATTATAAAGGATTGGCACATTGGATGCCTTTGCTGATGACACAGATGGCTAATTTGTAAAGCACTGGTCTATTAAGTTGCAGAGTGTGGTTGAACTTGGTTAGTAGACTTGGTGCCTGTTTCTGTGTCCTGCTGAAGACAAGGACGGCTTGATACCACTGTCAAAGCCCAGTTTATTGAGAAAAGCATCCATGGAAGAAGAAGTGTTGATTCGAAAATGGTTCTCCTCCAATTTCTCTCCACTTGCTAGAAATACTGAGTCTCCATTATAGCACAGAACAGAGTGTTAAAGTCGGGGATGGAAGAGGATGAAAATGGGAAGTTTACTTAAGGAGAGAACTGAGAAATGTCCTGTGTGCAGACACCAGTGTTGGACGATTGAATACATTTAAATAATGCCTCTAGATTGCTGGTATTTATCTGTACCTCAGTGGCCTAATGGATAAGGCACTGGCCTCCTAAGCCAGGGATTGTGGGTTCGAGTCGCATCTGAGATGCAAACCTATGTCCAATCTTACTTTTCCAG
The DNA here is from genome assembly GCF_964261635.1 of Lissotriton helveticus. Taxonomy (NCBI): domain Eukaryota; kingdom Metazoa; phylum Chordata; class Amphibia; order Caudata; family Salamandridae; genus Lissotriton; species Lissotriton helveticus. The sequence goes on along the minus strand of NC_136065.1, from coordinate 1,651,569,970 downwards.
AAAAAATAAATATATTTATTACATGCTTCCTCTCAGAAGCTTATGAGGTATTAGGAATTTTGAAATGGTACCATTTTACTTCTGTACTCTTCAGAGTCATGTTGATGTTCTGAAACTACAAAGTAGATTTTTGAAACACCTATCTTTGTCAGATGCATTTTTGACCCGGCAGAAGATATTCCTTTGGAAAAAATTATTTGAATTGAATTGGTGTAACTGTTGTTTCTAGAGGTGGTGAAAGGCTTTCAGCTACTTGAATAGGGCAAGTCAGGATTCATGAAAGGTATACAACCTTTGAGTGTGTGTAAATTGGAATATCCAGGAAGGAGCAGTTTGTACTACTTTCAAAACAGTTTCTCTCCACTTCTGGAAACATCCAGAGCTATGTAAAGCATTTACTGAGCTTTAATCTCATGAAGAAAGAGGTTTAAATGCAAAAAAGAAAACAAAAGATTATCGTACTGGTGACATTCTCATTATATAGATTCCAAAAAAGTGCTTTATTGAAAGGAGCTGAAAAAAAACACAATGGGATGTAAACCTAAATAACTATAAATAATATATTTTCCATCCTTGCCTACCACCTACAGTATAAAAATAAACACAGCATGGCACATGACTTTGTCGCCTAATGGATAAGGCGTCTGATTTCGGATCAGAAGATTGAGCGTTCTGTGGTAAATAAATAATTAATTACCGGTTCTATTTTTGAATACATTGAATAAACAGATAGCTCAATAAATAAGAGTCAGGATTCGAGGTATCTTGAGTCTTACAGGCTTTAATCATGCATAAGGGAAGGGACAGGAACGGGACAGCCTGTACGGAATTAGGATGGCAGCTGCACACCCAAAAAGTAACAGTACAGAGTATATATACATTACATTTACAATAGCATTCAATACAGTAGGCGTAGCAGTAGGCGTAACTTGTAGCAGTCGCGAAAGATAAGAACAAAGTAGGTGTAACAAGAGGCGTGTACAGGGCGTATACATAGACATGTGGTATGAACGTCACAGAAGTGTCATGAATGGGGCGGAAACATGGAGGGGGCTACCTGAGGAGCTGGGACCTTTAACCTAGTGGTGCGCGAAAACGGGCAATGACGTGTTACCAGGGAGAACTGGGGGCTATGACTTCTGCGCTAGAAGAGGAGACTAAAGTCTGCGGAGTCAGGACGACATGTACCTAAGGCATATCTGGTATCTGGTGTTTGGAGTACATGTTGATAGAATCCAAAAGTTATCAGGGTAAAGGCTACTTGACACTAAGGCTGGTGCATGCAGTATTCTACATGTATTGCGTGTGCGAGGAATATTCTATGAATATTATACAGTATTTCTCTTACTTGGAGACAGAAAGGCTAGACTATTAGCTGAAACTGTTGATGCGATTCAGTAGCTTAGGAATGCTGAGAAGGAGGGCTGGACTGATAACTAGAAGCATAACATACTCTTGGCAGACAGGCAGGCAGAGCCAGGCCGGGCCGGGCACTGTGCTGCGCGAAAGGAAGTGAAGGGTCAGGGATGCAGGTGGGGGCTGTATCGCTCCTCGGAGAGGGTTCAGGAGACAGGAGCTTGAATCTGGTGTCCGGGCCCTTTTGAGGCCTAGAAACGGGGACATTTTACTGAATTAACGTGCACACTGTAAAACGTGGCAACATAGGCCTAATACTCGTTGCTTTCATGAGAACTGGAAACTGGCATACTAGAGTTGGACACAACTATAATTGCGTCTTTAATCGAACATAGGGGGATACATGCATATCGATCATGCACATATAACATAAGATGAGGAACACGTAGGCACATATAACATGGCAAAATTTACTTTTCCACATTCCCTCCTTGTGCCCTACGTTTCCATCAGGAAACATCTATATTCATGATACCATCTATCATTTCATATAGCATCATTTGCTCGTCTCGAATTGTCTTGGAACGGGATTTAGGACTAGGAATACAGGATGTAGCACAAATGCCGCAAATCGCAGGGCCACATTGTAAACAGAGGCAGCAACTGAATATAATCATTACTGCTATACCTAGGAATGACAATACTTTCCATCCCCAGGCAGAAATTATACTCCAGAGCCAACCGGACCATGTCCAGGTGCCTGGATTCTGGTGTAACTGATGGGCAATTTTATGAAGTCTGGTTATAGCTGAATAAACAGACGGCGCGTTATTAGGAATGAAAATGCAGCAACTAGATCCGATGACTCTACAAGCTCCTCCTCTATCGGCTAGTATGATGTCAAGAACGAGACGATTTTGGAGCCCGACAAATCTCATAGCAGATTGCTCTTCAGTTGAATTGCCTAGAGCAGAAGTAGTTTCATTCACTACTGCTTCAAGGGTTCTGGTTAACCTACGTATTAGCTTACTATTCTGGACAGGGCCTATAAAGAAGAAGAAACCTTTATTGAAATCTTGATACTGTTCTAGAGTAGTTTCAGTTTGGTCGACAATTGGGGACTCGGTCTCCCTTCTATGTCTAATGTGTACTAGGTGTGTGTTTCTGTGATAATCGGATGGGGCTAGAAAAACTGGTGGCAGTAGGAAGGCAATGTAACATGTTCCCTCCCAATCGAGGGGCAGACGAACATATGCGGTCTGACCACAAACAAAATAAGAATGACGTGAGGCTTTGAAAATGGATTTCCCACTGTCACTATACTTGACAATAGTAGTACAATCACTATGTCCTACATGTGCGGAACCATTCTTTCTGACACATAATTCGCCTTTGACTGGTAGTACTGAAATAGCAGGCAAATCTGGAGTAGTATCGGACTGAACATTCAAGACCATGAAATTCGAGGAATAATTACCTAAATCATATACTTCATTTTCTAGATCTAACCCTGTTCTATGGGAAAGACCTTGCTTGTCTGGGAAACATGTTCTATTCAGAAGGGACATATCAGTTGAGGATGACGTTAACGTGGACCATGCTCCACACGAACCATTATGTGAAAACGGATAAGGAAAGAGTGGTAGAACTCCCTTCGGTGTCTGGAAAGGGGGGAGTCGACCACATACCCAACAATTAGTGGCATTGCTGGTCTGGTGTGAATAATGCAACATTCGGATAAAACTATTATTACGCATAGCAAGACGATAGGATAACTCGTGAGGAGGCAGGTCACTAAATGTGTGCTCTACTGTAACATTAGAAAACATATGTACATGTGAAATAGGAAAACATAAATGTAAAGCATAACTTGTGCAGGTAACCATAAGACTCAAAAATATAAGAAATAACAAAGTGACAATGCATCTACTGCAAACATTTTTCCGATAACGGATTCTCTTAGAGTTTTGACTAACTCTCTCTCTCTGTGGGTCTATCTCATACATGTCAGGAACCTGTCTAACCGCTTCACCCGAGAGGGACTTAAACAATTAAACTGGCTGACTTATTTTACTAGACCGGAGTTTCTGTTTATACTCCTGCTGCGGAGTTTTCTCTAACAGGGGAATTTTTGATTCAGAGTCTGTATCTGGGCAGTCCTTGGGAATAGGGCAGTCTTTAATTATTGTCTTTGGCTTAAGCCCGTGAAACTTTTTCACATGGCTGGAGTGGAGCCAGCCTTTGCGATTCTCGACCTTCACTGCAGTCCGGGTGGTGAGGAGGACGAGGCGGGGTTCCTTCCAACGGGGCTCCAGCGGACTTGAACGATCAAAATTTCGCACCAGGACCATGTCACCTGGAACGATCTCATGCGGTTTCACCTCAGTGTTGTCTGGGAAGGTAGCGGCAACCTGTGAACGACAAGAGTGTAGGGCAGACATCAAGGAAGCTAGGTAATCTGTCAGCATATTACTGGAAACATCGGTAATCTTTCGGGGTCTAGGTGTACCCCACATGTTTGGAGGGCGGCCGAATACGACCTCGTACGGGGACAGACCTGATCTGGAATGAGCGACCATTCGCATATAGAACAGAGCAACTGGCAGAGCTACGAGCCAGTCTACACCTTTCTCTGCGCATACTTTAGCAAGGCGGATTTTCAATGTCTGATTATGTCTCTCTACGAGACCGGCTGCTTCAGGATGGCGTACACAATGGAACTTCCACTGGTACCCTAACAGAAGGGATACTTGCTTCATGAGCTCAGATGAGAATGGCTGGCCGTTGTCTGAATACACGACCCTAGGTAATCCATAGCGGGGAAAATACTCACGAACCAACTGCCTGGCAGTGGTCGCAGCTGGGTAATCTGGAACTGGATATGCTTCTGTCCACCTGGACAAAGCGCATACAACTACGAGGACATACTTGAAACCTCGACATCGCTCCATCTGAATATAATCCATCGGGAGGACTTCAAAAGGGTGATCAGGAGGATGGAATCCCCCTTGTTCCACCGGGACACTTTTACCTGGGTTGAACTGGCAACATATCATACAGGTACGGACTTTCTGCTTGGCTGCAGCTCGTAAATGCTTGTTAAACCAAAGGTTCTGGATACTGTCTAACATGGCTTTTTCACCTAAATGTGCTGGACTATGTGCGGTATTAATAATGACTTGAACCATAGAGTCGGGGAGAAACCATGTGGCTTTTCCCTTCGTCAACCATCCTTGATCTGTCTGGACCCCTCCTTGTTCGGACCATTTCTTGATTTCATCGGGAGTAGCATGTGACTGTATGTCTATGACATCTTAACTGTCATACAAGTAGTCTGTTCTGGAGTGTGTGTCAGTGTCGTGTTAACTGGAATGTCTGGAGTCTGAGCTGTGAGCTTGGCTGTTCGATCTGCTAGATCGTTACCTTGGGAAATGATGTCAGTGACTTTCGTATGTGCTTTGCACTTCATGATAGCGATAGCTGTCGGTAAATGTATTGCATCTAACAGAGCTTGAATAAGGAGACCATGCTGAATCTTGGTTCCATGAGAAGTCATGAAACCTCTCTCTTGCCAGAGCACTCCAAAGTCGTGTACGACTCCGAATGCATAACGTGAATCTGTGTATATGTTAACTTTCAGGTTCTTGGCACGTATGCAGGCTTGGGTCAGAGCGACTAGCTCTGCTGCTTGAGCGGACAGGGTGTCAATACGATGTGTCTCTATAACTTCGGTTTCAGTAGTTACTGCATACGCGGCTACTAGTTCTCCTGTACTTGTTCTCATACATGAACCATCCACATAAAGTGTCAGGTCGGGATCAGGTAATGCAATGTCTGTCAGGTCTTGTCTTGGTTTTGTCATGGTGTTAACAACTTCCACACAGTCATGTGTGGCAGGATTTGAAATAACTGACGGTAACAGTGTAGCTGGATTTAAAACGTTGCAGCGTCTGATTTCTATGTGTGGCTGGAACAGTGTCAGTTCATAACCTGTTAAACGTGCAATTGTCAAGTGCTGAGTCTGGTTTCGGTTTAAAAGAACTTCCACAGAGTGTGGAACTTGGACTGTCAGGGAATGTCCTAACACTATGGAATCACTTTGTCTGATAGCTAGTGCTGTGGCTGCAACTGATTTGAGGCACGCAGGCAGCGCCTGGGCCACTGGATCTAATGTGCTGGAAAAATAAGCACAGGGCTTGTATTGTCCTGCTTGATATTGTGTGAGAACAGATAATGCAGTACCTTCACGTTCAGTAACAAAAAGTGTAAAAGGCTTACTATAGTTCGGTGTTGCTAGAACGGGTGCATTACATAAAGCTTTCTTTAACTCATTAAAAACAAGTGTATGTTCCTGGGTCCAAGGGAGGACAGTCGATACGGCTGCCTCCTGTGTCGTTAACTGTATCAGTGGCTTGGCTAGAAATGCATACTGAGGAATCCATTGTCTGCAGTAAGAAGTGAGGCCGATAAAAGCTCGTACCTCCTTCTGGGTCTTGGGCTGTGGAAGATGTGCTATTAACTGGATACGGTCAGGTGTCAACTGCCTACCCCTCTTGGACAGTAAGTGTCCTAAGTAGACCACTTGCTGGACACAGAATTGTAATTTGGAAGGGGACACCTTGTGCCCCATCTCGGCCAGAAAATACAGGACTTTAAGTGACGCACGTTCGCAGTCACGTTCAGAACGGGCTGTGATCAGTAGATCATCGACATACTGGAGCAGGGCAGTGTCAGTTGGCATGTGAATATTGTCTAGTTGTCTCTTAAGTGCTTGACTGTAAATGCTAGGACTTTCTGTGAAACCTTGAGGAGCTCGTGTAAATTTATAGCTCCTTCCATTTAAACAGAATCCGAAAAGGAACTGGCTGTCTGGATGAATGGGAACACTGAAAAATGCGTTCTTGAGATCAATAACTGTAAAGAACGTAGCTTCAGAATCAATGGCTGTCAATAGAGAAGAAATATCTGGGACTACTGGGTACTGTGGAATGATACATTTATTAAGCTCTCGGAGATCAATCACTAATCGATATACTGGAGGTGCATTTGGATCAGTACGTTTCAGAATTGGAATGATAGGAGAATTACATACATTGGAGTCAGTTTCTACAACCACTCCTTGAGCAATGAGCTCGTCAATAATTTTGGATAAGGCTGCTACAGCCTCAGGTGGCAATTTGTACTGCCGGATTCGTGGTAATACTACACCTTGTTTCAGAGTCACACGATGGGGTGTGATATGCATACAACCTACATCAGTTGGACCTTGCGCCCATAAATGCTGTGGTACATTCAATAATCTTGGATCAAAATCACGTAATACATAATGACCTTTGAAGTCTCTTAAAAACAATCGTACTCCTTCTGGAGAGCAGCATATAACTGCTCCTAACTCTTTCAATGTCTTAATGCCTAACAAGTTTTCTGGACAAGATTTCGTAAGTAACAAATCAGTAGTTCGAGACAATGGACCAACTTCTAGGGAAACTGGTTTCGATATTTCATTAACAATTGGCTTTCCTGAAAATCCAAGGGAAACATTTCTAGAGCCTGAGAGTGGAGCCCCTGGAACCTCGTCATGACTGATGGTAGTCCTACTTGCCCCTGTATCAATCAGAAACTTTCTGTCTTTCCCTAATACTTGACTGTGTACATAGGGACCCTCATGATCTACAGGTATCTCGATGAGAGGCAAGCCTACCTCCCTCTCTAGGCTGTTTCATGAATATGGCTGATAATCTGGATACTCGGACTGTGCATACTGGTACATCTGTTGTGTAACATGCTGTGTTGCAGCTATAGGCTGCGGTACGGTAACGTAACTGTCTGTTGTGCATTCTGTGGTGGCTGAGAAGTTTGTGAAACTTGTTCTTGTGGTCTTTCTTTAGTCTTACCAGTAGCTATGTTGTGTTTCAGAACTGCACACTCGTTTATAAAATGACCTGGCTGTTTGCAATAATTGCAGGTCCCTTTAACAGGAACTGCAGGATGACTGACTTGATTCGTACCCCTCTTCTGACTGTCTTGTGGAACAGATTGTGCAACTAATACTTTCATTTTCGTGTCTTTCATACGTCTCCTTTCGTGTTCTTGCTCTTCCCTGATTCTGTTCTGGTGGTACTGGAGCATTTGTAACATCTGTGACGGAGTATTAGCTTGCCAGGTACTTTCAACTTTCAGAACTCGATTTTTGACTTGTGGATTTGAATTCTCGACTAGTTTAGTAACAAAAAGATGAGGGTGTGATTCACTACTTGTTTTCAGACCACTATTAATAATAAAACATTTCTCGAATCTAGAATAAAAATCACTAGTATCTTCGTCTTGTTTCTGTTTACAGGCTGAGATGGCATCCCAGTCTTCCTTTTTCGTGGTTAGTAACCTTGGCAAAACTTGTATCAATAACTCGGGCAATTCTTTAGCTTTATCCCCAAGACCGGTACCTGGTACTCGTGTATTATCTTCAGCTTCTAGAGCTGTCCAATCTATCTTTTTCTCTCCCACCTCCCATTCTTTTTCTTTGAGTTTTTCATATATGCCCGCAGGCAACAGGACCTTTAACATTTTAATGATATCTGGATACGTGTATTCTCCCATACGGAGCATGTCCTTCAATTCACGGTGGAACCCTGCTGGGTCTTTATCATGACAGGGAATTAACTTCTTCATTTCTAAGAGTTCCATCTTTGTGATGGGGGTGTAGACAAATACTCGTTCTAGACCACCACCCTTTTTCTTGACTGGATGTACTTCTCGTAACGGATTCTGTCTGTCTATGTAGAATGATTTACTTTCTGGGGGTGAGACATGAACAAAATGTGGGTTCAGGAACGTTCGGTATTTGTGGCGCTGTTCTAGAATGACACTAATTAAATCGGTACCTAGACCTTTCCATCTGTATTGGAGTAACTCGTTTAATACATCATGTAGTGGACCTGGATCAGAATGCTGATCCTCATACAGTGTGATGAGGTGCTGGATCATATACATACCCACCAGTCGCTGCTCGGCTGGGGGCAGTTTCAGAAACTTTTTAGCCACTATTTCGTCAGGAAATGTGGCGGAATCAGTAGTCCATCGGACTGCTGATCGGGCTAGTTCTTGTTCATGCATAGTACTAAGCTCACTATAGCCTATTCGTGATTTCAGAATTTTATCTGTAACCTGGAATACTTGTTCTAGAGAACATTGTTCTGGTACTGGAGGAGGAACAGTCGTCTTGTAATCTAGACGTGAATGTCTGTTGGAAAGTCTAGTTCTACCTACATACGCTATTCTGGCAGGATTCTCGCTGTCTACCTCTTCACTGGAAGAGTCATTCTCTTTCTCGGTTGCTCTACTTACTCTTTCTTTCTCGTGTATACTTACAATTTCTTTTCGTATTTTCTTGTACATACTCTCTATACAGTTCTGTGTCTTGTGTTTTCCCTCGGCTATATTGTCACTCCACCTAGTCAGGACTTTCATTTCTTCTTGATCTTTTTCCGGACAATCTTGTTCTCTTATTAAACAGTTAATTAAAAACTTTAGAAGCATGAGCTGAGTCTCGACTTTTCTTTGAGCCACGGCATCGTGAACACTTTCTGGATTCACTCCTGTACGGATAAAACGATATATTCTGTCTAGATGTTCTCTCATATCGGGCAAGGTGTCCAAATAATCGGTCACCCGTCTTAAACGTAATGAATATATGACCATGTGGCCATCGCCTGGAACTGGGTCATAACGACATTCCGTAAGTGCTCGTTTGATATCTACGTATGTATTTACTTTTGGGGTACGCTGTAACGCTAGTTCATGTAGCGTCATACGTCTATGTTGAGGCGGGGTACGAGGAGAACCTCCCCCCGCGGCTCCTGAACTAGAGTCGTCGGTGTGCACTGTACGTGCTGGTAGAGTGACTGGTAGAACGGGTACATGTACTGTGGACTGGGCCGGGGGTGCTGTAACAGATGCTGTAACATTAACTGGACCCACGGGACCAGTGGCTGGAGGAACAGGAATTACATTATTTACAGGAGCAGGCGGAACAGGATTTGCATATTCTGGGACTGTATCGTCCAAATAGGACGAAAGAAAAATATCAGCTGCGGTCGGTTTATGACGTAACTTAGTCGGAACTAGTGATGGCGGAAAATTACTGGATGCCTCCGGGGTTGCCTTCGGCAAGCCCTCGGCAAGAAGAGGGTACATACCCTTAATAAGGGCATTCCTCTGTCTGTCTGACTGTTCGGCTTTAACTCGTTCACCTATTTCGATTAATTCCCTTTCTTGGGCTCTTTCTGAGGATTCTCTACTTAATTCTGTTTTTCTGATTTTTTTTCGGTTCTTTTATGAGATTCTTTGCGCCATAACTCGATGGCATCTTTCTGGGACTGTCTGGCTTTCTTTTTCCATAATGCTTCTTCTACTCGCATGATGCACTCGGCATCCCATGTGCCTGATACAGGCCATCTATATTTCTCTTCGAGATGTCTGGTATAATCAACCCATAAATCTAAATACAATATGGCGCTTAGGCCATGTTTATGATACATAAAATGTCCTGGACTGTCCCTAGGCGGGACAGGAACTGACTCCTCTAGTAACCCCTTCCGGGTTCCTATCTTACGTAACTTGGAGAATAAAGGCATTCTAGACTTGAATCGGAACACAATACAATACACGATAAACACAGTGATGAATAACAATAACAAATCACTCATACCACGACATTGAAAACACATTAAATAATATTAAAATAACAGTTCGGACTGAATATTACCTGATATACTGGGAACAGAACACATGAATTTCTCGAGAACGAAACTTACTAGAATTACTAGATGCACTGCTAAAACAGTACGACACATACCGGTCCCATAAAGAGACACGTCTGGACCCGTGTCCACCTAGGTGAACACTTCGTGTTGGATCTGTGTACCCAAACCCACGGACCAGAGACAAATTAATGACTCTGTCTAGATACTACCCCAGCAACGGTACTCACCGGGCAGCAAGAACGTAAAGCCTCGGACTGGACTGGACTGCTACGACGTCGGACTACGAACTTCGGAAACTTCGGAAACTTCGGTTACAGGTGGGCCTCCGGATACCTCGGACCTTGGACTCTCGGCTTGGGCTCTGGTCGGGACTCGCCGCGTTCCACACCGCCTCGTCTGGATGCTGGACCGCAACCTCCGTCTCCTCCGTGGGCCTGAGGGATACTTGAAGCAGAAATATCTGCACGTGCACGGTATGGTTCCGTCACGGCTGCAGAGGGTCAGGGGGCCTGCGTGGCTTCGCCGGCGCGTGGGGAAAGGGCAAGTCCCTATTCGGGCGCCATTATGTGGTAAATAAATAATTAATTACCGGTTCTATTTTTGAATACATTGAATAAACAGATAGCTCAATAAATAAGAGTCAGGATTCGAGGTATCTTGAGTCTTACAGGCTTTAATCATGCATAAGGGAAGGGACAGGAACGGGACAGCCTGTACGGAATTAGGATGGCAGCTGCACACCCAAAAAGTAACAGTACAGAGTATATATACATTACATTTACAATAGCATTCAATACAGTAGGCGTAGCAGTAGGCGTAACTTGTAGCAGTCGCGAAAGATAAGAACAAAGTAGGTGTAACAAGAGGCGTGTACAGGGCGTATACATAGACATGTGGTATGAACGTCACAGAAGTGTCATGAATGGGGCGGAAACATGGAGGGGGCTACCTGAGGAGCTGGGACCTTTAACCTAGTGGTGCGCGAAAACGGGCAATGACGTGTTACCAGGGAGAACTGGGGGCTATGACTTCTGCGCTAGAAGAGGAGACTAAAGTCTGCGGAGTCAGGACGACATGTACCTAAGGCATATCTGGTATCTGGTGTTTGGAGTACATGTTGATAGAATCCAAAAGTTATCAGGGTAAAGGCTACTTGACACTAAGGCTGGTGCATGCAGTATTCTACATGTATTACGTGTGCGAGGAATATTCTATGAATATTATACAGTATTTCTCTTACTTGGAGACAGAAAGGCTAGACTATTAGCTGAAACTGTTGATGCGATTCAGTAGCTTAGGAATGCAGAGAAGGAGGGCTGGACTGATAACTAGAAGCATAACATACTCTTGGCAGACAGGCAGGCAGAGCCAGGCCGGGCCGGGCACTGTGCTGCGCGAAACGAAGTGAAGGCTCAGGGATGCAGGTGGGGGCTGTATCGCTCCTCGGAGAGGGTTCAGGAGACAGGAGCTTGAATCTGGTGTCCGGGCCCTTTTGAGGCCTAGAAACGGGGACATTTTACTGAATTAACGTGCACACTGTAAAACGTGGCAACATAGGCCTAATACTCGTTGCTTTCATGAGAACTGGAAACTGGCATACTAGAGTTGGACACAACTATAATTGCGTCTTTAATCGAACATAGGGGGATACATGCATATCGATCATGCACATATAACATAAGATGAGGAACACGTAGGCACATATAACATGGCAAAATTTACTTTTCCACAGTTCGAGTCCCTTCGTGGTCAGTTTTTGCCAATGGTCACACAATTCAGGTTTCCATTCAGAATGGAAGCAGGCCTTCCAATACTCTTATAGCCATCATGTTCTCATTCCTAATTAATAATAAAGTGGAGTACATACTGCACAGTCATTTAAATTGCATCTTCAGTCTAAAATCTAGTGCATTTAAGTGGCATTAAAAAGTGCTTCTATGTACATGCACTGAATATGTACTAGGTTTGCAGAATTCTGACTTGACAGAAAGGGTTTTAGCTTAAGTGTGTGTAGATGAACTGCAAGGTGTGTAAGTATGTGTTCATGTAGTGCTTCAAGTGTAAAATCTGTATGATTTGTGCAGTTAAAGTGCTCATTTTTCCTACGAGAAAGAAAAGTACTACAGAAGAATTATAAAGGATTGGCACATTGGCTGCCTTTGCTGATGACACAGATGGCTTATTTGTAAAGCACTGGTCTATTAAGTTGCAGAGTGTGGTTGAACTTGGTTAGTAGACTTGGTGCCTGTTTCTGTGTCTTGCTGAAGACAAGGACGGCTTGATACCACTGTCAAAGCCCAGTTTATTGAGAAAAGCATCCATGGAAGAAGAAGTGTTGATTCGAAAATGGTTCTCCTCCAATATCTCTCCACTTGCTAGAAATACAGAGTCTCCATTATAGCACAGAACAGAGTGTTAAAGTCGGGGATGGAAGAGGATGAAAATTGGAAGTTTACTTATGGAGAGAACTGAGAAATGTCCTGTGTGCAGACACCAGTGTTGGACGATTGAATACATTTAAATAATGCCTCTAGATTTATCGCATTTATCTGTGCCTCAGTGGCCTAATGGATAAGGCACTGGCCTCTTAAACCAGGGATTGTGGGTTCGAGTCCCATCTGAGGTGCAAACCAATGTCCACTCTTCCTTTTCCAGAAAAATAAATATATGTATTACATGCTTCCTCTCAGAAGCTTATGAGGTAATAGGAACTTTGAAATGGTACCATTTTACTTCTGTACTCTTCAGAGTCATGTTGATGTTATGAAACTACAAAGTAGAATTTTTAAACACCTATCTTTGTCAGATGCATTTTTGACCCGGCAGAAGATATTCCAATGGAAAAAATTATTTGAATTGGATTGGTGTAACTGTTGTTTCTAGAGGTGGTGAAAGGCTTTCAGCTACTTGAATAGGGCAAGTCAGGATTCATGAAATGTATACAAAATTTGAGTGTGTGTAAATTGGAATATCCAGGAAGGAGCAGTTTGTACAACTTTCAAAACAGTTTCTCTCCACTTCTGGAAACATCCAGAGCTATGTAAAGCATTTACTGAGCTTTAATCTCATGAAGAAAGAGGTTTAAATGCAAAAACGATAACAAAAGATTATCGTACTGGTGACATTCTCATTATATAGATTCCAAAAAAGTGCTTTAATTGAAAGGAGCTGAAAAAAACACAATGGGATGTAAACCTACATAACTATAAATAATATATTTTCCATCCTTGCATACCACCTACAGTATATAAATAAACACAGCAGGACACATGACCGCGTGGCCTAATGGATAAGGCGTCTGACTTCGGATCAGAAGATTGAGGGTTCGAGTCCCTTCGTGGTCGGTTTTTGACAATGGCCACACAATTCAGGTTTCCATTCAGAATGGAAGCAGGCTCTTCCAATACTCTTATAGCCATCATGTTCTCATTCCTAATTAATAATAAAGTGGAGTACATACTGCACAGTCATTTAGATTGCATCTTCAGTCTAAAATCTAGTGCATTTAAGTGGCATTAAAAAGTGCTTCTATGTACATGCACTGAATATGTACTAGGTTTGCAGAATTCTGACTTGAGAGAATGGGTTTTAGCTTAAGTGTGTGTAGATGAACTGCAAGGTGTGTAAGTATGTGTTCATGTAGTGCTTCAAGTGTAAAATCTGTATGATTTGTGCAGTTAAAATGCTCATTTTGCCTACGAGAAAGAAAAGTACTACAGAAGAATTATAAAGGATTGGCACATTGGCTGCCTTTGCTGATGACACAGATGGCTTATTTGTAAAGCACTGGTCTATTAAGTTGCAGAGTGTGGTTGAACTTGGTTAGTAGACTTGGTGCCTGTTTCTGTGTCCTGCTGAAGACAAGGACGGCTTGATACTACTGTCAAAGCCCAGTTTATTGAGAAAAGCATCCATGGAAGAAGAAGTGTTGATTCGAAAATGGTTCTCCTCCAATTTCTCTCCACTTGCTAGAAATACTGAGTCTCCATTATAGCACAGAACAGAGTGTTAAAGTCGGGGATGGAAGAGGATGAAAATGGGAAGTTTACTTAAGGAGAGAACTGAGAAATGTCCTTTGTGCAGACACCAGTGTTGGACGATTGAATACATTTAAATAATGCCTCTAGATCGCTGGTATTGATCTGTGCCTCAGTGACCTAATGGATAAGGCACTGGCCTCCTAAGCCAGGGATTGTGGGTTCGAGTCCCATCTGAGGTGCAAAGCTATGTCCACTCTTACTTTTCCAGAAAAAATAAATATATTTATTACATGCTTCCTCTCAGAAGCTTATGAGGTATTCGGAATTTTGAAATGGTACCATTTTACTTCTGTACTCTTCAGAGTCATGTTGATGTTCTGAAACTACAAAGTAGATTTTTGAAACACCTATCTTTGTCAGATGCATTTTTGACCCGGCCGAAGATATTCCTTTGGAAAAAATTATTTGAATTGGATTGGTGTAACTGTTGTTTCTAGATGTGGTGAAAGGCTTTCAGCTACTTGAATAGGGCAAGTCAGGATTCATGAAAGGTATACAACCTTTGAGTGTGTGTAAATTGGAATATCCAAGAAGGAGCAGTTTGTACTACTTTCAAAACAGTTTCTCTCCACTTCTGGAAACATCCAGAGCTATGTAAAGCATTTACTGAGCTTTAATCTCATGAAGAAAGAGGTTTAAATGAAAAAAAGAAAACAAAAGATTATCGTACTGGTGACATTCTCATTATATAGATTCCAAAAAAGTGCTTTAATTGAAAGGAGCTGAAAAAAACACAATGGGATGTAAACCTAAATACCTATAAATAATATATTTTCCATCCTTGCATACCACCTACAGTATAAAAATAAACACAGCAGTACACATTACGGCGTGGCCTAATGGATAAGGCGTCTGACTTCGGATCAGAAGATTGAGGGTTCGAGTTCCTTCGTGGTCTGTTTTTGACAATGGCCACGCAATTCAGGTTTCCATTCAGAATGGAAGCAGGCTCTTCCAATACTCTTATAGCCATCATGTTCTCATTCCTAATTAATAATAAAGTGGAGTACATACTGCACAGTCATTTAGATTGCATCTTCAGTCTAAAATCTAGTGCATTTAATTGGCATTAAAAAGTGCTTCTATGTACATGCACTGAATATGTACTAGGTTTGCAGAATTCTGACTTGACAGAATGAGTTTTAGCTTAAGTGTGTGTAGATGAACTGCAAGGTGTGTAAGTATGTGTTCATGTAATGCTTCAAGTGTAAAATCTGTATGATTTGTGCAGTTAAAGTGCTCATTTTGCCTACGAGAAAGAAAAGTACTACAGAAGAATTATAAAGGATTGGCACATTGGCTGCCTTTGCTGATTACGCAGATGGCTTATTTGTAAAGCACTGGTCTATTAAGTTGCAGAGTGTGGTTGAACTTGGTTAGTAGACTTGGTGCCTGTTTCTGTGTCTTGCTGAAGACAAGGACGGCTTGATACCACTGTCAAAGCCCAGTTTATTGAGAAAAGCATCCATGGAAGAAGAAGTGCTGATTCGAAAATGGTTCTCCTCCAATATCTCTCGACTTGCTAGAAATACAGAGTCTCCATTATAGCACAGAACAGAGTGTTAAAGTCGGGGATGGAAGAGGATGAGAATTGGAAGTTTACTTATGGGGAGAACTGCGAAATGTCCTGTGTGCAGACACCAGTGTTGGACGATTGAATACATTTAAATAATGCCTCTAGATTACTGGCTTTTATCTGTGCCTTAGTGGCATAATGGATAAGGCACTGGCCTCCTAATCCAGGGATTGTGGGTTCGAGTACCATCTGAGGTGCAAACCAATGTCTACTCTTCCACTTCCAGAAAAATAAATATATTTATTACATGCTTCCTCTCAGAAGCTTATGAGGTATTAGGAACTTTGAAATGGTACCATTTTACTTCTGTACTCTTCAGAGTCATGTTGATGTTCTGAAACTACAAAGTAGATTTTTAAACACCTATCTTTGTCAGATGCATTTTTGACCCGGCAGAAGATATTCCTTTGGAAAAAATGATTTGAATTGGATTGGTGTAACTGTTGTTTCTACAGGTGGTGAAAGGCTTTCAGCTACTTGAATAGGGCAAGTCAGGATTCATGAAATGTATACAACCTTTGAGTGTGTGTAAATTCGAATATCCAGGAAGGAGCAGTTTGTACAACTTTCAAAACAGTTTCTCTCCACTTCTGGAAACATCCAGAGCTATGTAAAGCATTTACTGAGCTTTAATCTCATGAAGAAAGAGGTTTAAATGCAAAAAAGAAAACAAAAGATTATCGTACTGGTGACATTCTCATTATATAGATTCCAAAAAAGTGCTTTAATTGAAAGGAGCTGAACAAAACACAATGGGATGTAAACCTAAATAACTATAAATAATATATTTTCCATCCTTGCATACCACCTACAGTATATAAATAAACACAGCAGGACACATGACCGCGTGGCCTAATGGATAAGGCGTCTGACTTCGGATCAGAAGATTGAGGGTTCGAGTCCCTTCGTGGTCGGTTTTTGACAATGGCCACACAATTCAGGTTTCCATTCAGAATGGAAGCAGGCTCTTCCAATACTCTTATAGCCATCATGTTCTCATTCCTAATTAATAATAAAGTGGAGTACATACTGCACAGTCATTTAGATTGCATCTTCAGTCTAAAATCTAGTGCATTTAAGTGGCATTAAAAAGTGCTTCTATGTACATGCACTGAATATGTACTAGGTTTGCAGAATTCTGACTTGAGAGAATGGGTTTTAGCTTAAGTGTGTGTAGATGAACTGCAAGGTGTGTAAGTATGTGTTCATGTAGTGCTTCAAGTGTAAAATCTGTATGATTTGTGCAGTTAAAATGCTCATTTTGCCTACGAGAAAGAAAAGTACTACAGAAGAATTATAAAGGATTGGCACATTGGCTGCCTTTGCTGATGACACAGATGGCTTATTTGTAAAGCACTGGTCTATTAAGTTGCAGAGTGTGGTTGAACTTGGTTAGTAGACTTGGTGCCTGTTTCTGTGTCCTGCTGAAGACAAGGACGGCTTGATACTACTGTCAAAGCCCAGTTTATTGAGAAAAGCATCCATGGAAGAAGAAGTGTTGATTCGAAAATGGTTCTCCTCCAATTTCTCTCCACTTGCTAGAAATACTGAGTCTCCATTATAGCACAGAACAGAGTGTTAAAGTCGGGGATGGAAGAGGATGAAAATGGGAAGTTTACTTAAGGAGAGAACTGAGAAATGTCCTTTGTGCAGACACCAGTGTTGGACGATTGAATACATTTAAATAATGCCTCTAGATTGCTGGTATTGATCTGTGCCTCAGTGACCTAATGGATAAGGCACTGGCCTCCTAAGCCAGGGATTGTGGGTTCGAGTCCCATCTGAGGTGCAAAGCTATGTCCACTCTTACTTTTCCAGAAAAAATAAATATATTTATTACATGCTTCCTCTCAGAAGCTTATGAGGTATTCGGAATTTTGAAATGGTACCATTTTACTTCTGTACTCTTCAGAGTCATGTTGATGTTCTGAAACTACAAAGTAGATTTTTGAAACACCTAACTTTGTCAGATGCATTTTTGACCCGGCCGAAGATATTCCTTTGGAAAAAATTATTTGAATTGGATTGGTGTAACTGTTGTTTCTAGATGTGGTGAAAGGCTTTCAGCTACTTGAATAGGGCAAGTCAGGATTCATGAAAGGTATACAACCTTTGAGTGTGTGTAAATTGGAATATCCAAGAAGGAGCAGTTTGTACTACTTTCAAAACAGTTTCTCTCCACTTCTGGAAACATCCAGAGCTATGTAAAGCATTTACTGAGCTTTAATCTCATGAAGAAAGAGGTTTAAATGAAAAAAAGAAAACAAAAGATTATCGTACTGGTGACATTCTCATTATATAGATTCCAAAAAAGTGCTTTAATTGAAAGGAGCTGAAAAAAACACAATGGGATGTAAACCTAAATACCTATAAATAATATATTTTCCATCCTTGCATACCACCTACAGTATAAAAATAAACACAGCAGGACACATTACGGCGTGGCCTAATGGATAAGGCGTCTGACTTCGGATCAGAAGATTGAGGGTTCGAGTTCCTTCGTGGTCTGTTTTTGACAATGGCCACGCAATTCAGGTTTCCATTCAGAATGGAAGCAGGCTCTTCCAATACTCTTATAGCCATCATGTTCTCATTCCTAATTAATAATAAAGTGGAGTACATACTGCACAGTCATTTAGATTGCATCTTCAGTCTAAAATCTAGTGCATTTAATTGGCATTAAAAAGTGCATCTATGTACATGCACTGAATATGTACTAGGTTTGCAGAATTCTGACTTGACAGAATGAGTTTTAGCTTAAGTGTGTGTAGATGAACTGCAAGGTGTGTAAGTATGTGTTCATGTAATGCTTCAAGTGTAAAATCTGTATGATTTGTGCAGTTAAAGTGCTCATTTTGCCTACGAGAAAGAAAAGTACTACAGAAGAATTATAAAGGATTGGCACATTGGCTGCCTTTGCTGATTACGCAGATGGCTTATTTGTAAAGCACTGGTCTATTAAGTTGCAGAGTGTGGTTGAACTTGGTTAGTAGACTTGGTGCCTGTTTCTGTGTCTTGCTGAAGACAAGGACGGCTTGATACCACTGTCAAAGCCCAGTTTATTGAGAAAAGCATCCATGGAAGAAGAAGTGCTGATTCGAAAATGGTTCTCCTCCAATATCTCTCGACTTGCTAGAAATACAGAGTCTCCATTATAGCACAGAACAGAGTGTTAAAGTCGGGGATGGAAGAGGATGAGAATTGGAAGTTTACTTATGGGGAGAACTGCGAAATGTCCTGTGTGCAGACACCAGTGTTGGACGATTGAATACATTTAAATAATGCCTCTAGATTACTGGCTTTTATCTGTGCCTTAGTGGCATAATGGATAAGGCACTGGCCTCCTAATCCAGGGATTGTGGGTTCGAGTACCATCTGAGGTGCAAACCAATGTCTACTCTTCCACTTCCAGAAAAATAAATATATTTATTACATGCTTCCTCTCAGAAGCTTATGAGGTATTAGGAACTTTGAAATGGTACCATTTTACTTCTGTACTCTTCAGAGTCATGTTGATGTTCTGAAACTACAAAGTAGATTTTTAAACACCTATCTTTGTCAGATGCATTTTTGACCCGGCAGAAGATATTCCTTTGGAAAAAATGATTTGAATTGGATTGGTGTAACTGTTGTTTCTACAGGTGGTGAAAGGCTTTCAGCTACTTGAATAGGGCAAGTCAGGATTCATGAAATGTATACAACCTTTGAGTGTGTGTAAATTCGAATATCCAGGAAGGAGCAGTTTGTACAACTTTCAAAACAGTTTCTCTCCACTTCTGGAAACATCCAGAGCTATGTAAAGCATTTACTGAGCTTTAATCTCATGAAGAAAGAGGTTTAAATGCAAAAAAGAAAACAAAAGATTATCGTACTGGTGACATTCTCATTATATAGATTCCAAAAAGTGCTTTAATTGAAAGAGCTGAAAAAAACACAATGGGATGTAAACCTAAATAACTATAAATAATATATTTTCCATCCTTGCATAACACCTACAGTATGAAAATTAACACAGCAGGACACATGACCGCGTGGCTTAATGGATAAGGCGTCTGACTTCGGATCAGAAGATTGAGGGTGCGAGTTCCTTCGTGGTCGGTTTTTGACAATGGCCACACAATTCAGGTTTCCATTCAGAATGGAAGCAGGCTCTTCCAATACTCTCATAGCCATCATGTTCTCATTCCTAATTAATAATAAAGTGGAGTACATACTGCACAGTCATTTAGATTTCATCTTCAGTCTATAATCTAGTGCATTTAAGTGGCATTAAAAAGTGCTTCTATGTACATGCACTGAATATGTACTAGGTTTGCAGAATTCTGACTTGACAGAATGGGTTTTAGCTTAAGTGTGTGTAGATGAACTGCAAGGTGTGTAAGTATGTGTTCATGTAGTGCTTCAAGTGTAAAATCTGTATGATTTGTGCAGTTAAAGTGCTAATTTTGCCTACGAGAAAGAAAAGTACTACAGAAGAATTATAAAGGATTGGCACATTGGATGCCTTTGCTGATGACACAGATGGCTTATTTGTAAAGCACTGGTCTATTAAGTTGCAGAGTGTGGTTGAACTTGGTTAGTAGACTTGGTGCCTGTTTCTGTGTCCTGCTGAAGACAAGGACGGCTTGATACCACTGTCAAAGCCCAGTTTATTGAGAAAACCATCCATGGAAGAAGAAGTGTTGATTCGAAAATGGTTCTCCTCCAATTTCTCTCCACTTGCTAGAAATACAGAGTCTCCATTATAGCACAGAACAGAGTGTTAAAGTCGGGGATGGAAGAGGATGAAAATTGGAAGTTTACTTATGGAGAGAACTGAGAAATGTCCTGTGTGCAGACACCAGTGTTGGACGATTGAATACATTTAAATAATGCCTCTAGATTTATCGCATTTATCTGTGCCTCAGTGGCCTAATGGATAAGGCACTGGCCTCTTAAACCAGGGATTGTGGGTTCGAGTCCCATCTGAGGTGCAAACCAATGTCCACTCTTCCTTTTCCAGAAAAATAAATATATGTATTACATGCTTCCTCTCAGAAGCTTATGAGGTAATAGGAACTTTGAAATGGTACCATTTTACTTCTGTACTCTTCAGAGTCATGTTGATGTTATGAAACTACAAAGTAGAATTTTTAAACACCTATCTTTGTCAGATGCATTTTTGACCCGGCAGAAGATATTCCAATGGAAAAAATTATTTGAATTGGATTGGTGTAACTGTTGTTTCTAGAGGTGGTGAAAGGCTTTCAGCTACTTGAATAGGGCAAGTCAGGATTCATGAAATGTATACAAAATTTGAGTGTGTGTAAATTGGAATATCCAGGAAGGAGCAGTTTGTACAACTTTCAAAACAGTTTCTCTCCACTTCTGGAAACATCCAGAGCTATGTAAAGCATTTACTGAGCTTTAATCTCATGAAGAAAGAGGTTTAAATGCAAAAAAGATAACAAAAGATTATCGTACTGGTGACATTCTCATTATATAGATTCCAAAAAAGTGCTTTAATTGAAAGGAGCTGAAAAAAACACAATGGGATGTAAACCTAAATAACTATAAATAATATATTTTCCATCCTTGCATACCACCTACAGTATATAAATAAACACAGCAGGACACATGACCGCGTGGCCTAATGGATAAGGCGTCTGACTTCGGATCAGAAGATTGAGGGTTCGAGTCCCTTCGTGGTCGGTTTTTGACAATGGCCACACAATTCAGGTTTCCATTCAGAATGGAAGCAGGCTCTTCCAATACTCTTATAGCCATCATGTTCTCATTCCTAATTAATAATAAAGTGGAGTACATACTGCACAGTCATTTAGATTGCATCTTCAGTCTAAAATCTAGTGCATTTAAGTGGCATTAAAAAGTGCTTCTATGTACATGCACTGAATATGTACTAGGTTTGCAGAATTCTGACTTGAGAGAATGGGTTTTAGCTTAAGTGTGTGTAGATGAACTGCAAGGTGTGTAAGTATGTGTTCATGTAGTGCTTCAAGTGTAAAATCTGTATGATTTGTGCAGTTAAAATGCTCATTTTGCCTACGAGAAAGAAAAGTACTACAGAAGAATTATAAAGGATTGGCACATTGGCTGCCTTTGCTGATGACACAGATGGCTTATTTGTAAAGCACTGGTCTATTAAGTTGCAGAGTGTGGTTGAACTTGGTTAGTAGACTTGGTGCCTGTTTCTGTGTCCTGCTGAAGACAAGGACGGCTTGATACTACTGTCAAAGCCCAGTTTATTGAGAAAAGCATCCATGGAAGAAGAAGTGTTGATTCGAAAATGGTTCTCCTCCAATTTCTCTCCACTTGCTAGAAATACTGAGTCTCCATTATAGCACAGAACAGAGTGTTAAAGTCGGGGATGGAAGAGGATGAAAATGGGAAGTTTACTTAAGGAGAGAACTGAGAAATGTCCTTTGTGCAGACACCAGTGTTGGACGATTGAATACATTTAAATAATGCCTCTAGATTGCTGGTATTGATCTGTGCCTCAGTGACCTAATGGATAAGGCACTGGCCTCCTAAGCCAGGGATTGTAGGTTCGAGTCCCATCTGAGGTGCAAAGCTATGTCCACTCTTACTTTTCCAGAAAAAATAAATATATTTATTACATGCTTCCTCTCAGAAGCTTATGAGGTATTCGGAATTTTGAAATGGTACCATTTTACTTCTGTACTCTTCAGAGTCATGTTGATGTTCTGAAACTACAAAGTAGATTTTTGAAACACCTATCTTTGTCAGATGCATTTTTGACCCGGCCGAAGATATTCCTTTGGAAAAAATTATTTGAATTGGATTGGTGTAACTGTTGTTTCTAGATGTGGTGAAAGGCTTTCAGCTACTTGAATAGGGCAAGTCAGGATTCATGAAAGGTATACAACCTTTGAGTGTGTGTAAATTGGAATATCCAAGAAGGAGCAGTTTGTACTACTTTCAAAACAGTTTCTCTCCACTTCTGGAAACATCCAGAGCTATGTAAAGCATTTACTGAGCTTTAATCTCATGAAGAAAGAGGTTTAAATGAAAAAAAGAAAACAAAAGATTATCGTACTGGTGACATTCTCATTATATAGATTCCAAAAAAGTGCTTTAATTGAAAGGAGCTGAAAAAAACACAATGGGATGTAAACCTAAATACCTATAAATAATATATTTTCCATCCTTGCATACCACCTACAGTATAAAAATAAACACAGCAGGACACATTACGGCGTGGCCTAATGGATAAGGCGTCTGACTTCGGATCAGAAGATTGAGGGTTCGAGTTCCTTCGTGGTCTGTTTTTGACAATGGCCACGCAATTCAGGTTTCCATTCAGAATGGAAGCAGGCTCTTCCAATACTCTTATAGCCATCATGTTCTCATTCCTAATTAATAATAAAGTGGAGTACATACTGCACAGTCATTTAGATTGCATCTTCAGTCTAAAATCTAGTGCATTTAATTGGCATTAAAAAGTGCTTCTATGTACATGCACTGAATATGTACTAGGTTTGCAGAATTCTGACTTGACAGAATGAGTTTTAGCTTAAGTGTGTGTAGATGAACTGCAAGGTGTGTAAGTATGTGTTCATGTAATGCTTCAAGTGTAAAATCTGTATGATTTGTGCAGTTAAAGTGCTCATTTTGCCTACGAGAAAGAAAAGTACTACAGAAGAATTATAAAGGATTGGCACATTGGCTGCCTTTGCTGATTACGCAGATGGCTTATTTGTAAAGCACTGGTCTATTAAGTTGCAGAGTGTGGTTGAACTTGGTTAGTAGACTTGGTGCCTGTTTCTGTGTCTTGCTGAAGACAAGGACGGCTTGATACCACTGTCAAAGCCCAGTTTATTGAGAAAAGCATCCATGGAAGAAGAAGTGCTGATTCGAAAATGGTTCTCCTCCAATATCTCTCGACTTGCTAGAAATACAGAGTCTCCATTATAGCACAGAACAGAGTGTTAAAGTCGGGGATGGAAGAGGATGAGAATTGGAAGTTTACTTATGGGGAGAACTGCGAAATGTCCTGTGTGCAGACACCAGTGTTGGACGATTGAATACATTTAAATAATGCCTCTAGATTACTGGCTTTTATCTGTGCCTTAGTGGCATAATGGATAAGGCACTGGCCTCCTAATCCAGGGATTGTGGGTTCGAGTACCATCTGAGGTGCAAACCAATGTCTACTCTTCCACTTCCAGAAAAATAAATATATTTATTACATGCTTCCTCTCAGAAGCTTATGAGGTATTAGGAACTTTGAAATGGTACCATTTTACTTCTGTACTCTTCAGAGTCATGTTGATGTTCTGAAACTACAAAGTAGATTTTTAAACACCTATCTTTGTCAGATGCATTTTTGACCCGGCAGAAGATATTCCTTTGGAAAAAATCATTTGAATTGGATTGGTGTAACTGTTGTTTCTAGAGGTGGTGAAAGGCTTTCAGCTACTTGAATAGGGCAAGTCAGGATTCATGAAAGGTATACAACCTTTGAGTGTGTGTAAATTGGAATATCCAGGAAGGAGCAGTTTGTACTACTTTCAAAACAGTTTCTCTCCACTTCTGGAAACATCCAGAGCTATGTAAAGCATTTACTGAGCTTTAATCTCATGAAGAAAGAGGTTTAAATGCAAAAAAGAAAACAAAAGATTATCGTACTGGTGACATTCTCATTATATAGATTCCAAAAAAGTGCTTTAAATGAAAGGAGCTGAAAAAACACACAATGGGATGTAAACCTAAATAACTATAAATAATATATTTTCCATCCTTGCCTACCACCTACAGTATAAAAATAAACACAGCATGGCACATGACTGCGTCGCCTAATGGATAAGGCGTCTGATTTCGGATCAGAAGATTGAGGGTTCGAGTCCCTTCGTGGTCAGTTTTTGCCAATGGTCACACAATTCAGGTTTCCATTCAGAATGGAAGCAGGCCTTCCAATACTCTTATAGCCATCATGTTCTCATTCCTAATTAATAATAAAGTGGAGTACATACTGCACAGTCATTTAAATTGCATCTTCAGTCTAAAATCTAGTGCATTTAAGTGGCATTAAAAAGTGCTTCTATATACATGCACTGAATATGTACTAGGTTTGCAGAATTCTGACTTGACAGAAAGGGTTTTAGCTTAAGTGTGTGTAGATGAACTGCAAGGTGTGTAAGTATGTGTTCATGTAGTGCTTCAAGTGTAAAATCTGTATGATTTGTGCAGTTAAAGTGCTCATTTTTCCTACGAGAAAGAAAAGTACTACAGAAGAATTATAAAGGAGTGGCACATTGGCTGCCTTTGCTGATGACACAGATGGCTAATTTGTAAAGCACTGGTCTATTAAGTTGCAGAGTGTGGTTGAACTTGGTTAGTAGACTTGGTGCCTGTTTCTGTGTCCTGCTGAAGACAAGGACGGCTTGATACCACTGTCAAAGCCCAGTTTATTGAGAAAAGCATCCATGGAAGAAGAAGTGTTGATTCGAAAATGGTTGTCCTCCGATTTCTCTCCACTTGCTAGAAATACTGAGTCTCCATTATAGCACAGAACAGAGTGTTAAAGTCGGGGATGGAAGAGGATGAAAATGGGAAGTTTACTTAAGGAGAGAACTGAGAAATGTCCTTTGTGCAGACACCAGTGTTGGACGATTGAATACATTTAAATAATGCCTCTAGATTGCTGGTAGTGATCTGTGCCTCAGTGACCTAATGGATAAGGCACTGGTCTCCTAAGCCAGGGATTGTGGGTTCGAGTCCCATCCGAGGTGCAAACCTATGTCCACTCTTACTTTTCCAGAAAAAATAAATATATTTATTACATGCTTCCTCTCAGAAGCTTATGAGGTATTAGGAATTTTGAAATGGTACCATTTTACTTCTGTACTTTTCAGAGTCATGTTGATGTTCTGAAACTACAAAGTAGATTTTTGAAACACCTATCTTTGTCAGATGCATTTTTGACCCGGCAGAAGATATTCCTTTGGAAAAAATTATTTGAATTGGATTGGTGTAACTGTTGTTTCTAGATGTGGTGAAAGGCTTTCAGCTACTTGAATAGGGCAAGTCAGGATTCATGAAAGGTATACAACCTTTGAGTGTGTGTAAATTGGAATATCCAGGAAGGAGCAGTTTGTACTACTTTCAAAACAGTTTCTCTCCACTTCTGGAAACATCCAGAGCTATGTAAAGCATTTACTGAGCTTTAATCTCATGAAGAAAGAGGTTTAAATGCAAAAAAGAAAACAAAAGATTATCGTACTGGTGACATTCTCATTTTATAGATTCCAAAAAAGTGCTTTAATTGAAAGGAGCTGAAAAAAACCACAATGGGATGTATACCTAAATAACTATAAATAATATATTTTCCATCCTTGCATACCACCTACAGTATAAAAATAAACACAGCATGGCACATGACTGCGTCGCCTAATGGATAAGGCGTCTGACTTCGGATCAGAAGATTGAGGGTTCGAGTCCCTTCGTGGTCAGTTTTTGCCAATGGTCACACAATTCAGGTTTCCATTCAGAATGGAAGCAGGCTCTTCCAATACTCTTATAGCCATCATGTTCTCATTCCTAATTAATAATAAAGTGGAGTACATACTGCAAAGTCATTTAGATTGCATCTTCAGTCTAAAATCTAGTGCATTTAATTGGCATTAAAAAGTGCTTCTATGTACATGCACTGAATATGTACTAGGTTTGCAGAATTCTGACTTGACAGAATGGGTTTTAGCTTAAGTGTGTGTAGATGAACTGCAAGGTGTGTAAGTATGTGTTCATGTAGTGCTTCAAGTGTAAAATCTGTATGATTTGTGCAGTTAAAGTGCTCATTTTGCCTATGAGAAAGAAAAGTACTACAGAAGAATTATAAAGGAATGGCACATAGGCTGCCTTTGCTGATGACACAGATGGCTTATTTGTAAAGCACTGGTCTATTAAGTTGCAGAGTGTGGTTGAACTTGGTTAGTAGACTTGGTGCCTGTTTCTGTGTCTTGCTGAAGACAAGGACGGCTGATACCACTGTCAAAGCCCAGTTTATTGAGAAAAGCATCCATGGAAGAAGAAGTGTTGATTCGAAAATGGTTCTCCTCCAATATCTCTCCACTTGCTAGAAATACAGAGTCTCCATTATAGCACAGAACAGAGTGTTAAAGTCGGGGATGGAAGAGGATGAAAATTGGAAGTTTACTTATGGAGAGAACTGAGAAATGTCCTGTGTGCAGACACCAGTGTTGGACGATTGAATACATTTAAATAATGCCTCTAGATTACTGGCTTTTATCTGTGCCTCAGTGGCCTAATGGATAAGGCACTGGCCTCCTAAGCCAGGAATTGTGGGTTCGAGTCCCATCTGAGGTGCAAACCAATGTCCACTCTTCCTCTTCCAGAAAAATAAATATATTTATCACATGCTTCCTCTCAGAAGCTTATGAGGTATTAGGAACTTTGAAATGGTACCATTTTACTTCTGTACTCTTCAGAGTCATGTTGATGTTCTGAAACTACAAAGTAGATTTTTAAACACCTATCTTTGTCAGATGCATTTTTGACCCGGCAGAAGATATTCCTTTGGAAAGAATGATTTGAATTGGATTGGTGTAACTGTTGTTTCTACAGGTGGTGAAAGGCTTTCAGCTACTTGAATAGGGCAAGTCAGGATTCATGAAATGTATACAACCTTTGAGTGTGTGTAAATTGGAATATCCAGGAAGGAGCAGTTTGTACAACTTTCAAAACAGTTTCTCTCCACTTCTGGAAACATCCAGAGCTATGTAAAGCATTTACTGAGCTTTAATCTCGTGAAGAAAGAGGTTTAAATGCAAAAAAGAAAACAAACGATTATCGTACTGGTGACATTCTCATTATATAGATTCCAAAAAAGTGCTTTAATTGAAAGAGCTGAAAAAAACACAATGGGATGTAAACCTAAATAACTATAAATAATATATTTTCCATCCTTGCATAACACCTACAGTATAAAAATAAACACAGCAGGACACATGACCGTGTGGCCTAATGGATAAGGCGTCTGACTTCGGATCAGAAGATTGAGGGTTCGAGTTCCTTTGTGGTCGGTTTTTGACAATGGCCACACAATTCAGGTTTCCATTCAGAATGGAAGCAGGCTCTTCCAATACTCTCATAGCCATCATGTTCTCATTCCTAATTAATAATAAAGTGGAGTACATACTGCACAGTCATTTAGATTGCATCTTCAGTCTAAAATCTAGGCATTAAAAAGTGCTTCTATGTTCATGCACTGAATATGTACTAGGTTTGCAGAATTCTGACTTGAGAGAATGGTTTTTAGCTTAAGTGTGTGTAGATGAACTGCAAGGTGTGTAAGTAAGTGTTCATGTAGTGCTTCAAGTGTAAAATCTGTATGATTTGTGCAGTTAAAGTGCTAATTTTGCCTACGAGAAAGAAAAGTACTACAGAAGAATTATAAAGGATTGGCACATTGGCTGCCTTTGCTGATGACACAGATGGCTAATTTGTAAAGCACTGGTCTATTAAGTTGCAGAGTGTGGTTGAACTTGGTTAGTAGACTTGGTGCCTGTTTCTGTGTCCTGCTGAAGACAAGGACGGCTTGATACCACTGTCAAAGCCCAGTTTATTGAGAAAAGCATCCATGGAAGAAGAAGTGTTGATTCGAAAATGGTTCTCCTCCAATTTCTCTCCACTTGCTAGAAATACTGAGTCTCCATTATAGCACAGAACAGAGTGTTAAAGTCGGGGATGGAAGAGGATGAAAATGGGAAGTTTACTTAAGGAGAGAACTGAGAAATGTCCTGTGTACAGACACCAGTGTTGGACGATTGAATACATTTAAATAATGCCTCTAGATTGCTGGTATTTATCTGTGCCTCAGTGGCCTAATGGATAAGGCACTGGCCTCCTAAGCCAGGGATTGTGGGTTCGAGTCCCATCTGAGGTGCAAACCTATGTCCAATCTTACTTTTCCAGAAAAAATAAATATATTTATTACATGCTTCCTCTCAGAAGCTTATGAGGTATTAGGAATTTTGAAATGGTACCATTTTACTTCTGTACTCTTCAGAGTCATGTTGATGTTCTGAAACTACAAAGTAGATTTTTGAAACACCTATCTTTGTCAGATGCATTTTTGACCCGGCAGAAGATATTCCTTTGAAAAAAATCATTTGAATTGGATTGGTGTAACTGTTGTTTCTAGAGGTGGTGAAAGGCTTTCAGCTACTTGAATAGGGCAAGTCAGGATTCATGAAAGGTATACAACCTTTGAGTGTGTGTAAATTGGAATATCCAGGAAGGAGCAGTTTGTACTACTTTCAAAACAGTTTCTCTCCACTTATGGAAACATCAAGAGCTATGTAAAGCATTTACTGAGCTTTAATCTCATGAAGAAAGAGGTTTAAATGCAAAAAAGAAAACAAAAGATTATCGTACTGGTGACATTCTCATTATATAGATTCCAAAAAAGTGCTTTAATTGAAAGGAGCTGAAAAAACCCACAATGGGATGTAAACCTAAATAACTATAAACAATATATTTTCCATCCTTGCCTACCACCTACAGTATAAAAATAAACACAGCATGGCACATGACTGCGTCGCCTAATGGATAAGGCGTCTGATTTCGGATCAGAAGATTGAGGGTTCGAGTCCCTTCGTGGTCAGTTTTTGCCAATGGTCACACAATTCAGGTTTCCATTCAGAATGGAAGCAGGCCTTCCAATACTCTTATAGGCATCATGTTCTCATTCCTAATTAATAATAAAGTGGAGTACATACTGCACAGTCATTTAAATTGCATCTTTAGTCTAAAATCTAGTGCATTTAAGTGACATTAAAAAGTGCTTCTATATATATGCACTGAATATGTACTAGGTTTGCAGAATTCTGACTTGACAGAAAGGGTTTTATCTTAAGTGTGTGTAGATGAACTGCAAGGTGTGTAAGTATGTGTTCATGTAGTGCTTCAAGTGTAAAATCTGTATGATTTGTGCAGTTAAAATGCTCATTTTTCCTACGAGAAAGAAAAGTACTACAGAAGAATTATAAAGGATTGGCACATTGGCTGCCTTTGCTGATGACACAGATGGATAATTTGTAAAGCACTGGTCTATTAAGTTGCAGAGTGTGGTTGAACTTGGTTAGTAGACTTGGTGCCTGTTTCTGTGTCTTGCTGAAGACAAGGACGGCTAATACCACTGTCAAAGCCCAGTTTATTGAGAAAAGCATCCATGGAAGAAGAAGTGTTGATTCGAAAATGGTTCTCCTCCAATATCTCTCCACTTGCTAGAAATACAGAGTCTCCATTATAGCACAGAACAGAGTGTTAAAGTCGGGGATGGAAGAGGATGAAAATGGGAAGTTTACTTAAGGAGAGAACTGAGAAATGTCCTGTGTGCAGACACCAGTGTTGGACGATTGAATACATTTAAATAATGCCTCTAGATTACTGGCTTTTATCTGTGCCTCAGTGGCCTAATGCAGGTGTGCCCAAACCTGTCCTGGCGGGCCGTATCCATGCCAGATTTTTGGGATATTCCCATCTGGTGATCACGGTTCGATCCCCGGCGCCGGCGGCAGATCAGAGTTCCCAGGACGGGGTCCATGTGACCCAGGCAGTCCTATCCCCTGGGTGTACGTGGTTGTCCGACATGTCGGTCGGATGTGCTTTTACGTACCGGATCGGAATCGGCCCCCATAAAATCGTACGTAAAGTATATAGCAAATCAACCTGAAATCTGCTGGGTCAGAAAGGGCTCGATTCCGATCCGTGTCGGAAGGTTAGGAGTCCATACGAATTTGTCAGGACGGCATGGCAGAGTGCCCGGGATGTGCTCCATTGCTCTTGGGCAGTCGTCCCCCGGGCGTCCGGGGCTCCATCCAGGCCGACGGCATGGCAGAGTGCCCGGGACGGGCTCCATGCGTCCCGGGCATTCGTCCCCCGGGCGTCCGGGGCTCCATCCAGGCCGGCGGCATGGCAGAGTGCCCGGGTCGGGCTCCATGCGTCCCGGGCATTCGTCCCCCGGGCGCCTGAAACTGCTGGGTCAGAAAGGGCTCGATTCCGATCCGTGTCGTAAGGTTAGGAGTCCGTACGAATTTGTCGGGACGGCATGGCAGAGTGCCCGGGACGGGCTCCATGCGTCCCGGGCATTCGTCCCCCGGGCGTCCGGGGCTACATCCAGGCTGACGGTATGGCAGAGTGCCCGGGTCGGGCTCCATGGTTTTCACGGTGGTCCTCCCCTGGGTGTCAGGGGGCTCCTGGCCGACGGCATGGAAAAGTACCCAGGACGGGCTCCATGCGTCCCGGGCATTCGTCCCCCGGGCGTCCGGGGCTCCATCCAGGCCGACGGCATGGCAGAGTGCCTGGGTCGGGCTCCATGGTTTCCAGGGTGGTCCTCCCCAGGGTGTCGGGGCGCTCCAGGCCGAAGGCATGGAAAAGTGCCCAGGACGGGCTCCATGCGTCCCGGGCATTCGTCCCCCGGGCGTCCGGGGCTCCATCCAGGCTGACGGTATGGCAGAGTGCCCGGGTCGGGCTCCATGGCTTTCACGGTGGTCCACCCCTGGGTGTCTGGGGGCTCCAGGCCGAAGGCATGGAAAAGTGCCCAGGACGGGCTCCATGCGTCCCGGGCACGGGGACGAGGACAGGGTCGGGAGAGTCCAGGCGGCTTCACTTCCGTGTCCAGCCATCTGATCGCCCAGATTCCCTCGGCCATCTGGTCGCCCGGATCCCCTCGGGCATCTGGTCGCCCGCAACGCTTTCCTATGGGGCGACCAGATGGCCGAACTTCCCTGGAAGTCCCGATGAGGTGCCATTCGCCGCCCGGATCCCAGCGAGGGCTCCAGGAGGTCGGGTACATTCGCACCTTGGGTCCCCTCTGTCACCTCGCGTGCACAGATTACAAGAAAAGGGGGTAATTTTCCTCCGGATTACTAGGGAGAAGGGTACGCCCGGACACCCCTCCGAGGCTGGTGGTTCTCTGCCATGGGGACCAGATGGGCTATGCCTGGGCAACACCTCCCTAGGCCACCCGGGGCTTCCTTCCTCCAGGCCAACTGCATGTCAAATTGCCCAGGACGGGCTCCATGGCTCCTGGGTAGTCGTCCCCCGGGCGTCCGAGGCTCCATCCAGGCTGACGGCATGGAAAAGTGCCCAGGACGGGCTCCATGCGTCCCGGGCATTCGTCCCCTGGGCGTCCGGGGCTCCATCTAGGCTGACGGTATGGCAGAGTGCCCGGGTCGGGCTCCATGGTTTTCACGGTGGTCCTCCCCTGGGTGTCTGGGGGCTCCAGGCAGAAGGCATGGAAAAGTGCCCAGGACGGGCTCCATGCGTCCCAGGCATTCGTCCCCCGGGCGTCCGGGGCTCCATCCAGGCTGACGGTATGGCAGAGTGCCCGGGTCGGGCTCCATGGTTTTCACGGTGGTCCTCCCCTGGGTGTCTGGGGGCTCCAGGCCGAAGGCATGGAAAAGTGCCCAGGACGGGCTCCATGCGTCCCGGGCATTCGTCCCCCGGCGTCCGGGGCTCCATCCAGGCGGACGGCATGACAGAGTGCCCGGGTCGGGCTCCATGGGTCCCGTGCAGCCCTCCCCCGGGCGTCCGGGGCTCCCACCGCCAGGCCGACGGCATGTCAAAGTGCCCAGGACGGGCTCCATGAGTCCGGGACAGTCCTCCCCCGGGCGTCCGGGACACCCATCTCCAGGAGGCCAACGGCATTGGCAAAGTACTCAGGACGGGCTCCATGGGTCCCGGGCAGACGTCCCTCGGGCGTCCGGGGCACCCATCTCCGTGAGGCCAACGGCAGTGGCAAAGTACCCAGGACGGGCTCCATGGGTCCCGGGTAGACCTCCCACGGGCGTCCGGGGCACCCATCTCCACGAGGCCAACGGCATTGGCAAAGTACCCGGGAAGGGCTCCATGTATCCCGGGTAGACCTCCCCTGGGCGTCCGGGGCACCCATCTCCATGAGGCCAACGGCATTGGCAAAGTACCCAGGACGGGCTCCATGGGTCCCGGGCAGACCTCCCCCCGGGCGTCCGGGGCTCCCACCTCCAGGCTGACGGAATGTCAAAGTACCCAGGACGGGCTCCATGGGTCCCGGGCAGCTTCCCCCGGGCGTCCGGGGCACCCACCTCCAGGCCGACGGCATGTCAAAGTACCCAGGACGGGCTCCACGGGTCCCGGGCATTCCTCCCCCAGGTCGTCCGGGCCCTAGAGCTCCGGTGGTCCAACCTGCGCCTGAGGCCCAGCCGGGGTCCAAGAGCCCTGCCTTGCATGGGCAAGCAGTCAGGAACCCTACCGCGAAGGCTTGGGATGGATGGGGAGCTGGGAGTCCTTTCGATCCCGGCCCTCTGGTCGCCCGCGATGCTTTCCAATGGGGCGACCAGATGGCCGGGCTTCCCTGGAAGTCCCGATGAGGTGCCATTCGGCTCCTGGATCCCAGCTAGGGCTCCATGAGGTCGGGTTCTTTTACGCCTTGGGTCCCCTCTGTCACCTCGCGTGCACGGATTGCAAGAAAGGGGGGTAATTTCCCTCCGGATTACTAGGGGCAGGGTACGCCCGGACACCTCTCCAGGGCTGGTGGTTCTCTGCCCGGGGGACCAGATGAGATATGCCTGGGCAACACCTCCCCCGGGCGTCTGGGGGCTCCATTCTCCGGGCCAACGGCATGGCTCAATGCCCAGGACGGGCTCCACGTGTCCCGGACAGACCTCCCCTGGGCGTCCAGGGCACCCATCTCCAGGAGGCCAACGGGATTGCAAAGTACCCGGGAAGGGCTCCACGGGTCCCGGGCAGCCTTCCCCCGGGCGTCCGGGGCTCCCACCTCCAGGCCAACGGCATGTCACACTGCCCAGGACGGGCTCCATGGGCCCCGGACAGACCTCCCCCGGGCGTCCGGGGCACCCATCTCCAGGAGGCCAACGGGATGGCAAAGTACCCGGGAAGGGCTCCACGGATCCTGGGCAGCCTTCCCCCGGGCGTCCGGGGCTCCCACCTCCAGGCCGACGGCATGTCACAGTGCCCAGGACGGGCTCCATGGGCCCCGGACAGCCCTGCCCCCGGGCGTTCGGGGCACACATCTCCAGGAGGCCAACGGCGTTGCAAAGTACCCGGAAAGGACTCCACGGGTACCGGGCAGTCCTCCCCCGGGCGTCCGGGGCACCCATCTCCATGAGGCCAACGGCATTGGCAACGAACCCGGGAAGGGCTCCACGGGTCCCGGGCAGGCCTCCCCCGGGCGTCCAGGGCACCCACCTCCAGGCCGACGGCATGTAAAAGTGACCAGGACGGGCTCCATGGGTCCCGGGCAGCCCACCCCTGGGCATCTGGGGCATCCATCTCCAGGAGGCCAACGGCGTTGCAAAGTACCCGGGAAGGGCTCCACGGGTACCGGGCAGTCCTCCCCCGGGCGTCCGGGGGCTCCCTTCTCCAGGCCGACGGCATGGTTCAATGCCCAGGACGGGACGTCAAGTGGCCAGGACGGGCTCCATGCGTCCCGGGCATTTGTCCCGGGACGGGACGGGGTGGGGAAGAGTCCAGGCGGCTTCACCTCCATGCCCGGCCATCTGATCGCCCAGATTCCCTCGGCCATCTGGTCGCCCGGATCCCCTCGGGCATCTGGTCGCCCGCAACGCTTTCTTATGGGGGGGGACCAGATGGCCGAACTTCCCTGGAAGTCTTAATGAGGTGCCATTCGCCTCCCGGATCCCAGCGAGGGCTCCATGAGGTCGGGTTCTTTCACGCCTTGGGTCCCCTCTGTCACCTCGCGTGCACAGATTGCAAGAAAGGGGGGTAATTTGCATCCGGATTACTATGGGGCAGGGTATGCCCGGACACCCCTCCAGGGTTGGTGGTTCTCTGCCATGGGGACCAGATGGGATATGCCTGGGCAACACCTCCCTAGGCCACCTGGAGCTTCCTTCCTCCAGGCCAACTGCATGTCAAATTGCCCAGGACGGGCTCCATGGCTCTTGGGCAGTCGTCCCCCGGGCGTCCGGTGCTCCATCCAGGCCGACGGCATGGCAGAGTGCCCGGGACAGGCTCCATGCGTCCCGGGCCTTCGTCCCCCCGGGTGTCCGGGGCTCCATCCAGGCTGACGGCATGGCAGAGTGCCCGGGACGGGCTCCATGCGTCCCGGGCCTTCGTCCCCCGTGCGCCCGGGGCTCCATCCGGGCTGACGGCATGTCAGAGTGCCCAGGACGGGCTCCACGGGTCCCGGGCGTCCGGGGCTCCCTTTCCCCGGGCCAACGGCTTGTCAGAGTGCCCAGGACGGGCTCCACGGGCCCCGGGCGTCCGGGGCTCCCTTCCCCGGGCCAGCGGCATGTCAGAGTGCCCAGGACGGGCTCCACGGGCCCCGGTCATCCGGGGCACCCTTCCCCGGGCCAGCGGCATGTCAGAGTGCCCTGGACCAGTTCCACGGGTCCCGGGCAGTCCTCCCCCGGGCGTCCGGGGCTCCCTTCCCCGGGCCAAAGCAATTCAGAGTGCCCAGGACGGGCTCCACGGGTTCCGGGCGTCCAGGTCTCCCTTCCCCGGGCCAACGGCTTGTCAGAGTGCCCAGGACGGGCTCCACGGGCCCCGGGCGTCCGGGGCACCCTTCCCCGGGCCAGCGGCATGTCAGAGTGCCCAGGACGAGTTCCACGGGTCCCGGGCAGTCCTCCCCCGGGTGTCCGGGGCTCCCTTCCCCGGGCCAAAGCATTTCAGAGTGCCCAGGACGGGCTCCACGGGTCCCGGACGTCCGGGGCTCCCTTCCCCGGGCCAACGGCATACAGGAGTGCCCAGGACGGGCTCCACGGGTCCCGGACGTCCGGGGCTCCCTTCCCCGGGCCAACGGCATACAGGAGTGCCCAGGACGGGCTCCACAGGTCCCGGTCGTCTGGGGCTCCCTTCCCCGGGCCAACGGCTTGTCAGAGTGCCAAGGACGGGCTCCACGGGTCCCGAGCGTCTGGGGTCCCTTCCCCGGGCCAACAGCTTGTCAGAGTGCCCAGGACGGGCTCCACGGGTCCCGGGCAGTCCTCCCCCGGGCCAACAGCAGGTCAGAGTGCCCAGGACGGGCTCCACGGGTCCCGGGCAGCCCGCCCCCCGGGCGTTCGGGGCACCCATCTCCAGGAGGCCAACGGCGTTGCAAAGTACCCGGGAAGGGCTCCACGGGTACCGGGCAGTCCTCCCCCGGGCGCCCGGGGCTCCCTTCTCCAGGCCAACGGCATGGTTCAATGCCCAGGACGGGCTCCATGTGTCCCGGACAGACCTCCCCCGGGCGTCCGGGGCACCCATCTCCAGGCCAACGGCATGGCTCAATGCCCAGGACGGGCTCCATGGGTCCGGGGAGGCGTCCCATGCGCCTCTGGGCTTGGGAGCCCCGGCTGGGTCCAGGGGCCCGGGCGGGCCCCGGGTCGGGTGCTCCGGCCCTGGTCCCTGTCTCCCAGCCTACCGCACTGCCAAGGGCCTAGGAATGGGTTCCGTTGTTCCCGGGGAGCCTCCCCTTGCTTGGCTGGGTTCAGGAGCAGTGGCTAGGGCCCCTGAGGGCCCGGGGAGGGCGGCCTCCCCACCCCGGGCTCTGTCCTTGGTCCTGCTGCATGGCAGGGTGCCCGGGACGGGGTCCGGAGGGACCGGGGAGGCGTCCCATGCACCTCCGGGCTTGGGAGCCCCGGCTGGGTCCAGGGGCCCGGG
The DNA here is from genome assembly GCF_964261635.1 of Lissotriton helveticus. Lineage (NCBI taxonomy): Eukaryota > Metazoa > Chordata > Amphibia > Caudata > Salamandridae > Lissotriton > Lissotriton helveticus. The sequence continues at coordinate 1,651,533,593 of NC_136065.1, read as the reverse complement.
CGGGCCCCGGGTCGGGTGCTCCGGCCCTGGGCCCTGTCTCCCAGCCTGCCGCACTGCCAAGGGCCCGGGAAGGGGTTCCGAATTGCCCGGGGAGCCTCCCCTTGCTTGGCTGGGTTCAGGAGCAGTGGCTAGGGCCCCTGAGGGCCCGGGGAGGGCGGCCTCCCCACCCCGGGCTCTGTCCTTGGTCCTGCTGCGTGGCAGGGTGCCCGGGACGGGGTCCGGAGGGACCGGGGAGGCGTCCCATGCGCCTCCGGGCTTGGGAGCCTAGGCTGCGTCCAGGGGCCCGGGTGGGCCCCGGGTCGGGTGCTCCGGCCCTCGGCCCTGTCTCCCAGCCTGCCGCACTGCCAAGGGCCCGGAAAGGGGTTCCGATGTGCCCGGGGAGCCTCCCCTTGCTTGTCTGTGTTCAGGAGCTCCATCCGGGGCCCCTGAGGGCCCGGGGATGGCGGCCTCCCCACCCCGGGCTCCGTCCTGGGTCCTGGCGCATGGCAGGGTGCCCAGGACGGGGTCCGGCGTGCCAGGGGAGGCTCACCCTGCG
>NC_136065.1:1651525558-1651528058 GCF_964261635.1 Lissotriton helveticus | reverse complement strand
ACAAACACATTTCTGTTCTACCCATGGCATCCATCTTAGACACGGAAGCCATTTTGTATTCCTTGCCCTCACATAGTCAATGGACACGCAATGACCTCTTTTCATTTAAGGACACGTAGGCTTTAGCCGGCGATTCACCTTGCTAGTGACACGTGCACCTTAGGCCAGCAACGCTGTAGCAGCATGACTCGGCAAGAACTGCCTCCCCAGCCTGAGGCCAGTCCTGCTATACTGGTTCTTGTGTTCGTTGGCCTGATCATGATTAGACGGCCGAAGCTGGTAACCGTGCCCATTTACGACCCACAAACATCTCTTATCCTGTCTTTCTATCTTCCACACCTGGCTCTGCTCCTTTCCTTCTGGGCCTTTATTAGGGGGAGGTAACGAAATTTACGATGAGGCGGTCCGGGTCTTGAATGAGGAATTGACATGGGATTATGATGGACTAGTGGGAACCTCTCATTCGTAATGTTTTGACATCAGATACTGTTGACGATTCCTGTACAACGCCAAATATTTATTGTTTAAGACACGAATGTTTAGAACTGTGGTAACATGTAAAGAATTTGCCCCGAGCAGAATATTTAGTATATAAGGAACAACCCTCTTCGTACAAATTGAACAGGCTCCTAGACACTGCCCGTGTGCAGTTTCTGTGACTTCTGTGTCCCTGCAGTAATAAACCTTTGGTCTTTGACGCCACCATCGAGAAGCCCGTGTTTCTGTTTGTTTGTGCACCGAGACAGGTTGAACTCCGGGGTCTTCGGGTGTTTTCCCTGACACCTCTGGACGGAACCAAAAAGTCCAGAACTCCAATTGGCGCCCAACGTGGGGCGACGTCATTCGGTACCGGTCCAAAAGCCTGAAGAGTTCGAGGAGCTTCGTGGGAAGATTTCAGAGGGAGGCGCCCCACTTCATCGATCCCGGCATATCGCAAAAGTGGCCCCGACGTTCTCTTCCGCGAGGGTTCCCGTTCAGACGGCTGCAGTGGTCCGTTGCCTTGACCGTCGCCCTGTCTTGGACCCGAGGTGCAGTCCTTAGTACGGCGAGACGTGACGGGTTTCTCCTTGGTGACGTCTTCAGTGCCTCAGTTAAGTATTTTGTGAGGGTTGCTCCTGTTTGGATAATCCTTTTAGTTCTCAGTTCAGTTCAGTTCTGTAAGATTATCACTGGTTATCCTGGTTACGATAATCATTCTGTTCAGTTCAGGTATCAATACATTTGTCAGTTCTGGTAGGCCTAAGTTCTTGGTCCGAGTGCGCATCTTTTCTGTTTGTGTCTCGTTTGTTTTGTGTTCCGGATTATAAAATGGTAAGTCGGAAAAATTGTATGTTGTCTTGTTTCAGTTGCAACAGTGATTCCCAGTTGGAGGACTCGTGTTTGGTTCCTCCGATTGGAACTCCCCTTTATGATCTATATTGCAAATTTGGTGTGGGCCCTATCTCTTATAACGAGGTATGGATCCGCTTCACAGAGAAAGATGGTGTCCTTAGTTGGCCACTACATGGTAGTTTTGAACCTGAAGTTCTCGATAATCTAGAAAGAAGGTTGTTTAAGAAGAAAGCCCGGCCGGCAATGTTTGATTCTTTCCGTTATTGGCGAAAAGAATCTAAACAGAGAGAAATTAAAAAGTTGAAGAAAGAACAGAAAGAGCAAGAGTTGACTTTAGAACAGTCTGCTAAGCAGCTGCAACTCAACGAGTCTGAGAAAGCGATGGAGGTGGCCAATAGAGAGCGTAATTTAGCGATAGACAAGTGCTATCCTGCTTTGCCATCGAGTACGGCTAAGATAGTAGAGGACCCTGAAAAGGATCCCCTGTTGTCTTATTTGTTACGATCACCCCCACCGTATGCACAGGGTGCTACGGCTCCACCTATACCGAATGTTCAATTACCGGTTGCTGGACAACCTGGTGTCCCTGTTCCCGCTCCCCTGAATCAAGTTCCTGTACCTCCTGTGGTCAATATTAATGTTCCTTCGACAACCCCTCTTCTAGGGTTGCCGGCTTCTTTACCTATGCCTGTGTCGCTCACACCTGCTAGTTCACAAGCTATTTTTCCTGCTACTCCTACTGTTCCTAATCTATCTGTTCCAACTGCTACTCTATTTACTGCCTCTGCTAATATTATGACTCCACTTTCTGTTCGTCGGAGAATCACTGATTCTGTCTCTAATATTCTATCTCCCTTCTATAAAACTCTGATTAAGACTCCTACCTCTGACTCTGTACAGAGGCGTAGTCAGCTTCCCAGTACTGAAGAAAGAGGAATATTAGATTCCACTGCTCTTAGATGGGTTTCGAAAGTTGGAAGATATAATGTACAAGATGTATTAGATACATTTATGCAATGGAATGAACCAACACAACGATATGTGTTCGATGAAATGTGTTTCCTTCTACGTGAGGAATTGGAAGAGGATGACCCTGAATCAAATCTAGGAGAATTAATTAATGTTCAGACAGAGTTTGCTGCAGGTATGATAGTCGGTCAAAATATAA
>NC_136065.1:1651490558-1651518058 GCF_964261635.1 Lissotriton helveticus | reverse complement strand
CCATCTGGCCAGGCCCCGAGGGTGCTGGTACCCCTCCGTCCAGCAATCCGGCCGGGGGTCCGGGGCGCCCGGGACGGAGGGTCCACCGGGGGCCCAGGGGAGGCTCTCCCCGGCCCGGCCTAGGGTTCGGAAAGCCGGGACTGGGGCCGGGGACCGGGCCCGGGGCTTGAGCCCCGTCCGGCAGGGCCCAGTGGTGCGGGAATCCCCCCTCCGTCCTGCAAGCCGGCCGGGGGTCGGAGGCGCCCGGGACGGAGGGTCCATCAGGGCCCGGGGAGGCCTGAAGCCCCGGAGCCCTGCAGCCCCAGAGACCTGCAGCTCTGCAGCCCCCGGAACCCTGCAGCCCCAGAGCCCTGCAGCTCCGGGGCAGGCAGATTGGCGTCATTTTGGTCCCGGCCATCTGGTCGCCCCTCTCGCCTCGGCCATCTGGTCGCCCTGGAAGTCATGATGAGGTGCCATTCGCCTCCCGGATCCCAGCGAGGGCTCCAGGAGGTCGGCTACTTTCGCGCCTTGGGTCCCCTCTGTCACCTCGTGTGCACAGATTGCAAGAAAGTCAGGTAATTTCCCTCCGGATTACTAGGGACAGGGTACGCCCGGACACCCCTCCAAGGCTGGTGGTTCTCTGCTAGGGGGACCAGATGGGCTATGCCTGGGTAACACCTCCCTAGGCCACCCGGGCTTCCTTCCTCCAGGCCAACGGCTTGTCAAATTGCCCAGCACGGGCTCCATGGCTCTTGGGCAGTCGTCCCCCGGGCGTCCGGGGCTCCATCCCTGCCGACGGCATGCAAAAGTGCCCGGGACGGGCTCCATACGTCCCGGGCAGTCCTCCCCCGGGCGTCCGGGGCACCCATCTCCAGGAGGCCAACAGCATGGCAAAGTACCCGGGACGGGCTCCATGGGTCCCGGGCAGTCCTCCCCCAGGCATCCGGGGCTTCCATCTCCAGGCCAACGGCAGGTCAAAGTGCCCAGGACGGGCTCCACGGGTCCCTGGCAGTCCTCCCCCCCCAGGCGTCCGGGGCTCCCTTCCCCAGGCCAACGGCATGCCAGAGTGCCCAGGACGGGCTCCACGAGTCCCGGGCGTCCGGGGCTCCCTTCCCCGGGACACCGGCTTGTCAGAGTGCCCATGACGGGCTCCACGGGTCCCGGGTATCTGGGACTCCCTTCCCCGGGCCAACGGCATGCCGGAGTTCCCAGGACAGGCTCCACGGGTCCCGGGCGTCCGGGGCTCCCTTCCCCGGTCCGACGGCTTGTCAGAGTGCCCAGGACGGGCTCCACGGTTCCCGGGCGTCCGGGGTTCCCTTCCCCGGGTCAGCGGCATGTCAGAGTGCCCAGGACGAGTTTCACGGGTCCCGGGCAGTCCTCCCCCGGGCGTCCGGGGCTCCCTTCCGCGGGCCGTCGGCAGGTCAGAGTGCCCAGGACGGGCTCCATGGGTCCCGGGCAGTCCTCCCCCCGGGCGTCCGGGGCTCCCTTCCCCGGGCCGACGGCAGGTCAGAGTGCCCAGGACGGGCTCCACGGGTCCCGGGCAGTCCTCCCCCCGGGCGTCCGGCGCTCCCTTCTCCAGGCCGATGGCAGGTCAGAGTGACCAGGACGGGCTCCACGGGTCCCGGGCAGTCCTCTCCCGGGCGTACGTGGTTGTCCGACAGATTCGGGCAGATGTGCTTTTACGAACCGGATCGGAATCGGCCCAAATAATAATGATAATAATAATCTACATTTGTAAGGCGCACAATCACCCGTAAGGGTCTCTAGGCGCTAGGGGCCGTCGGGAAGATTAAGCAAGCTATTGCCCAGAGTCACATGGTGCTGGGCTAATCTGCGGCCGGTGCCGGGGATCGAACCCTGATCTCTGGGATGCTCGAGGGTTACTACGCGCTCTACAAAAACCTTAAATAAAAAAATCTCCAGCCGGAGTCAGCCGCCCTAGCCGCGGCGCCAGCTATTTCCCAGATTCACCTGGTGCTGGGCTAATCTGCCGCCGGTGCCGGGGATCGAACCCTGATCTCCAGATTCCGGAGTCAGCCTCCCTAGCCGCGGCGCCAGCTATTTCCCTGAGTCACGTGGTGCTGGGCTAATCTGCGGCCGGTGCCGGGGATCGAACCCTGATCTCTGGGATGCTCGAGGGTTACTACGCGCTCTTCAAAAGAGTGTCTGATGGCGTTCCGACGAAGGTGGGATTCGAGCCCACGCGTGCAGAGCACAATGGATTAGCAGTTCATTGCCTTAACCACTCGGCCACCTCGTCTGCCTTAGGTGACTATGTTTCATTTTTTAGGAAATTCTTACTATGTGCTAATTACAAATCATCATAAGTTTCTCCTAGACTGTGTCAGAACTGGCAAATGTATGTGGTGTTCAATAGACAGAGCACATGATATAGCAGAATTATCAAATCTGTTCCATTAGGACTGTAGTTTTTAATAGTCATGATAACATGCTAGCATGTGATTCGATCTTGCACAGTGAATAAGGGAGCAGTGCCTGTATCTACTTGGTCAGCTCTAGATAGCTCAACTGGGGAGATATGAGAACAGTGAGCTCCAGTGGCGCAATCGGTTAGCGCGCGGTACTTATACAGCAGTACTTGCATTGAGGCATGCCGCGGTTGTGAGTTCGAGCCTCACCTGGAGCAGCTTACTGGATTTTCATAAACCATTTCACTAAAAGTAAAGATTAAACTCAGGGTAAAGACGGCCCTTGCTAGAGAGTCTTTACTTCTTTTCAGGATCTGCGTGTCCGACTCTTCCAGGTGCAAATATCACAATCCAATTCGATGCTCCTTATAAACATTCCATGATGTTCCGTCTTGCATAGCATGCAAACACCACATCAGTGCATTTAAAAATACATTTGTAGAATAATAAATATGATGAAAACATTGTTGTCACGGGATAACCATATACTGAGGAGCTGCAAACAGTGCTGTATCAGCTACTTACAATACAATTTAACTGAAAGACATATCAAAAGAAGAGCGTCATCATATTAATGTTTCTAGTCAACATAAGAGTTGCACCATAGCAGCTTATGGTGCTTTCTGCTCAGATTGTGCCTCCAATCCCACATTGATTTTTTAATTCTTTGCAGTTTAAAAAACACAATTCGTGCTCAAAGTTAACTTTTTAAAACCATTCAACCTATTACATTTATTTCTCTAACTTGTGAATGTGGTCCATGTTCTCTTTTCCTCATCATGAGATCATGGCGACATCCCTGTAAGTAGGGCACTCCTTAGGGTTCCCAACAAATGAGATTCCAAATGTTCGAAAAAGAATTTTAATCATTCATAGTTCAATTTTTCGTAAAGTTCATTACTTGAGTGTTTTATTTATGGTTAGTGGGGGTGGGGTTTTGAAGATTAACCTCATTTGACTAAGAGCCGGGGCATCTGGGAGGAAAAGTATTTTAAGGGGGATGAAGTTCACATCTCCTTGGTGAAATTTCTAGATCCTTATTTCATCCTTTCTGTGGATGCAGACTCAGTCGGAACAGAGGTCATAGTGCCCACACTCCCAGCGCTTACTCCCCTCTGCGCCCCATAAACTCACATACCAAGGAAACCATGAGACAAATTAGTGGGAAAGCAGTGGTGCAGGTTTATTTTGCACAACAAGTGGAAATAAGGTGGGTCATCTTACGGGCGATCCAATGCGGCAGCCCCTCGCTGTCCCGCATGCCTAACGAGCCATTCTTGCACGGCGAGTCGATGCTCTGACGGTGCAGTCCCTTATCACTTTCTTTCGTTCACTCCCGCCCCCCCTGTCAGGGCGGAGCGATGAGGCACACCCCCGGTCGGTTCAGGCCCCCCGACCGCCCGAAGGACTAACGGGGCGCCGACGCTGTTCGCTGGAACCCCCTCGGCTCCAGGTTCTTGGCTCAGGCACCCCTACTGTGCCAGGCAGAGGTATTGACTGTGTCCTTCTGCCGCAGAGGTACCCCTACTGTCCATCTGCCTCCAGATCGCCCTGTGACTCCGCCTGCAACACAAAATTAGACCACTAACAGTTCCAAACATGCCTGCCTGCCGCTCTGCCGCTGGGTCTGGGTCAGGGAGGGAACAGCGCAGAGCAGCCAGAAACGCGACGGCAGGAAAGGCCGAGCCTCGCTGCCGCGCTAGATTTAAACCCCTTAGGGGCCGCCCCTCGCACCTGGCAGCCCGCGCCCATAGGACAAGCATGGAAGGGGGCGGGCCAGAGCTGGCGTGCGCGCGGAATGTGGGACTAAGATGCTGTCTTCGCTTAGCTCCCCTTCGCGTCGCGCGGCCAGCGGCATAGTGCCCACACTCCCAGCACTTACTCCCCTCTGCGCCCCATAAACTCACATACCAAGGAAACCATGAGACAAATCAGTGGGAAAGCAGTGGTGCAGGTTTATTTTGCACAACAAGTGGAAATAAGGTGGGTCATCTTACGGGCGATCCAATGCGGCAGCCCCTCGCTGTCCCGCATGCCTAACGAGCCATTCTTGCACGGCGAGTCGATGCTCTGACGGTGCAGTCCCTTATCACTTTCTTTTGTTCACTCCCGCCCCCCCTGTCAGGGCGGAGCGATGAGGCACACCCCCGGTCGGTTCAGGCCCCCCGACCGCCCGAAGGACTAACGGGGCGCCGACGCTGTTCGCTGGAACCCCCTCGGCTCCAGGTTCTTGGCTCAGGCACCCCTACTGTGCCAGGCAGAGGTATTGACTGTGTCCTTCTGCCGCAGAGGTACCCCTACTGTCCATCTGCCTCCAGATCGCCCTGTACTCCGCAACAGCTCTGGAGGAGGCCCCCGTCGATGACAGAGCCCCCCCACCACCTTTTACTTTTCCTCCTGTTTTCATCACTTGTATCTTACTGTGCCTTGCTGCATTGGTACCTGTCAGCCAGGTCACTGGCACCCTGCTGCTGTTAGGCACTCTTCCAAGTCCAAAAGGAAGACATCCATGCCCAGCCCAGACAAGTGCACCCCGTCCTTTTCGTAATAACCCACAGTCCTTTCCTGAATTAATGCATGCCTGATGAACCCCAGGCCTCTCCTTTCCATGAATTTCTGCATGGCCCTGTTTACCCTCTTCCTGCCCTGCTCCAGGGCAACAGCTGACCGCGCTCCCTTCCAAGCCCTCCGTGGAACGATCTCCGACCATATTAGTTCAGTGGCACCCAATTTGTTCGTTATCGCAATTGTGTCCCTCTGCATTGCCTCTAACAAAGCTCTCCTCCCCATTGTCACCAGATCATTCCCGCCCAAGTGGATGATGAGGATGTTGGGAGGCCCCCCCTGCGCTGCCAAACATTGGTCGATCCTGCGCCTCAGCTGGCCCCATCTCATACCCGGGCAACCCAGCCATAAAATTCGTGTCCTTGCTAAGGTCGCATCCCATTTCCTGTATGACGCCCACTGTTCAAGCCTGGTAACATACGAATGGCCCATCACCCATACGCAACAGTCGGCTGCAAGAAAGGACACCGTTGGCATTAACCTTTTATTTATAACTGAACACTGCACACAAGCAAACTTAACTTGACTGTACCATTGTTGGCATTAATCCGTTCTTTATAACTGAATACTGCACAAAACAAACATAATTGTAACTGAGCATTTAACTGTACCACTGAATATTTTCTTCGCAGGGCCTTGTTGACCCCCGCCCTGAGTTCTCTAGCAAGCATCCCGCATCTTCAAGGGCGAACATATCGCTGGTAACAAGAGGAGGACCACCTCCCCACCCTTTTGACCCCTTCTTCGCCCAACCCAGCCCTAAATGCGGCCGTGGCTGCCCCTATTCTGAACGAATGGCTTGAAAAAATTTTATCACCCTCAGTCTGCGACAAGCCTGCTTTGACCAACACCTTTGCCATCACTCGCTGGAATTGGAACTGTGTTAATGGCGTACCATCAGCGTGAATTAAGAAGGCGCCCGCTAGCAAGGGCCTTATTTTCAAGTAATCCCTAACCAAGGTGACTGGGCAGTATCTGGGGTCCTCGAATGCATGCAATGTTATGGCAACACCTTTGCCAGCCTGATCCGTTTTGGACTTGCGCAACCACAGAACTAATGAGTCCCTGGCACAAACGTCTATCATATCTAGCGCCCTCCCAGACTTGTCCAACTTTGATTTCGCCACCAGCTCGCTGGCCCGGAAGGCACCAAAAAACGCCAAACAGAAGGCTGTTGCAAAAAGTTGCGTCTCAAAAGCTGAATGTGTTACAGACGGCAGCGCGTCAACCATGCGCTGTAGGGCGGGGAACTCTATCCCTGCTCTCTTGTCAGGGGACCTGACCTCGTCCCGGGCCCACCCCTTAAGTGCGGCCCTTATCCTGAACTCACCAGTTGTGTCCTGCTCGCCATTTAACCGTGTCTCGTGTTTGAGCGCCGCCAGGTGGCTGGACACCCAAGAGTGGGACTTGCCCGTCTCCCTAGCCCAAACTACAAAACCCTCCACTTGTTCCCTTGAACTCAAAGTTGCTGCTCCCAAGGCCTGTATTACTGCTCGGACGGTTGTTAGTTGGGCCTCATATCTTCTCCTGGTTGACTGGGCCAGTGAACGTTGGCCCATCTTCTTCAGCCGTTCCCCCACCGAAGTAGTCGCCATAATGCTGCCGGGAACGGTGTCATCTCTTCCCCAGCCTGCGGCCAAGCCTCCCGGAATCGTGACAGTTGAAAGCGAGAGAGAGCGTCAGCTGCCACATTCTTGACACCCTCGACATGTCTAGCCCTGAACTCAATGTTGTTACGCAACCCAGCCCTAACCAGTTCTCTCAGCAGGCTTAAAACTAGCGGGCAGTTAGCAGTCGAACCGTTAATTGCCTGGACCACAGCTAGGTTGTCAGACCAGAACACTACCTTCCTGTTGCCCAAGCCTTCTGGCCATAGGTGCAGCGCCACAACAATGGGAAACAGCTCCAGGACCGTGATATTTGCCGTCACGCCCTTCTTGCGCCAAGCATTCGGCCACTTCATTGCACACCACTTCTCTCTAAAGATCACCCCGAAGCCTACTCTACCAGAAGCATCCGAAAAGAGACACAGGCCCTGGCTGCTTTCCCAGGGGGCCCTCCATATTACTGTACCATTGAAATTCTTTAGAAATTCGTCCCACATGCACAAGTCTGATCTCAGTCCCGGTCCCAGGCGTACTAGGTGATGCTTCTTCTTCACACCAGCCGTGGCATTTGCCAACCTGCGGGAAAAAACCTTGCCAGCCGGAATGACCCTTGCAGCGAAGTTCAATTTTCCCAACAGGCTCTGTACTACTTCTAGCGTTGCACTGCCCTTTCCAATAATTGCACTGATGTCCCTTCGCAGTTCACATACTTTTTCTGCTGGAAGCCTGGACTCACCTTTCACTGTATCGAGTTCTATGCCCAGGAATGTGAGGACCTGTGAGGGCCCTTCCGTTTTCCCTGGTGCCAAGGGAACCCCCAGATGCTCCGACAGGGCCTCAAAGGCCAGCAAGGCCTCGGCGCATTCATGGGCACCGTCCCTGCCGAAGAACAGGAAGCCGTCCAAATAGTGGGTGACTTGTGAAATGCCATGTCTGGTCGTGAGGGCCCACTGCAAGAAGGAGCTGAATGCCTCGAAGAAAGCACATGAGACCGCGCAACCCATAGGCATGCAGCGATCGAAAAAGAATGCCCCCTCCCACCTGAAACCCAACAAGTGCTGACTGTCAGGGTGAACGGGTAGGAGGCGGAACGCTGACTCGATGTCTGCCTTGGCCAGCCATGCTCCCTTGCCTGTTCTCCTAATCAGATCAATGGCCATGTCCAGCGAGCAATATGAGACTGAACATGCCCCTTCCTCCAACCAATGGTTTACTGAATTGCCTTCTGGATACGACAGGTGGTGTATCAGTCTGTATGACCCCTGCTGCTTTTTTGGGACCACGCCTAGCGGGGAAACTAAGAAATTCTGTAGGGGGGGGAAGGAAACGGTCCAGCCACCCTCCCCAGGTCCACCTCCTTCCTGATCTTGTCACTGACCACCTGATGTAATTCCCTAGCTGACCTCAAATTCAGGGCGTCCCTGGGACCCAGAGGGCCCTTGTAAGGGATCTTAAAACCCTCCACAAATCCGTCGACCAATGTCTCCCGCTCTTTAACGAGTGGGTAGACCCTGAGAAGGGGTAGAATGTTCTGCAGCACTATGGGAGATGGACCCTTGGAATGCTCCACCCCACCTCCCTGCTGGGAGGATGCGTCATTGGTTGTTGGCTTGTAGCTGACCAGTAGACCCTTGCCCTGCTCTTTGGTAGCCGGGGGGCCCCTGATGTATCCTGCCTGCTCTCTGTGCTGCCGGGGGGACCTGCCAATTATCTCATTGTCCTGCTCAGTCCGTCCAGTCTGCCCTCCCCGTGGCCTATTGCCGGGCACCCTCTGTTCCTTGTGCTGTTGTGGGGGTTGGATGTTGGCTGCCGGTGCAGGAGATTGCCGCATGCTGGGAACTACACTTGCTGCACTCGTGAGCAAACTTGCACGCCCTCCCCCATGTACATGCCCCGTTATTAAACAGCCTACATGTCCCTGAATTGAAGTGTCTTGTAACTGCTCCGTGGCCCCTCCCCCACCCCCCCCGAAAGGGCTGTTGAAAGGACCGCCTTGGGTACTGTTCCCACCTTTGATCTTGCTCCCACCTTTTGGCATCCATACCCTCGCTCTGTGTCCTCTGAGGTGCGTCCCTCCTGCTGCTCCCAGTTCTACACATGTGTTTGAACCAGAGCTGAATGTTAGTGTGGTCCCACCCTATTTCTGGGCAGCTGGCCATGGACTTCCTTAATTCCTGGTCGTATGTGAACCAACCCATCCCTCCGGATTCCCTTGCACCCTGTTGAATGGAGTTCGCATACTCCATAAGGGCCTCGCTCTGAGCCGGGTCCTTCTGCACTACGATAGCTGCCAATATATTAAATGCCTCCGTCCAGTTTTCTATTGTCTTTTCAGGCCAACACTGAAAACGGACCTTGTCCTCCTCCTTCTTACCCATCCTCCTAGTGTCTGCCCCCGCACTGTCATGCATTAATAATGTCAGGATGTCTATGTACTCCCTTCTCCATATACCTTCCTTTGCCGCTTGGGGAACCTGTCTGGACAAAGAGCATCCCCCTCCCGCTTTGATGCCATGTTTCGCCACGCCCACTAGCCGTCCTTCCCCTGCTGGGACTGAAGGGGCCCGGCCACTGACCCACCTGTACCGTTCCTTGTGCCAACCGTTGTCCCTTCCGCAGCCGGCGCCAGGCCTACTGCCTGTGCGTTAAGAGCGGCGGTCTGGGATATGACATGTGGGGTACCTAAAGGAATAATGGGGGGCACACTCTGGGGAACAACGGGAGCCACGCTTTGATGGCTGTCTGCTGACACGCCTTGTGAATTCAGAGCGTTGACAATTTGCGGGGCAACCGTCATAGGGCAGGAGGGGGCCATACCTTGATGAACAGCGGGAGTACCATTCAGCTGGGCAACTGCTGACACATTCTGTGAATTAAAAGTGTTAACAATCTGCGGGGTGACCGTGAGAATTGGGGCGACAGTTAGGGGAACATTCATTGCCGTGCTCTGCTGGCTAGCTGGTGGAGCACTCTGCGTGGTGGGAATATACGCACTGTTTGCGGGTGGCACTACTGACGGCCCGACCAGTAGCGGCGACCCTCCTAACGGTGGCGGCCCCGACTGAGCCCATACCTGACTCACCGGATCCCTTGATGCCGACCCTGGCAGAGGGACCGCCCCTTCCTGTGCAGCCGCCATGGTGTCTAAACGCTTTTGAAATATATTCATCAACCCCAACATATCGTCCATAGTCTTACCCATTTGGGCTAAGTCCGTCATTCCTGCCACTGTCTCATGTACCACGGTAGGTACGGCCACAATCTCGACTGGCGGCCCGGCTGGCCCGGCTGGCGCGGATTGGTTTGTTTTATTACAGCGTGCTGGTGCGGCTGGGAATTCCTTCCGTGTGCCCTTCCGTTTGCGGGTGGACCGGCGAGTCCCCTCTCCTGACGTGCCCGGGGCGTCCTCGGGGGTCGCAGGCCTACCAGCCTCTTCGAGCCGGCGCCCTTCGATGAAGCCTTGTGCCCAAGCTGGCCCCTTAGCCTGCGCGATCGCCAAGAATTCCGCCCATAGCCCATCTTGCGGCAACGCAGCGCAGTGAGAACTCATCGCGAATGCTCCTGCCCTTCCGGGTCCCTATGGATGAGAAAGTACACGAGTCTTACAACCCATTTCGTCGGGACGTACTCCCCGCCAGCACACCTGCAAAGAACCCGCGTTACACGCCGCATCGTTACCCGCCGACCTGTGCCACCCCGTATTACCTGCTGTTCCTTCACAGATAGCCGGTGACAATCCTCGCCCGTGATCCTCGCAATGGGCCGCTCCTTCAAGGCAGCCGCTGCCTGTCCCAACCCGCGGTCCTGAACGGAATCTGTAATACAACACTGTGTTATTTGCGCACAAACCCTCTTTACTAGTCCAGCACGCCACAAGATGACCGTTCTCCCGACGTACGCCAGTACGTGCATTACCTGCTACTGCTTAAATTCAGCCGCTGTCAATCCTTTCCCCTTTAATGGCTGCCACTTCCGGTATCTGAAAGAACAAACACTGTTATTCGCCGGCATATACACCTATGTACCAACCAACTTTAGTGTGCCTCCGAAACCAGCCGGCCCTGTAGCTCCTTAATCCCGAGGGCCACACAGCTCTTACTTTGCTCTTCTCAAACACCACATAATGACTTGTGTCCTATCACTGCCAGTAGCTCGTACCTTCTTAACGCGAGGCCTGTTGCATTGCAAATGCTGTGGCAACTGGGCGCGTTTCCACGCTGTATTGCACAAGTTATTTTTCCCGAACTGTCGCTCCGTGCTTATTCTTGTCTATTCAAACCACTACTTATAGTTTTCCCTTGACCTCAGTTACCTATATTGAGGTCATTCTTCCGCCTTCACTTTCCTATTTGTTATCTTTAATTGAATGTGTTTATTAGCTTAGCACGGGACGGCGTGCCAGCACCCATTGTTGTGACAGGATGGAGCAGGCATGATAAATCCCTCTGAGATAAAGGACACACTCTTTTGAACATTTACAAAGTGACCTTATTATTAACATTCCAACCCAAACCCACACTTTATGTTCTGTCACAAAGCACGACTCAACTTCCCCTGTCAACGTGGGTCTTGTGTTTATTTTACTACCTTATCGTTGCTCAGGGTTTAATGCAGCCAATTTAGCTGTCGGCCATGCTGGGAGACGTTCGACTTCCTCGCGAGCTCAATGCGGGGGCAGTGTATATTTGTATTACTATGTCTTCTTGGCTAATCTTACTGCCAAGAATTAAGTGCTGAATTATTACAAATGAATAGGGGGAGGCACGAACGGTGACCTTAAAGCCCAGGCGGTGCATGAACGGCTCTACGCTCAAACGCCGCTACGAAGTTTTCGTTACACCAAGTCGCACCTGGCACCGCATGCAGTCGGGTAAAGGCCGACCATGTGCTGTGCCAGCCACAGCCGTCGTCGAGGAAACATCTGGGCATCGCTGCTTGAGAGCGCATAACTTGTGGTATTCGAAGATGCCGGACGGCATGCTGTTATCCTGAACTGAACCTCTTATAACGACGGGTGAAGGAAGCTCCTTACTCTGTTTAACTTCCGTTAATTTCCAGACCACAAGAGGTACAGCAAAATGGAACGGAGAAATTACGAAAACAAGTAAACATTGGATGACGCTTCCTTATCAATAACTCTTGTTACATGATAACAGATATCCTAGGGAATTGTATACCGCCAGAATGCAGTCTCACCAACTGTCAAAGCTTAGCACAATAAGGGCAAGTTTATTGGAACACAGGGGACGCACTGAAACTCGCAGAGGACTAATTCACTTAGATGGCCCGTACGAATATTATATCCGAACCCCGATGGCACCAGATCGCTCGTGCCTTGTTATGGCGGCTGATACTCGTGGCCGGCAACGGCGGCGGGTACTCACGGCCAGAAATGGGTGAGGGGAAATTAAGAAACCGAGTAAATATTGGATGACGCTTCTTTATCAATAAACCTTTTTACATGACAACAGATATCCATCAGCTAGGGACACCGTGAGAGAATTGTATACCGCCAGAATGCAGTCTCACCAACTGTAAAAGCATTAGCGCAACAAGGGCAATTTTATTGAAAACACAGGGGACGCACTGAAACTCGCCGGGCACTAATTCACTTAGATGGCAAGTACGAATATTATAGCCGGACCCCGATGACCCAAGATCGCTCGTGCCTTGTTCTGGCGGCTGCGACTCGAGGCCGGCAATGGCGGCGGGTACTCACGGCCGGTAATGGGTGAGTGGGTCACGCTAAACCCCCCTGAATGATCAATTGAAATCCGCCTCAAAACAATGCAATCCCTTTGTCGGTTACTTGGATCTGCCCCGTTTTAATGTAGGGGTCATGGAGTTCGGAGATCTTTCCACTGATCAATTGAAATCCGCCTCAAAACAATGCAATCCCTTTGTCGGTTACTTGAATCTGCCCCGTTTTAATGCAGGGGTCATGGAGTTCGGAGATCTTTCCACTATCTACACTCCACCCGACCTTGATATTATTAATATGGCACGTCAACATGACATATAAAAAAGTCCCATCGACAGCAGGTAATCGACAAACGCGAGCTCGAACCACGATGGCCCCAGCTTGCTCGTGCCCTGTTGTGGTGGCTCCGCCTCGTGGCCGGCAATGGCGGCGGGTGCTCGCCACCAGCACGGCCAGTAACAGGTGAGAGGGTCTAGCTAGCTCTTGCTCGAGCCCTATTATGGTGGCTCCAACTCGTGGCCGTCAATGGCGGCGGGTGCTCGCAAACAGCATGGCCAGTATGGGTGAGAGGGTCCCGCTAAACCCCCCTGAATTATTAATTGACATCCACCTCCACACAATGAAACCCCCAGATCTATTACTAGAATCTGCCTTGTTTTAATCCAAGGGTCATTGAGTTCGAAGCTCGAGCCCTATTATGGTGGCTCCGACTCGTGGCCGTCAATGGCGGCGGGTGCTCGCAAACAGCACGGTCAGTAATGGGTGAGAGGGTCCCGCTAAACACCCTGAATTATTAATTGACATCCGCCTCAAAACAATGAAACCCCCAGATATATTACTAGAATCTGCCTCGTTTTAATCCAAGGGTCATGGAGTACGAAGGTCTTTCCACTTTATACGCTCCCCCGACCTTAATATTATTAATATGGCAGTGGCCTGCAATGGCGGCGGGTACTCACCAAAATCCTATTTAAGCCTCTTTTATTCAACATGACACGCTTTTTCCGCCAACCCTGACCTCGAACCCGGGGCTGACAATCGAGCCCAGTCACTGCCCCATTTAATGGTACCTCGTATGCCTGCGGCCAACGGAGGCAAACGGGGGCCGTGAAACGCGACCTTCGGGTCGATCGCTCTGTTTCTTTCCCTACATCCTGCAAGCATCCGGGCCAAGTTGCAGTTTGCACCCCACGTCCGACCGACGCACCTTAATCCGGCATTACCCTTTACCCAATCTCTCCCCAAAGTCGTTCTAAACTCGTCTCGGTCGGCGCGACCAGCAAACCCCGACCCCCCCCGTGATCAACATCACAGGGCCCAATCAACCTGAGCATGTCCAGGGATCGGGCCGGGGGGAGACCAGGCGGATGCAACGTACCTCTAAACCTCGACGAACAGCGCAGAGCAGCCAGAAACGCGACGGCAGGAAAGGCCGAGCCTCGCTGCCGCGCTACATTTAAACCCCTTAGGGCCGCCCCTCGCACCTGGCGGCCCGCGCCCATAGGACAAGCATGGAAGGGGGCGGGTCAGAGCTGGCGTGCGCGCGGAATGTGGGACTAAGATGCTGTCTTCGCTTAGCTCCCCTTCGCGTCGCGCGGCCAGCGGCATAGTCCTCGCTCTGACTTTCAAAGGAACTTCAAATATGCATGGCTTATTCGGCTTTGCCCGGCGGGGTGAGAATGGCGTTTGTCAGGCGTTCGTAAGGCGATCGGAAGGGGTGAGGCAATAGTTTATGGTTCAATGGTTTTCATGAAGTCTTCTTGATACGATGAAAGCAGGAAAGGGAAGCTTGTCAATAAGCAGACTTAAGACAAGGTGTGACTCCTAGAAAGAATGACTTGGAAACAACATACAGAAACTCACATATAAAAAGGCCCTGATGAGGCTTGAACTCATGACCCCTGGTTTACAAGACCAGTGCTCTGCCACTGAGCTACAAGGCCAGCCTGCCTGCATTATGTAAATCGCTTCATACATTCTTACTGCGGTATGAAGATATCTATGATTTTGAGACTCTGTATGGAAATGCAGTTGCATTTGAATGTCTACATGCGTGCACAAATTGAAGAGCATGCTTAAGACACTTTTCTTGGAAGTAGGAAAAACTCCATTTTGATTTGAGAACATAAGAGTATTCACATTTATGACCATACTGATAGCTCTAGTTAGTATGTCCACAATCAGTGACAGATAGAGAACTCACTTATTAGAAGTGATCTGTCTCTGTGGGGCAGACATATGTCAACAGTCATACACTTGAGATGTCTGAAACTTTAGGAGTAAGAGCTGCTTTCTTATCAGTCTATCTATCCAAACTGGTTAGAAGGCCAGGAGTGAGGGAAAGGCAATCCTCTGGACACTTCATGAAAGATCAAATTTCAATTAAGCACAAAACGCTTCCCTTAATTTGACATAATTGCCAAAATGGAATAGTCAGTTGGGCCCTTCTAGTGGATTATGGCTGTGTCTTGAAAGAGAGTGTAATTGTACTACGAGACATGCCCACCTTCAAAAGAGTGTCTAATGGCGTTCCGACGAAGGTGGGATTCGAACCCAAGCGTGCAGAGCACAATGGATTAGCAGTCCATCGCCTTAACCACTCGGCCACCTCGTCTGCCTTAGGTGACTATGTTTCATTTTTGAGGAAATTCTTACTATGTGCTAATTACAAATATTCATAAGTTTCTCCTAGACTGTGTCAGAACTGGCAAATGTATGTGGTGTTCAATAGACAGAGCACATGATATAGCAGAATTATCAAATCTGTTCCTTTAGGACTGTAGTTTTTAATAGTCATGATAACATGCTAGCATGTGAGTCGATCTTGCACAGTGAATAAGGGAGCAGTGCCAGTATCTACTTGGTCAGCTCTAGATGGCTCAACTTGGGAGATATGAGAACAGTGAGCTCCAGTGGCGCAATAGGTTAGCGCGCGGTACTTATACAGCAGTACTTGCATTGAGGCATGCCGAGGTTGTGAGTTCGAGCCTCACCAATCAATCAATCAATCATCGCATTTATATAGTGCACTACTCACCCAGAGGGTCTCAAGGCGCTGGGGGAGGGGGGTTTGCTACTGCTCAAACAGCCAGGTCTTGAGTTGCTTCCTGAAGGCGTGGTGGTCCTGGGTCAGGCGGAGCTGGGTCAGGCGGAGGTGGGTGGGGAGGGAGTTCCATGTCTTGGCGGCGAGGTAGGAGAAGGACCGTCCTCCTGTGGTGGCTCTTCGGATGTGGGGGACGGCGGCGAGGGCGTGGCTGGTCGATCGAAGCTGGCGTTTGGGAGCGTAGAAGTTGAGGCGGCTGTTGAGGTATCCTGGGCCTTGGTTGTGTAGGGCTTTGTGTGCGTGGGTGAGGAGACGGAAGGTGATTCTCTTGTTGACCGGGAGCCAGTGCAGGTCTCTCAGGTGTCCGGAGATGTGGCTGCGACGGTGGATGTTCAGGATGAGTCGTGCTGAGGCGTTCTGGATCCGCTGGAGTCTCTTCTGGAGTTTGGCCGTGGTTCCGGCATAGAGGGAGTTGCCGTAGTCCAGACGGCTGGTGACGAGGGCCTGGGTGACCGTCTTCCTGGTCTCGGTGGGGATCCACCGGAAGATCTTACGTAGCATGCGCAGGATGTTGAAGCACGACGAGGAGACGGCGTTGTCTTGTCTGGTCATGGAGAGGGAAGAGTCCAGGATGAAGCCCAGGTTGCGTGCATGGTCTGTTGGTTTGGGTGCGCTGCCTAGGGTGGGGGGCCACCAGGAGTCGTTCCAAGCGGCGGGTGAGGATCCCAGGATGAGGACTTCCGTCTTGTCCGAGTTCAGTTTCAGGCGGCTGTTCTTCATCCATTCGGCTACCTCTTTCATCCCTTCGTGAAGGTTGGCTCTGGCGGTGGCGGGGTCGTTGGTGAGGGAGAGGATCAGCTGGGTGTCGTCGGCGTAGGAGATGATGCTGAGGTTGTGCTGGCATGCGATGTCTGCGAGGGGGCTCATGTAGACGTTGAAGAGGGTTGGACTGAGCGAGAAGCCTTGAGGAACGCCGCAGATGACTTCGGTGGCTTCAGATCTGAACGGAGGGAGGCGGACTCTCTGTGTCCTTCCGGCGAGGAAGGAGATGATCCACTCCAGTGCCTTCTCCTGGACTCCGACGTTGCTGAGGCGTTGTACTAGGGTACGGTGGCAGACAGTGTCGAAGGCTGCGGAGAGGTCGAGGAGGATGAGGGCCGCTGTTTCTCCGTTGTCGAGCAGCGCTCGGATGTCATCGGTGGCTGCGATCAGGGTGGTCTCGGTGCTGTGGTTGGCCCGGAAGCCACACTGCGAGGGGTCGAGGGATCCGTTCGTCTCGAGGAAGGCGGCCAGCTGCTTGTTGACGGTCTTCTCGATGACTTTTGCAGGAAACGGGAGCAGTGAGATGGGGCGGTAGTTCTTGAGGTCGGTGGGGTCGTCCGATGGCTTCTTGAGTAGGGCGCTGAGTTCGGCGTGCTTCCAGCTCTCCGGGAAGGTAGCGGTGTCGAAGGAGGTGTTGATGATGTCCCGCAGGTGGGGTGCGATGACAGCGTCGGCCTTGTTGAAGACGTGGTGAGGGCAGGGGTCGGTCGGAGATCCGGAGTGGATGGAGTTCATTGTGCGTACGGTGTCTTCGGTGCTGATCGGAGTCCAGGCGCGGAGGGTGGTGGTGGGGGGCGGTGGTTCGGTCGTGGCGTTCGTCGGTTGAGTGCTGAAGCTGTTGTGTATGTCCGCGATCTTGTTGTGGAAGTAGGAGGCGAGGGAGTTGCAGAGGTCTTGCGAAGGGGTGATGTCGTTGATTCCGGCGATATCACCAGGAGCAGCTTACTGGTTTTTCATAAACCATTTCACTAAAAGTAAAGATTAAACTCAGGGTAAAGACGGCCATTGTAGAGAGTCTTTACTTCTTTTCAGGATCTGGGTGTCCGACTCTACCAGGTGCAAATATCACAATCCTATTCGATGCTCCTTATAAACATTCCATGATGTGCCGTCTTGCATAGCATGCAAACACCACATCAGTGCATTTCAAAATACATTTGTAGAATAATAAATATGATGAAAACATTGTTGTCACGGGATAACCATATACTGAGGAGCTGCAAACAGTGCTGTATCAGCTACTTACAATACAATTTAACTGAAAGACATATCAAAAGAAGAGCGTCATCATATTAATGTTTCTAGTCAACATAAGAGTAGCACCATAGCAGCTTATGGTGCTTTCTGCTCAGATTGTGCCTCCAATCCCACATTGATTTTTTAATTCTTTGCAGTTTAAAAAAACAATTCATGCTCAAAGTTAACTTTTTAAAACCATTCAACCTATTACATTTATTTCTCTAACTTGTGAATTTGGTCCATGTTCTCTTTTCCTCATCTCCATCACGATACTCCTTATCCCGAAATCAGGTTCACTTCTTTATCCAGCCCACCCATCCAAGGTCACCAAATCTATGAAGCGATTCTGCTTTTTCTCACATTCTCTCTATGTACAAGATACCTTGTATCATTTGAATGGACAGCAGGAGAGTCGGATATTTATGGTTAGTGGGGGTGGGGTTTTGAAGATTAACCTCATTTGACTAAGAGCCAGGGCATCTGGGAGGAAAAGTATTTTAAGGGGGATGAAGTTCACATCTTCTTGGTGAAATTTCTAGATCCTTATTTCATCCTTTCTGTGGATGCAGACTCAGTCGGAACAGAGGTCATAGTCCTCGCTCTGACTTTCAAAGGAACTTCAAATATGCATGGCTTATTTGGCTTTGCCCGGCAGGGCTTGCCCGGCGGGGTGAGAATGGCGTTTGTCAGGCGATCGGAAGGGGTGAGGCAATAGTTTATGGTTCAATGGTTTTCATGAAGTCTTCTTGATACGATGAAAGCAGGAAAGGGAAGCTTGTCATTAAGCAGACTTAAGACAAGGTGTGACTCCTAGAAAGAATGACTTGGAAACAACCTACAGAAACTCACATATAAAAAGGCCCTGATGAGGCTTGAACTCATGACCCCTGGTTTACAAGACCAGTGCTCTGCCACTGAGCTACAAGGCCAGCCTGCCTGCAGTAAGTAAATCGCTTCATGTATTCTTACTGCGGTATGAAGATATCTATGATTTTGAGACTCTGTATGGAAATGCAGTTGCATTTTAATGTCTACATGCGTGCACAAATTGAAGAGCATGCTTAAGACACTTTTCTTGGAAGTAGGAAAAACTCCATTTTGATTTGAGAACATAAGAGTATTCACATTTATGACCATACTGATAGCTCTAGTTAGTATGTCCGCAATCAGTGACAGATAGAGAACTCACTTATTAGAAGTGATCTGTCTCTGTGGGGCAGACATATGTCAACAGTCATACACTTGAGATGGCTGAAACTTTAGGAGTAAGAGCTGCTTTCTTATCAGTCTATCTATCCAAACTGGTTAGAAGGCCAAGAGTGAGGGAAAGGCAATCTTCTGGACACTTCATGAAATATCTAATTTCAATTAAGCACAAAACACTTCCCTTAATTTGACATAATTGCCAAAATGGAATAGTCAGTTGGGCCCTTCTAGTGGATTATGGCTGTGTCTTGAAAGAGAGTGTAATTGTACTACGAGACATGCCCACCTTCAAAAGAGTGCCTGATGGCGTTCCGACGAAGGTGGGATTGGAACCCACGCGTGCAGAGCACAATGGATTAGCAGTCCATCGCCTTAACCACTCGGCCACCTCGTCTGCCTTAGGTGACTACGTTTCATTTTTGAGGAAATTCTTACTATGTGCTAATTACAAATATTCATAAGTTTCTCCTAGACCAGGGGTGCCCAAACCTGTCCTGGCGGGCCGTATCCATGCCAGATTTTTGGGATATCCCCATCTGCTGATCACGGTTCGATCCCCGGCGCCGGCGGCAGATCAGAGTGCCCAGGACGGGGTCCATGTGACCCGGGCAGTCCTATCCCCTGGGTGTACGTGGTTGTCCGACATGTCGGTCGGATGTGCTTTTACGTACCGGATCGGAATCGGCCCCCATAAAATCGTACGTAAAGTATATAGCAAATCAACCTGAAATCTGCTGGGTCAGAAAGGGCTCGATTCCGATCCGTGTCGGAAGGTTAGGAGTCCGTACGAATTTGTCGGGACGGCATGGCAGAGTGCCCGGGATGGGCTCCATGGCTCTTGGCCAGTCGTCCCCCGGGCGTCCGGGGCTCCATCCAGGCCGACGGCATGGCAGAGTGCCCGGGACGGGCTCCATGGCTCTTGGGCATTCGTCCCCCGGGCGTCCAGGGCTCCATCCAGGCTGACGGCATGGCAGAGTGCCCGGGACGGGCTCCATGCGTCCCGGGCATTCGTCCCCCGGGCGCCCGGGGCTACATCCAGGCTGACGGTATGGCAGAGTGCCCGGGTCAGGCTCCATGGTTTTCACGGTGGTCCTCCCCTGGGTGTCAGGGGGCTCCTGGCCGACGGCATGGAAAAGTGCCCAGGACGGGCTCCATGCGTCCCGGGCATTCGTCCCCCGGGCGCCCGGGGCTCCATCCAGGCCGACGGCATGGCAGAGTGCCCGGGTCGGGCTCCATGGTTTCCAGGGTGGTCCTCCCCAGGGTGTCGGGGCGCTCCAGGCCGACGGCATGAAAAAGTGCCCAGGACGGGCTCCATGCGTCCTGGGCATTCGTCCCGGGACGGGGACGGGGACGGGGTGGGGAAGAGTCCAGGCGGCTTCACCTCCATGCCCGGCCATCTGATCGCCCAGATTTCCTCGGCCATCTGGTTGCCCGCAACGCTTTCCTATGGGGGGGGGGACCAGATGGCCGAACTTCCCTGGAAGTCCCGATGAGGTGCCATTCGCCTCCCGGATCCCAGCGAGGGCTCCATGAGGTCGGGTTCTTTCACGCCTTGGGTCCCCTCTGTCACCTCGCGTGCACAGATTGCAAGAAAGGGGGGTAATTTCCCTCCGGATTACTAGGGGCAGGGTACGCCCAGACACCCCTCCAGGGCTGGTGGTTCTCTGCCATGGGGACCAAATAGGCTATGCCTGGGCAACACCTCCCTAGGCCACCCCGGGCTTCCTTCCTCCAGGCCAACTGCATGTCAAATTGCCCAGGACGGGCTCCATGGCTCTTGGGCAGTCGTCCCCCGGGCGTCCGGGGCTCCATCCAGGCCGACGGCATGGCAGAGTGCCCGGGACGGGTTCCATGCGTCCCGGGCCTTCGTCCCCCGGGCGTCCGGGGCTCCATCCAGGCTGACAGCATGGCAGAGTGCCCGGGTCGGGCTCCATGGTTTTCAGGGTGGTCCTCCCCTGGGTGTCGGGGCGCTCCAGGCCAATGGCATGGAAAAGTGCCCAGGACGGCATCCATGCGTCCCGGGCATTCGTCCCCCGGGCGTCCGGGGCTCCATCCAGGCTGACGGCATGGGAGAGTGCCCGGGTCGGGCTCCATGGTTTTCAGGGTGGTCCTCCCCTGGGTGTCGGGGCGCTCCAGGCCAATGGCATGGAAAAGTGCCCAGGACGGGCTCCATGCGTCCCGGGCATTCGTCCCGGGATGGGGACGGGGACAGGGTCGGGAGAGTCCAGGCGGCTTCACTTCCGTGTCCAGCCATCTGATCGCCCGGATTCCCTCGGCCATCTGGTCGCCCGGATCCCCTCGGGCATCTGGTCGCCCGCAACGCTTTCCTATGGGGCGACCAGATGGCCGAACTTCCCTGGAAGTCCCGATGAGGTGCCATTCGCCGCCCGGATCCCAGCGAGAGCTCCAGGAGGTCGGGTACATTCGCGCCTTGGGTCCCCTCTGTCACCTCGCGTGCATAGATTACAAGAAAAGGGGGTAATTTTCCTCCGGATTACTAGGGAGAAGGGTACGCCCGGACACCCCTCCGAGGCTGGTGGTTCTCTGCCATGGGGACCAGATGGGCTATGCCTGGGCAACACCTCCCTAGGCCACCCGGGGCTTCCTTCCTCCAGGCCAACTGCATGTCAAATTGCCCAGGACGGGCTCCATGGCTCCTGGGCAGTCGTCCCCCGGGCGTCCGGGGCTCCATCTAGGCTGACGGTATGGAAGAGTGCCCAGGTCGGGCTCCATGGTTTTCACGGTGGTCCTCCCCTGGGTGTCTGGGGGCTCCAGGCCAAATGCATGGAAAAGTGCCCAGGACGGGCTCCATGCGTCCAGGGCATTCGTCCCCTGGGCGTTCGGGGCTCCATGTAGGCTGACGGTATGGCAGAGTGCCTAGGTCGGGCTCCATGGTTTTCACGGTGGTCCTCCCCTGGGTGTCTGGGGGGGCTCCATGCCGAAGGCACGGAAAAGTGCCCAGGACGGGCTCCATGCGTCCCGGGCATTCGTCCCCCGGGCGTCCGGGGCTCCATCGAGGCTGACGGCATGACAGAGTGCCCGGGTCGGGCTCCATGGGTCCCGGGCAGCCCTCCCCCGGGCGTCCGAGGCTCCCACCACCAGGCCGACGGCATGTCAAAGTGCCCAGGACGGGCTCCATGAGTCCGGGACAGTCCTCCCCCGGGCGTCCGGGACACCCATCTCCAGGAGGCCAACGGCATTGGCAAAGTACCCAGGACGGGCTCCATGGGTCCCGGGCAGACCTCCCTCGGGCGTCCGGGGCACCCATCTCCATGAGGCCAACGGCATTGGCAAAGTACCCAGGACGGGCTCCATGGGTCCCGGGCAGACCTCCCCCGGGCGTCCGGGGCACCCATCTCCACGAGGCCAACGGCATTGGCAAAGTACCCGGGAAGGGCTCCATGGGTCCCGGGTAGGCCTCCCCCGGGCGTCCAGGGCACCCATCTCCACGAGGCCAACGGCATTGGCAAAGTACCCGGGAAGGGCTCCATGGGTCCCGGGTAGACCTCCCCCGGGCGTCCGGGGCACCCATCTCCATGAGGCCAACGGCATCGGCAAAGTACCCAGGACGGGCTCCATGGGTCCCGGGCAGACCTCCTCCCGGGCGTCCGGGGCTCCCACCTCCAAGCCGACGGAATGTCAAAGTACCCAGGACGGGCTCCATGGGTCCCGGGCAGCTTCCCCCCGGGCGTCCGGGGCACCCACCTCCAGGCCGACGGCATGTCAAAGTACCCAGGACGGGCTCCACGGGTCCCGGGCATTCCTCCCCCAGGTCGTCCGGGCCCTAGAGCTCCGGTGGTCCAACCTGCGCCTGAGGCCCAGCCGGGGTCCAAGAGCCCTGCCTTGCGTGGGCAGGCAGTCAGGAACCCTACCGCGAAGGCTTGGGATGGATGGGGAGCTGGGAGTCCTTTCGATCCCGGCCCTCTGGTCGCCCGCGATGCTTTCCAATGGGGCGACCAGATGGCCGGGCTTCCCTGGAAGTCCCGATGAGGTGCCATTCGGCTCCCGGATCCCAGCTAGGGCTCCATGAGGTCGGGTTCTTTTACGCCTTGGGTCCCCTCTGTCACCTCGCGTGCACGGATTGCAAGAAAGGGGGGTAATTTCCCTCCGGATTACAAGGGGCAGGGTACGCCCGGACACCTCTCCAGGGCTGGTGGTTCTCTGCCCGGGGGACCAGATGAGATATGCCTGGGCAACACCTCCCCCGGGCGTCTGGGGGCTCCATTCTCCGGGCCAACGGCATGGCTCAATGCCCAGGACGGGCTCCACGTGTCCCGGACAGACCTCCCCTGGGCGTCCGGGGCACCCATCTCCAGGAGGCCAACGGGATGGCAAAGTACCCAGGAAGGGCTCCACGAGTCCCGGGCAGCCTTCCCCCGGGCGTCCGTGGCTCCCACCTCCAGGCCGACGGCATGTCACACTGCCCAGGACGGGCTCCATGGGCCCCGGACAGACCTCGCCCGGGCGTCCGGGGCACCCATCTCCAGGAGGCCAACGGGATGGCAAAGTACCCGGGAAGGGCTCCACGGGGCCCGGGCAGCCTTCCCCCGGGCGTCCAGGGCTCCCACCTCCAGGCCGACGGCATGTCACACTGCCCAGGACGGGCTCCATGGGCCCCGGACAGACCTCCCCCGGGCGTCCGGGGCACCCATCTCCAGGAGGCCAACGGGATGGCAGAGTAACCGGGAAGGGCTCCATGGGTCCCGGGCAGCCCTCCCCCGGGCGTCCGGGGCTCCCACCTCCAGGACGATGGCATGTCAAAGTGCCCAGGGCGGGCTCCACGGGCCCCGGGCAGCCCTCCCCCCGGGCGTTCGGGGCACACATCTCCAGGAGGCCAACGGCGTTGCAAAGTACCCGGAAAGGGCTCCACGGGTACCGGGCAGTCCTCCCCCCGGGCGTCCGGGGCACCCATCTCCATGAGGCCAACGGCATTGGCAAAGTACCTGGGAAGGGCTCCACGGGTCCCGACCAGGCTTCCCACGGGCGTCCCGGGCACCCTCCTCCAGGCCGACGGCATGTCAAAGTGTCCAGGACGGGCTCCATGGGTCCCTGGCAGCCCGCTCCCGGGCGTCCGGGGCTCCCACCTCCAGGCCGACGGCATGTCAAAGAGCCCAGGACGGGATCCACGGGTACCGGGCAGTCCTCCCCCGGGCGTCCGGGGCTCCCATCTCCAGGCCAACGGCATGGCTCAATGCCCAGGACGGGCTCCATGGGTCCCGCGCAGGCCTCCCCCGGGCGTCCGGGGCAACCATCTCCATGAGGCCAACAGCATTGGCAAAGTACCCGGGAAGGGCTTCACGGGTCCCGGGCAGGCCTCCGCCGGGTGTCCAGGGCACCCACCTCCAGGCCGACGGCATGTAAAAGTGCCCAGGACGGGCTCCATGGGTCCCGGGCAGCCCGCCCCCGGGCATCTGGGGCACCCATCTCCAGGAGGCCAACGGCGTTGCAAAGTACCCGGGAAGGGCTCCACAGGTACCGGGCAGTCCTCCCCCGGGCGTCCGGGGGCTCCCTTCTCCAGGCCAACGGCATGGTTCAATGCCCAGGACGGGACGTCAAGTGGCCAGGACGGGCTCCATGCGTCCCGGGCATTCGTCCCGGGACGGGGACGGGGTGGGGAAGAGTCCAGGCGGCTTCACCTCCATGCCCGGCCATCTGATCGCCCAGATTCCCTCGGCCATCTGGTCGCCCGGATCCCCTCGGGCATCTGGTCACCCGCAACGCTTTCCTATGGGGGGGGACCAGATGGCCGAACTTCCCTGGAAGTCTTAATGAGGTGCCATTCGCCTCCCGGATCCCAGCGAGGGCTCCATGAGGTCGGGTTCTTTCACGCCTTGGGTCCCCTCTGTCACCTCGCGTGCACAGATTGCAAGAAAGGGGGGTAATTTGCCTCCGGATTACTATGGGGCAGGGTATGCCCGGACACCCCTCCAGGGTTGGTGGTTCTCTGCCATGGGGACCAGATAGGATATGCCTGAGCAACAACTCCCTAGGCCACCCGGGGCTTCCTTCCTCCAGGCCAACTGCATGTCAAATTGCTCAGGACGGGCTCCATGGCTCTTGGGCAGTCGTCCCCCGGGCGTCCGGTGCTCCATCCAGGCCGACGGCATGGCAGAGTGCCCGGGACAGGCTCCATGCGTCCCGGGCCTTCGTCCCCCTGGGCGTCCGGGGCTCCATCCAGGCTGACGGCATGGCAGAGTGCCCGGGTCGGGCTCCATGGTTTCCACGGTGGTCCTCCCCTGGGTGTCGGGGCGCTCCAGGCTGACGGCATGGCAGAGTGCCCGGGACGGGCTCCATGCGTCCCGGGCATTCGTCCCCCGGGCGTCCGGGGCTCCATCCGGGCTGACGGCATGTCAGAGTGCCCAGGACGGGCTCCACGGGTCCCGGGCGTCCAGGGCTCCCTTTCCCCGGGCCAACGGCTTGTCAGAGTGCCCAGGACGGGCTCCACGGGCCCCGGGCGTCCGGGGCTCCCTTCACCGGGCCAGTGGCATGTCAGAGTGCCCAGGACGGGCTCCACGGGCCCCGGTCATCCGGGGCACCCTTCCCCGGGCCAGCGGCATGTCAGAGTGCCCAGGACCAGTTCCACGGGTCCCGGGCAGTCCTCCCCCGGGCGTCCGGGGCTCCCTTCCCCGGGCCAAAGCATTTCAGAGTGCCCAGGACGGGCTCCACTGGTCCCGGGCGTCCAGGGCTCCCTTCCCCGGGCCAACGGCTTGTCAGAGTGCCCAAGACGGGCTCCACGGGCCCCGGGTGTCCGGGGCTCCCTTCCCCGGGCCAGCGGCATGTCAGAGTGCCCAGGACCAGTTCCACGGGTCCCGGGCAGTCCTCCCCCGGGCGTCCGGGGCTCCCTTCCCCGGGCCAAAGCATTTCAGAGTGCCCAGGACGGGCTCCACGGGTCCCGGACGTCCGGGGCTCCCTTCCCTGGGCCAACGGCATACAGGAAAGGAGTGCCCAGGACGGGCTCCACAGGTCCCGGTCATCTGGGGCTCCCTTCCCCGGGCCAACGGCTTGTCAGAGTGCCAAGGACAGGCTCCACGGGTCCCGGTCGTCTGGGGCTCCCTTCCCCGGGCCAACAGCTTGTCAGAGTGCCCAGGACGGGCTCCACGGGTCCCGGGCAGTCCTCCCCCGGGCCAACAGCAGGTCAGAGTGCCCAGGACGGGCTCCACGGGTCCCGGGCAGCCCGCCCCCCCGGGCGTTCGGGGCACCCATCTCCAGGAGGCCAACGGCGTTGCAAAGTACCCGGGAAGGGCTCCACGGGTACCGGGCAGTCCTCCCCCGGGCGTCCGGGGGCTCCCTTCTCCAGGCCAATGGCATGGTTCAATGCCCAGGACGGGCTCCATGTGTCCCGGACAGACCTCCCCCGGGCGTCCGGGGCACCCATCTCCAGGCCAACGGCATGGCTCAATGCCCAGGACGGGCTCCATGGGTCCGGGGAGGCGTCCCATGCGCCTCCGGGCTTGGGAGCCCCGGCTGTGTCCAGGGGCCCAGCCGGGCCCCGGGTCGGGTGCTCCGGCCCTGGTCCCTGTCTCCCAGCCTACCGCACTGCCAAGGGCCTAGGAAGGGGTTCCGTTGTGCCCGGGGAGCCTCCCCTTGCTTGTCTGGGTTCAGGAGCTCTGTCCGGGGCCCCTAGGGGCCCGGGGGAGGGCGGCCTCCCCACCCCGGGCTCTGTCCTTGGTCCTGATGCGTGGCAGGGTGCCCGGGACGGGGTCCGGAGGGACCGGGGAGGCGTCCCATGCACCTCCGGGCTTGGGAGCCCCGGCTGCGTCCAGGGGCCCGGCCGGGCCCCGGGTCGGGTGCTCCGGCCCTGGGCCCTGTCTCCCAGCCTGCCGCACTGCCAAGCGCCCGGGAAGGGGTTCCGATGTGCCCGGGGAGCCTCCCCTTGCTTGGCTGGTTCAGGAGCAGTGGCTAGGGCCCCTGAGGGAACGGGGAGGGCGGCCTCCCCACCCCGGGCTCTGTCCTTGGTCCTGCTGCGTGGCAGGGTGCAAGGGACGGGGTCCGGAGGGACCGGGGAGGCGTCCCATGCGCCTCCGGGCTTGGGAGCCCCGGCTGGGTCCAGGTGCCCGGGCGGGCCCCGGGTCGGGTGCTCCGGCCCTGGTCCCTGTCTCCCAAGCTACCGCACTGCCAAGGGCCTAGGAAGGGGTTCCGTTGTGCCCGGGGAGCCTCCCCTTGCTTGTCTGGGTTCAGGAGCTCTGTCCGGGGCCCCTAGGGGCCCGGGGGAGGGCGGCCTCCCCACCCCGGGCTCTGTCCTTGGTCCTGCTGCGTGGCAGGGTGCCCAGGACGGGGTACGGAGGGACCGGGGAGGCGTCCGATGCACCTCCGGGCTTGGGAGCCCCGGCTGCGTCCAGGGGCCCGGCCGGGCCCCGGGTCGGGTGCTCCGGCCCTGGGCCCTGTCTCCCAGCCTGCCGCACTGCCAAGGGCCCGGGAAGGGGTTCCGATGTGCCCGGGGAGCCTCCCCTTGCTTGGCTGGGTTCAGGAGCAGTGGCTAGGGCCCCTGAGGGCCCGGGGAGGGCGGCCTCCCCACCCCGGGCTCTGTCCTTGGTCCTGCTGCGTGGCAGGGTGCCCGGGACGGGGTCCGGAGGGACCGGGGAGGCGTCCCATGCGCCTCCGGGCTTGGGAGCCCCGGCTGGGTCCAGGGGCCCGGGCGGGCCCCGGATCGGGTGCTCCGGCCCTGGGCCCTGTCTCCCAGCCTGCCGCACTGCCAAGGGCCCGGAAAGGGGTTCCGATGTGCCCGGGGAGCCTCCCCTTGCTTGTCTGTGTTCAGGAGCTCCATCCGGGGCCCCTGAGGGCCCGGGGATGGCGGCCTCCCCACCCCGGGCTCCGTCCTGGGTCCTGGCGCGTGGCAGGGTGCCCGGGACGGGGTCCGGCGTGCCAGGGGAGGCTCGCCCTGCGCCTCCGGGCCTGGGAGCCCCGGCTGG
>NC_136065.1:1651458058-1651478058 GCF_964261635.1 Lissotriton helveticus | reverse complement strand
CTCCCCCAGGCATCCGGGGCTTCCATCTCCAGGCCAACGGCAGGCCAAAGTGCCCAGGACGGGCTCCACGGGTCCCTGGCAGTCCTCCCCCCCGGGCGTCCGGGGCTCCCTTCCCCAGGCCAACGGCATGTCAAAGTGCCCAGGATGGGCTCCACGGGCCCCGGGCGTCCGGGGCTCCCTTCCCCGGGCCAACGGCATGCCAGAGTGCCCAGGACGGGCTCCACGAGTCCCGGGCGTCCGGGGCTCCCTTCCCCGGGACACCGGCTTGTCAGAGTGCCCATGACGGGCTCCACGGGTCCCGGGTATCTGGGACTCCCTTCCCCGGGCCAACGGCATGCCGGAGTTCCCAGGACAGGCTCCACGGGTCCCGGGCGTCCGGGGCTCCCTTCCCCGGTCCGACGGCTTGTCAGAGTGCCCAGGACGGGCTCCACGGTTCCCGGGCGTCCGGGGTTCCCTTCCCCGGGTCAGCGGCATGTCAGAGTGCCCAGGACGAGTTCCACGGGTCCCGGGCAGTCCTCCCCCGGGCGTCCGGGGCTCCCTTCCCCGGGCCGTCGGCAGGTCAGAGTGCCCAGGACGGGCTCCATGGGTCCCGGGCAGTCCTCCCCCCGGGCGTCCGGGGCTCCCTTCCCCGGGCCGACGGCAGGTCAGAGTGCCCAGGACGGGCTCCACGGGTCCCAGGCAGTCCTCCCCCCGGGCGTCCGGCGCTCCCTTCTCCAGGCCGATGGCAGGTCAGAGTGACCAGGACGGGCTCCACGGGTCCCGGGCAGTCCTCTCCCGGGCGTACGTGGTTGTCCGACAGATTCGGGCATATGTGCTTTTACGGACCGGATCGGAATCGGCCCAAATAATAATAATAATAATAATAATCCACATTTGTAAGGCGCACAATCACCCGTAAGGGTCTCTAGGCGCCAAGGGCCGTCGGGAAGATTAAGCAAGCTATTGCCCAGAGTCACACGGTGCTGGGCTAATCTGCCGCCGGTGCCGGGAATCGAACCGTGATCCCCAGATTCCGGAGTCAGCCGCCCTAGCCGCGGCGCCAGCTATTGCCCAGAGTCACATAGTGCTGGGCTAATCTGCGGCCGGTGCCGGGGATCGAACCCTGATCTCTGGGATGCTCGAGGGTTACTACGCGCTCTACAAAAACCTTAAATAAAAAAATCTCCAGATTCCGGAGTCAGCCGCCCTAGCCGCGGCGCCAGCTATTTCCCAGAGTCACCTGGTGCTGGGCTAATCTGCCGCCGGTGCCGGGGATCGAACCGTGATCTCCAGATTCCAGAGTCTAGCCGCGGCGCCAGCTATTTCCCAGAGTCACGTGGTGCTGGGCTAATCTGCGTCCAGTGCCGGGGATCGAACCCTGATCTCTGGGATGCTCGAGGGTTACTACGCGCTCTACAAAAACCTTAAATAAAAAAATCTCCAGATTCCGGAGTCAGCCGCCCTAGCCGCGGCGCCAGCTATTTCCCAGAGTCACCTGGTGCTGGGCTAATCTGCCGCCGGTGCCGGGGATCGATCCGTGATCCCCAGATGGGGATATCCCAACAATCTGGCATGGATACGGCCCGCCAGGACAGGTTTGTGCACCCCTGTCCTAGACTGTGTCAGAACTGGCAAATGTATGTGGTGTTCAATAGACAGAGCACATGATATAGCAGAATTATCAAATCTGTTCCATTAGGACTGTAGTTTTTAATAGTCATGATAACATGCTAGCATGTGAGTCGATCTTGCACAGTGAATAAGGGAGCAGTGCCAGTATCTACTTGGTCAGCTCTAGATGGCTCAACTGGGGAGAGATGAGAACAGTGAGCTCCAGTGGCGGCGCCAGCTATTTCCCAGAGTCACCTGGTGCTGGGCTAATCTGCCGCCGGTGCCGGGGATCGAACCATGATCCCCAGATGGGGATATCCCAAAAATCTGGCATGGATACGGCCAGCCAGGACAGGTTTGGGCACCCCTGATCTAGTGCATTTAAGTGGCATTAAAAAGTGCTTCTATGTACATGCACTGAATATGTACTAGGTTTGCAGAATTCTGACTTGACAGAATAGGTTTTAGCTTAAGTGTGTGTAGATGAACTGCAAGGTGTGTAAGTATGTGTTCATGTAGTGCTTCAAGTGTAAAATCTGTATGATTTGTGCAGCTAAAGTGCTCATTTTGCCTACGAGAAAGAAAAGTACTACAGAAGAATTATAAAGGATTGGCACATTGGCTGCCTTTGCTGATGACACAGATGGCTTATTTTAAAGCACTGGTCTATTAAGTTGCAGAGTGTGGTTGAACTTGGTTAGTAGACTTGGTGCCTGTTTCTGTGTCCTGCTGAAGACAAGGACGGCTTGATACCACTGTCAAAGCCCAGTTTATTGAGAAAAGCATCCATGGAAGAAGAAGTGTTGATTCGAAAAGTGTTCTCCTCCAATATCTCTCCACTTGCTAGAAATACAGAGTCTCCATTATAGCAAAGAACAGAGTGTTAAAGTCGGGGATGGAAGAGGATGAAAATTGGAAGTTTACTTATGGAGAGAACTGAGAAATGTCCTGTGTGCAGACACCAGTGTTGGACGATTGAGTACATTTAAATAATGCATCTAGATTACTCGCATTTATCTGTGCCTCAGTGGCCTAATGGATAAGGCATTGGCCTCCTAAGCCAGGGATTGTGGGTTCGAGTCCCATCTGAGGTGCAAACCCACGTCCACTCTTCCTTTTCCAGAAAAATAAATATATTTATTACATGCTTCCTCTCAGAAGCTTATGAGGTATTAGGAACTTTGAAATGGTACCATTTTACTTCTGTACTCTTCAGAGTCATGTTGATGTTCTGAAACTACAAAGTCGATTTTTGAAACATCTATCTTTGTCAGATGCATTTTTGACCCGGCAGAAGATATTCCTTTGGAAAAAATGATTTGAATTGGATTGGTGTAACTGTTGTTTCTAGAGGTGGTGAAAGGCTTTCAGCTACTTGAATAGGGCAAGTCAGGATTCATGAAATGTATACAAAATTTGAGTGTGTGTAAATTGGAATATCCAGGAAGGAACAGTTTGTACAACTTTCAAAACAGTTTCTCTCCACTTCTGGAAACATCCAGAGCTATGTAAAGCATTTACTGAGCTTTAATCTCATGAAGAAAGAGGTTTAAATGCAAAAAAGAAAACAACAGATTATCGTACTGGTGACATTCTCATTATATAGATTCCAAAAAAGTGCTTTAATTGAAAGGAGCTGAAAAAAACTCAATGGGATGTAAACCTAAATAACTATAAATATTATATTTTCCATCCTTGCATACCACCTACAGTATAAAAATAAACACAGCAGGACACATGACCGCGTGGCCTAATGGATAAGGCGTCTGACTACGGATCAGAAGATTGAGGGTTCAAGTCCCTTCGTGGTCGGTTTTTGACAATGGCCACACAATTCAGGTTTCCATTCAGAATGGAAGCAGGCTCTTACAATACTCTTATGGCCATCATGTTCTCATTCCTAATTAATAATAAAGTGGAGTACATACTGCACAGTCATTTAGATTGCATCTTCAGTCTAAAATCTAGTGCATTTAAGTGGCATTAAAAAGTGCTTCTATGTACATGCACTGAATATGTACTAGGTTTGCAGAATTCTGACTTGACAGAATGGGTTTTAGCTTAAGTGTGTGTAGATGAACTGCAAGGTGTGTAAGTATGTGTTCATGTAGTGCTTCAAGTGCAAAATCTGTATGATTTGTGCAGTTAAAATGCTCATTTTGCCTACGAGAAAGAAAAGTACTACAGAAGAATTATAAAGGATTGGCACATTGGCTGCCTTTGCTGATGACACAGATGGCTTATTTGCAAAGCACTGGTCTATTAAGTTGCAGAGTGTGGTTGAACTTGGTTAGTAGACTTGGTGCCTGTTTCTGTGTCCTGCTGAAGACAAGGACGGCTTGATATCACTGTCAAAGCCCAGTTTACTGAGAAAAGCATCCATGGAAGAAGAAGTGTTGATTCGAAAATGGTTCTCCTCCAATTTCTCTCCACTTGCTAGAAATACTGAGTCTCCATTGTAGCACAGAACAGAGTGTTAAAGTCGGGGATGGAAGAGGATGAAAATGGGAAGTTTACTTAAGGAGAGAACTGAGAAATGTCCTTTGTGCAGACACCAGTGTTGGACGATTGAATACATTTAAATAATGCCTCTAGTTTACTGGCATTTATCTGTGCCTCAGTGGCCTAATGGATAAGGCACTGGCCTCCTCAGCCAGGGATTGTGGGTTCGAGTCCCATCTGAGGTGCAAACCAATGTCCACTCTTCCTTTTCCAGGAAAATAAATATATTTATTACATGCTTCCTCTCAGAAGCTTATGAGGTATTAGGAACTTTGAAATGGTACCATTTTACTTCTGTACTCTTCAGAGTCATGTTGATGTTCTGAAACTACAAAGTAGATTTTTGAAACACCTATCTTTGTCAGATGCATTTTTGACCCGGCAGAAGATATTCGTTTGGAAAAAATTATTTGAATTGGATTGGTGTAACTGTTGTTTCTAGAGGTGGTGAAAGGCTTTCAGCTACTTGAATAGGGCAAGTCAGGATTCATGAAAGGTATACAACCTTTGAGTGTGTGTAAATTGGAATATCCAGGAAGGAGCAGTTTGTACTACTTTCAAAACAGTTTCTCTCCACTTCTGGAAACATCCAGAGCTATGTAAAGCATTTACTGAGCTTTAATCTCATGAAGAAAGAGGTTTAAATGCAAAAAAGAAAACAAAAGATTATCGTACTGGTGACATTCTCATTATATAGATTCCAAAAAAGTGCTTTAATTGAAAGGAGCTGAAAAAAACACAATGGGATGTAAACCTAA
This sequence comes from Lissotriton helveticus, assembly GCF_964261635.1. Lineage (NCBI taxonomy): Eukaryota > Metazoa > Chordata > Amphibia > Caudata > Salamandridae > Lissotriton > Lissotriton helveticus. The sequence continues at coordinate 1,651,473,208 of NC_136065.1, read as the reverse complement.
ATAACTATAAATATTATATTTTCCATCTTTGCATACCACCTACAGTATAAAAATAAACAATACAGAACACATGACCGCGTGGCCTAATGGATAAGGCGTCTGACTTCGGATCAGAAGATTGAAGGTTCAAGTCCCTTCGTGGTCGGTTTTTGACAATGGCCACACAATTCAGGTTTCCATTCAGAATGGAAGCAGGCTCTTACAATACTCTTATGGCCATCATGTTCTCATTCCTAATTAATAATAAAGTGGAGTACATACTGCACAGTCATTTAGATTGCATCTTCAGTCTAAAATCTAGTGCATTTAAGTGGCATTAAAAAGTGCTTCTATGTACATGCACTGAATATGTACTAGGTTTGCAGAATTCTGACTTGACAGAATGGGTTTTAGCTTAAGTGTGTGTAGATGAACTGCAAGGTGTGTAAGTATGTGTTCATGTAGTGCTTCAAGTGTAAAATCTGTATGATTTGTGCAGTTAAAATGCTAATTTTGCCTAAGAGAAAGAAAAGTACTACAGAAGAATTATAAAGGATTGGCACATTGGCTGCCTTTGCTGATGACACAGATGGCTTATTTGTAAAGCACTGGTCTATTAAGTTGCAGAGTGTGGTTGAACTTGGTTAGTAGACTTGGTGCCTGTTTCTGTGTCCTGCTGAAGACAAGGACGGCTTGATACCACTGTCAAAGCCCAGTTTATTGAGAAAAGCATCCATGGAAGAAGAAGTGTTGATTCGAAAAGTGTTCTCCTCCAATATCTCTCCACTTGCTAGAAATACAGAGTCTCCATTATAGCAAAGAACAGAGTGTTAAAGTCGGGGATGGAAGAGGATGAAAATTGGAAGTTTACTTATGGAGAGAACTGAGAAATGTCCTGTGTGCAGACACCAGTGTTGGAAGATTGAGTACATTTAAATAATGCATCTAGATTACTCGCATTTATCTGTGCCTCAGTGGCCTAATGGATAAGGCATTGGCCTCCTAAGCCAGGGATTGTGGGTTCGAGTCCCATCTGAGGTGCAAACCCACGTCCACTCTTCCTTTTCCAGAAAAATAAATATATTTATTACATGCTTCCTCTCAGAAGCTTATGAGGTATTAGGAACTTTGAAATGGTACCATTTTACTTCTGTACTCTTCAGAGTCATGGTGATGTTCTGAAACTACAAAGTAGATTTTTAAACACCTATCTTTGTCAGATGCATTTTTGACCCGGCAGAAGATATTCCTTTGGAAAAAATGATTTGAATTGGATTGGTGTAACTGTTGTTTCTAGAGGTGGTGAAAGGCTTTCAGCTACTTGAATAGGGCAAGTCAGGATTCATGAAAGGTATACAACTTTTAAGTGTGTGTAAATTGGAATATCCAGGAAGGAGCAGTTTGTACTACTTTCAAAACAGTTTCTCTCCACTTCTGGAAACATCCAGAGCTATGTAAAGCATTTACTGAGCTTTAATCTCATGAAGAAAGAGGTTTAAATGCAAAAAAGAAAACAAAAGATTATCGTACTGGTGACATTCTCATTATATAGATTCCAAAAAAGTGCTTTAATTGAAAGGAGCTGAAAAAAACACAATGGGATGTAAACCTAAATAACTATAAATATTATGTTTTCCATCCTTGCATACCACCTACAGTATAAAAAATATACAGCAGGACACATGACCGTGTGGCCTAATGGATAAGGCGTCTGACTTCGGATCAGAAGATTGAGGGTTCGAGTCCCTTCGTGGTCGGTTTTTGACAATGGTCACACAATTCAGGTTTCCATTCAGAATGGAAGCAGGCTCTTCCAATACTCTTATAGCCATCATGTTCTCATTCCTAATTAATAATAAAGTGGAGTACATACTGCACAGTCATTTAGATTGCATCTTCAGTCTAAAATCTAGTGCATTTAAGTGGCATTAAAAAGTGCTTCTATGTACATGCACTGAATATGTACTAGGTTTGCAGAATTCTGACTTGACAGAATGAGTTTTAGCTTAAGTGTGTGTAGATGAACTGCAAGGTGTGTAAGTAAGTGTTCATGTAGTGCTTCAAGTGTAAAATCTGTATGATTTGTGCAGTTAAAGTGCTCATTTTGCCTACAAGAAAGAAAAGTACTACAGAAGAATTATAAAGGATTGGCACATTGGCTGCCTTTGCTGATGACACAGATGGCTTATTTGTAAAGCACTGGTCTATTAAGTTGCAGAGTGTGGTTGAACTTGGTTAGTAGACTTGGTGCCTGTTTCTGTGTCCTGCTGAAGACAAGGACGGCTTGATACCACTGTCAAAGCCCAGTTTATTGAGAAAAGCATCCATGGAAGAAGAAGTGTTGATTCGAAAATGGTTCTCCTCCAATATCTCTCCACTTGCTAGAAATACAGAGTCTCCATTATAGCACAGAACAGAGTGTTAAAGTCGGGGATGGAAAAGGATGAAAATTGGAAGTTTACTTATGGAGAGAACTGAGAAATATCCTGTGTGCAGACACCAGTGGTGGACGATTGAATACATTTAAATAATACCTCTAGATTACTGGCATTTATCTGTGCCTCAGTGGCCTAATGGATAAGGCACTGGCCTCCTAAGCCAGGGATTGTGGGTTCGAGTCCCATCTGAGGTGCAAACCAATGTCCACACTTCCTTTTCCAGAAAAAAAATATATATTTATTACATGCTTCCTCTCAGAAGCTTATGAGGTATTAGGAACTTTGAAATGGTACCATTTTACTTCTGTACTCTTCAGAGTCATGTTGATGTTCTGAAACTACAAAGTAGATTTTTAAACACCTATCTTTGTCAGATGCATTTTTGACCCGGCAGAAGATATTCCTTTGGAAAAAATGATTTGAATTGGATTGGTGTAACTGTTGTTTCTAGAGGTGGTGAAAGGCTTTCAGCTACTTGAATAGGGCAAGTCAGGATTCATGAAATGTATACAACCTTTGAGTGTGTGTAAATTGGAATATCCAGGAAGGAGCAGTTTGTACAACTTTCCAAACAGTTTCTCTCCACTTCTGGAAACATCCAGAGCTATGTAAAGCGTTTACTGAGCTTTAATCTCATGAAGAAAGAGGTTTAAATGCAAAAAAGAAAACAAAAGATTATCGTACTGGTGACATTCTCATTATATAGATTCCAAAAAAGTGCTTTAATTGAAAGGAGCTGAAAAAAACACAACGGGATGTAAACCTAAATAACTATAAATATTATGTTTTCCATCCTTGCATACCACCTACAGTATAAAAAAAAAACACACCAGGACACATGACCGCGTGGCCTAATGGATAAGGCGTCTGACTTCGGATCAGAAGATTGAGGGTTCGAGTCCCTTCGTGGTCGCTTTTTGACAATGGCCACGGAATTCAGGTTTCCATTCAGAATGGAAGCAGGCTCTTCCAATACTCTTATAGCCATCATGTTCTCATTCCTAATTAATAATAAAGTGGAGTACATACTGCACAGTCATTAAGATTGCATCTTCAGTCTAAAATCTAGTGCATTTAAGTGGCATTAAAAAGTGCTTCTAGGGGGAGGAGCTTGGCGGGCATCCGAGATGGCCGCGTGAGCACAGCGCTCCCCGGACCCCCGCCGCTCCCGGCATAATATCCTGCATGAATCCTGATTTTTCGCGAGGATTTGTATAGAGGACGATGGGCTGATCTACCTGGACCTTTCAGAAACTGATTTGGACACCGGGTGCATGAGATATGGCGAATTGAACTTTTGAGCTCCGCCCTCGAGGTGCGCCCGGGACTGGGTGAGGTTCGGTGGCCGTCTTGGAGTTGAACAACAGCGGCAGGGGGATTGGCCTTGTCGGTCCCCTTCTTAAGTTTCGGTTTCGATTCTGCCTCGGACTGGGACATTGGTGAGAGGGTCGGGCCGGAGCTGGTGCCAGGACACACGTCTGTTGTTGGGCCTTTGGCTGGACTGTTCTCCTAATTGGCTGCCTCTACCCTGGCGGTACCCCTCTTGCGATCCTTTCGTCCCGGGGCCTCCATTTCTGGTGCCCGGTCCGTTGACCCTGGTGAATCTCCTTGTGACGCATCTCCAAAATGGCGGGCAGAGGGGACCGGGAGACGCGCAAGACGAAGACACCTCTGCGCGGGGGTCCGGTCCAGTCTAATGTTATGGATCGTTATACCCACTCTAAGGGATCCCCCGGAGCTGCCCTGCCCGGTCCCACTGCGTCTTGCCACGTCTTGGATGCGTCGACGGAGCCCTCCTTGCAGGACATCATGGGCGCCATTTCTGGCATGAGGGAATCCATAGGCCAACAGTACGAAACCTTGGCCCACAAACTGGACTCTGTGGCGATTGAGGTGAATCTCATTCGAGCCGATCTCTCCAAAACGAACGAAAAGGTGAAGTCGTTGGATATCAAATCATCCAGTCTCACGACGGACGTTTCTGAGATACAGACGGAGATTGGCAACCTCCGAAGGGTGAACGATTTCATGACCCGGCGCTTGGAGGATTTCGAGAACAGGGCACGTCGCTGCAATGTTCGCGTGGTTGGTGTGCCGGAGAACCCAGAACCCCACTCGGTTGATCTCCTGGTTGAAGACCTGATCCAGAACCACCTTTCTCCATCTGGCCTTACTAAATTTTTCGCAGTGGAGCGTGCACATCGTGTTCCGGGGGGCCAGGGTAAGCCAGGCGCCCCACCGAGACCTATTGTCGCGAAGCTCTTTCACTATAGAGATCGGGACGCTATCCTGCAGGCTTCGAGGGTGAAGGGCCCGGTGGCCTTTGAGAATGCCACGGTGAACTTTTATCCGGACTTTTCCCAACAGGTACAGAGGCAGCGGATGGGATTTCGTGGTGCCAAAAAGCGTCTTAGGGACATGGGGATGCGTTACGCGATGCTCTTTCCGACCAGGCTGCGGATCGAATATAATGACCGAACTTTCTTCTTTGATCGGCCAGATGCTGTGAATGACTGGCTGGACTCCCTGCCTAATCGACCTCCTGAGACTGAGTCAGATGCCCACCCGGGCGGTGCTGAAGGTGGTGTGGAGAGCTGAACGTTTTGTCTATGCCTGGTGCCTTGTTTTGAATAACTTTTCCAGGGGTGTATGCCTATGTTCCTCTATTGCTTATGTGTTTGCTATCTGTTCTTTTTCTCGTCATTGGTCTTGATCGGGGGGCGGGTGGGACGGAGCCTTTCCTCCTCCGGGGTCTTCGTGTAGAATAGGGGTTCTTGGGCGACAGGCACACTGCAGGTTGGGGTGGCTCTTTAGCTTTTTGCAGGGGTGCAGGGTGGGGGGTGTTTTCTTGTTCTTTGGGGGGAGGGTGGTTGGGAAGTTTGTTGTTTGTGTGTTTTGTTTTCAAGGCGACTTTATCCTGTATTTGAAAATGTTTCCGGTGTCATGCTCAATGATGGGGGGTTTTGGCTTTGTCGGGTGGGATGGGGGGTAGAGGGTTGAGATTTGTTTCGTGGAACGTTAACGGTCTGGGAGATCGTATCAAACGAAGTGTGGTGCTGAAATGTATACGACGTTTATCTCCTGACATTGTTTTCCTACAGGAGACTCATTTGATAGGCAATGTTTGTCATGCAATGAATAGATGGGGCTATCGCCTCGTAGCACATTCGGGGTTTACCTCGGGTTCTAGGGGTGTGGGTATCCTCGTTCGGGCTTCCCTCCCCCTAGCTATTGATGATGTGATTCAGGATGACCGGGGGCGGTATGCTGTCCTTGTGGGTAGATATGAGGGCCGTGCCCTCTCCTTATTCACAGTTTATGTGCCCCCCGGTTTGCAGACTTCCACCTTTTCAGATTTGGGCCGTGTCTTGTTGGACCTCCCTGATAGTACTCTCTTTCTGGCTGGTGATTTCAATTTGGTGTTTTCTGGTCTCCACGATCGCCACCCCCCTAGAGATACTCCTGTGGCTCAGCAGTGGTTGGGTGGATTTTTGGATACTTTTGGCTTGGTGGATTGCTGGAGGCTTTTGCATCCTACTCAGCTTCAATACACCTTTCATTCTGGGGCCCATGGGAGTTTGTCTAGGCTGGATTATTTCCTGATGCCTGCGGCTCAGTCGCCTGCGGTGCGTGAGATTGTGCACCTGCCCAGGGGTATTTCCGACCACTCTCCGCTCTGGCTTCGTTTTGAGGTTGGGGTGGAGGCAGTGGGCCGGGTGGCTCCCATTAATCTGTGGTACCTTACCTCCCCCGAGACCCGTAGCCTTTTGCTTAAGTCTTTGGACGCGTATTTTCTGGATAATGAGGGATCGGTTTCCTCGGCTGTGTCCCTATGGGAGGCCTTTAAGACGGTGATTCGTGGGCAGGCCCTCTCCCTTATTGTTGAAGCTAAGAGGGCGAGGAATAGAGAGGTGGTGGATCTTGAGGGGGAGATTTCTGCGTTGGAGGAAGCGTTGGAATCTGGTGTTACGTCTGAGAAACTCCATAACCTGGGTCTGAAACAATTCGCCAATAAGTCCATGGTCACAGATGCTGCAAAGGTGATGTTTCGAGAGCAACAGGGGCGTTTGTATGATGTGGGTGACAAAGCGGGTAAATTGCTGGCATGGCTGGATAAGAAGGAGAGAGCTAATCGTGTTGTACCCGTGATTCAGTCTGCGAGTGGTGAGAGTGTAACGGACCCGATTGGAATAGTTGACCGTTTTGCCGAGTACTTCCGTGTGGTGTATACCCCTGTGTCTGCAAGAGATGTGGCTGACTCTCGCCTTCTATTGCGTGATATAGCTCTGCCCGGTGTTTCCGATTTAGATCGTGTGGCGTTGGACTCCCCTTTTACTGTTGATGAGATAGCTACTGCCATCCGTTCCCTCCGTTCGGGCAAAGCATTGGGCCCGAACGGGTTGCCTATTGAACTGTACAAGTTGCGTCCCGACAGGGTGGCTCCATATCTTCGCGCCATGTTTCTGGAGTCCCTGGAACGGGGTATTCTCCCTTATGATCAGCGACTGGCTACTATAGTTGTTATCCCCAAGGATGGTAAACCCCGAGATCTTTGTTCCTCCTATAGGCCCATATCCCTGCTAAATGTTGAGCCCAAGGTATTGGCGAAACTCCTGGCGTCCCGTCTCCTGACGGTCATTAGTGACCTGGTCCATCCGGATCAATCCGGTTTTATCCCGCATCGCAACACGGCCCTGAACCTACGTCGTCTTCACGGCGCGATTGCGAGGGCGGGGCTTCTGACGGAGCCGGCCATTTTGGCATCGTTGGATGCCTCCATGGCTTTCGACACGGTGGAGTGGCCTTATCTTTGGGCGGCTCTTGAGAAATTTGGTTTCGGGCCTGAGTTTATTAGTTGGATCAAGTTACTATACGCGGAACCTCTGGCACAAGTAGTGGTGAATGGTAGGGTTTCGGCTCCTTTCACCCTTGGTGGAGGTACCCGTCAGGGATGCCCCTTGTCTCCGTTGCTGTTTGCACTCGCCCTGGAACCATTGGCGGCTTGGCTTCGGTGGGAACCTTCACTCAAGGGGATTCGCTGGTCTCCGGACTTTGAGGACCGCGTTTCGCTTTACGCGGACGACATTCTTTTATATCTCACCTCCCCGCGTCAATCACTGTCTGTTTTATTTGACGTTCTTGCTTCCTTTGGTGCCAACTCAGGCCTCGTTATTAACTGGGCCAAGTCCTGTGTATATGTTCTTTCGGGTGTTTTGCCCCCATTGCCGAGCAGACTTCCTATCCAGGTGGTTCAGTCTGGCTTCAAATATTTAGGGATTTTTATTACGTTGGACTCGTCGCTCCGCTTTGAGCGTAATCTCCTCCCCCCGTTGCTTAGATTGCGTTTGGACGTGGCCCGTTGGCGTAAGCTTCCTTTGTCTCCTCTGGGCAGGGCGGCCCTGTTTAAAATGATGTCCTTGCCGCGGTTCCTTTACGCGCTCCAGAACTCCTTTGACGCAATCCCCAACACTTATTTCCGAGAGATCGAGAGTCTTCAAAGGCAATTGATTTGGGACGGGCGTCCACGTATTGCACTCGCGAAACTCCCCATTCCTTGGTACGATGGGGGCATGGCGCTCCCCGATATCAAGCGTTATTACTGGGCTTCCCAGTTATCTGCTATTAATCACGTGATGTTCTCACCGGGTCGGAATCCTGCTTTCGAGATGGATAGACTCCAGCTTCCGGGTGGGGACTTTAATAGAGCGCTTTATTCTCGCTCGGCCGGGCGCCATCTTGTGGGCCCGTCCAGGACTGCAGTGACTGTGTGGCGAGCCGCGACTGTGAGTTTGGGATGGGAGGACCGCCTAACGCTGGCGACGCCGCTTTATGCATCGGAACGTTTGGGCTGTCTCTGGTCTACCAAGGGTTTTGACCGTTGGGATATGATTGGGATTTGTAAGGTGGGAGATGTGTGCTCGAAAGGTGGTGTGAAGTCGTTCCAAGCCCTCCAGGCGGAATATGCTTTGAGTGGTAGGGAATTTTTTCGTTATCTGCAGGTCCGGCACGCCCTCGCCTCCGTTTTGGTTCCTGATGAGGCCCTGCCTGAATCTTCCCCCCTCGAAGACCGTGTCCTTGATGGGCATCTTCCTGATAGCACTATTTCTCTGATCTATAAAAAACTGATCAATAATCGGGCGGACCTACTGGTCCGACTTCGGGAGGCTTGGGTCGGTGATGGGTTGGAACTGGACGATGAAGATTGGCAAGCGGCACTCTCTTCTCCCAAGGAGGTAGCCATTCCTGCCCGTCTCCGTTTGGTTCAACTTAAGATCCTTCATCGAGTGTATGTCACGGGTCCGCGTCTGGTGGCGATGGGCTTTTCCTTGGATGGGTTATGTAAGCGTGGTTGTGGGTCGAGTGCAACCTTTTTACATATTCTTTGGGAGTGCCCGGCTGTGGCAGCTTACTGGACTGCTGTGCTTGAGGTGATGACTGATGTGACTGGTGTGGCCAAGCGGCCGGAGCCTCGACGATGTCTGTTGAATGTGTGGGAGCCCACAGACTACTCTGTGGCACAGACCAGATGGGCTACCCTGGGTTACATGATTGCGAAGCGAGATGTTGCGCAACTCTGGGGCGCTTCCAGACCCCCTGAGGTCTCGAAGTGGGAGGACAACATGGACTGGTCCATGTTTAGTGAGAAGACTGTGTATGTAGCCAGAGGCAGACCCAGGGCGTGGACGAAGATTTGGGGTCAGTGGAATGAATATCGTGGGGATATCTGTACCCCTCCCCTCGTGGGCACTGCTGAGGTTGTCCTGTCTCCCTAGGCGAGCGTTCCCGGAACCCTTTCATACTGTTTTTTTACATTTCCGGTTCTCCCCGCTGCTCCCCTCCCCCCCCCGACCTTGTTGGAGCCTTAGGGCTCTGGGTATGTACTCCTGATCGTGGACCATCCCCTCCGTTCTTTGGGCTGACCTTACTTACCGTACATTCGCCTTTTTAGTGTTTGTGTTTGTTTTTCTTTTTTTGTATAAAATAAAATTCAAAATGCTCTGTGGTATGTGGTGAGTAAAGCTTTGTGCTCGATTTGTGCCTGACCACGGGTGTATATTTTTAATTCATGCCTTGTGCCTTATTATTAGCGGCCAGCCCGTGAGGTTGTAGGCCCATTCTTGTACTTTTCTATGCTTACTCGAATAAAGGTTTTTGAAAGGGAAAAAAAAAAAAAAGTGCTTCTATGTACATGCACTGAATATGTAGTAGGTTTGCAGAATTCTGACTTGACAGAATAGGTTTTAGCTTAAGTGTGTGTAGATGAACTGCAAGGTGTGTAAGTATGTGTTCAGGTAGTGCTTCAAGTGTAAAATCTGTATGATTTGTGCAGTTAAAGTGCTAATTTTGCCTACGAGAAAGAAAAGTACTACAGAAGAATTATAAAGGATTGGCACATTGGCTGCCTTTGCTGATGACACAGATGGATAATTTGTAAAGCACTGGTCTATTAAGTTGCAGAGTGTGGTTGAACTTGGTTAGTAGACTTGGTGCCTGTTTCTGTGTCCTGCTTAAGACAAGGACGGCTTGATACCACTGTCAAAGCCCAGTTTATTGAGAAAAGCATCCATGGAAGAAGAAGTGTTGATTCGAAAATGGTTCTCCTCCAATATCTCTCCACTTGCTAGAAATACTGAGTCTCCATTGTAGCACAGAACAGAGTGTTAAAGTCGGGGTTGGAAGAGGATGAAAATGGGAAGTTTACTTAAGGAGAGAACTGAGAAATGTCCTTTGTGCAGACACCAGTGTTGGACGATTGAATACATTTAAATAATGCCTCTAGTTTACTGGCATTTATCTGTGCCTCAGTGGCCTAATGGATAAGGCACTGGCCTCCTCAACCAGGGATTGTGGGTTCGAGTCCCATCTGAGGTGCAAACCAATGTCCACTCTTCCTTTTCCAGGAAAATAAATATATTTATTACATGCTTCCTCTCAGAAGCTTATGAGGTATTAGGAACTTTGAAATGGTACCATTTTACTTCTGTACTCTTCAGAGTCATGTTGATGTTCTGAAACTACAAAGTAGATTTTTGAAACACCTATCTTTGTCAGATGCATTTTTGACCCGGCAGAAGATATTCCTTTGGAAAAAATTATTTGAATTGGATTGGTGTAACTGTTGTTTCTAGAGGTGGTGAAAGGCTTTCAGCTACTTGAATAGGGTAAGTCAGGATTCATGAAAGGTATACAACCTTTGAGTGTGTGTAAATTGGAATATCCAGGAAGGAGCAGTTTGTACTACTTTCAAAACAGTTTCTCTCCACTTCTGGAAACATCCAGAGCTATGTAAAGCATTTACTGAGCTTTAATCTCATGAAGAAAGAGGTTTAAATGCAAAAAAGAAAACAAAAGATTATCGTACTGGTGACATTCTCATTATATAGATTCCAAAAAAGTGCTTTAATTGAAAGGAGCTGAAAAAAAAACAATGGGATGTAAACCTAAATAACTATAAATATTATATTTTCCATCTTTGCATACCACCTACAGTATAAAAATAAACACAGCAGGACACGTGGCCTAATGGATAAGGCCTCTGACTTCGGATCAGAAGATTGAGGGTTCGAGTCCCTTCGTGGTCGGTTTTTGACAATGGCCGCGGAATTCAGGTTTCCATTCAGAATGGAAGCAGGCTCTTCCAATACTCTTATAGCCATCATGTTCTCATTCCTAATTAATAATAAAGTGGAGTACATACTGCACAGTCATTTAGATTGCATCTTCAGTCTAAAATCTAGTGCATTTAAGTGGCATTAAAAAGTGCTTCTATGTACATGCACTGAATATAAACTAGGTTTGCAGAATTCTGACTTGACAGAATAGGTTTTAGCTTAAGTGTGTGTAGATGAACTGCAAGGTGTGTAAGTATGTGTTCATGTAGTGCTTCAACTGTAAAATCTGTATGATTTGTGCAGTTAAAGTGCTCATTTTGCCTACGAGAAAGAAAAGTACTACAGAAGAATTATAAAGGATTGGCACATTGGCTGCCTTTGCTGATGACACAGATGGCTTATTTGTAAAGCACTGGTCTATTAAGTTGCAGAGTGTGGTTGAACTTGGTTAGTAGACTTGGTGCCTGTTTCTGTGTCCTGCTGAAGACAAGGACAGCTTGATACCACTGTCAAAGCCCAGTTTATTGAGAAAAGCATCCATGGAAGAAGAAGTGTTGATTCGAAAATGGTTCTCCTCCAATTTCTCTCCACTTGCTAGAAATACAGAGTCTCCGTTATAGCACAGAACAGAGTGTTAAAGTCGGGGATGGAAGAGGATGAAAATGGGAAGTTTACTTATGGAGAGAACTGAGAAATGTCCTGTGTGCAGACACCAGTGTTGGACGATTGAATACATTTACATAATGCCTCTAGATTGCTGTCATCTATCTGTGCCTCAGTGGCCTAATGGATAAGGCACTGGCCTCCTAAGCCAGGGATTGTGGGTTCGAGTCCCATCTGAGGTGCAAACCAATGTCCACTCTTCCTTTTCCAGAAAAATAAATATATTTATTACATGCTTCCTCTCAGAAGCTTATAAGGTATTAGGAACTTTGAAATGGGATCCGGGAGGCGAATGGCACCTCATTAAGACTTCCAGGGAAGTTCGGCCATCTGGTCGCCCCATAGGAAAGCGTTGCGGGCGACCAGATGCCCGAGGGGATCCGGGCGACCAGATGGCCGAGGCAATCCGGGCGATCAGATGGCCGGGCATGGAGGTGAAGCCGCCTGGACTCTTCCCCACCCCGTCCCCGTCCCGGGACGAATGCCCAGGATGCATGGAGCCCGTCCTGGGCACTTTTTCATGCCGTTGGCCTGGAGCGCCCCGACACCCTGGGGAGGACCACCCTGGAAACCATGGAGCCCGACCCGGGCACTCTGCCATGCCGTCGGCCTGGATGGAGCCCCGGACGCCCGGGGGACGAATGCCCGGGACGCATGGAGCCCGTCCTGGGCACTTTTCCATGCCGTCGGCCAGGAGCCCCCTGACACCCAGGGGAGGACCACCGTGAAAACCATGGAGCCCGACCCGGGCACTCTGCCATACCGTCAGCCTGGATGTAGCCCGGGGGACGAATGCCCGGGACGCATGGAGCCCGTCCTGGGCACTCTGCCATGCCGTTAGCCTGGATGGAGCCCCGGACGCCCGGGGGACGAATGCCCAAGAGCCATGGAGCCCGACCCGGGCACTCTGCCATGCCGTCAGCCTGGATGGAGCCCCGGGCGCCCGGGGGACGGAGGCCCGGGACGCATGGAGCCCGTCCCGGGCACTTTTCCATGCCGTCGGCAGGGATGGAGCCCCGGACGCCCGGGGGACGACTGCCCAAGAGCCATGGAGCCCATCCCGGGCACTCTGCCATGCCGTCCCGACAAATTCGTACGGACTCCTAACCTTCCGACACGGATCGGAATCGAGCCCTTTCTGACCCAGCAGTTTCAGGCGCCCGGGGGACGAATGCCCGGGACGCATGGAGCCCGACCCGGGCACTCTGCCATGCCGCCGGCCTGGATGGAGCCCCGGACGCCCGGGGGACGAATGCCCGGGACGCATGGAGCCCGTCCCGGGCACTCTGCCATGCCGTCGGCCTGGATGGAGCCCCGGACGCCCGGGGGACGACTGCCCAAGAGCCATGGAGCCCATCCCGGGCACTCTGCCATGCCGTCCCGACAAATTCGTACGGACTCCTAACCTTCCGACACGGATCGGAATCGAGCCCTTTCTGACCCAGCAGATTTCAGGTTGATTTGCTATATACTTTACGTACGATTTTATGGGGGCCGATTCCGATCCGGTACGTAAAAGCACATCCGACCGACATGTCGGACAACCACGTACACCCAGGGGATAGGACTGCCCGGGTCACATGGACCCCGTCCTGGGCACTCTGATCTGCCGCCGGCGCCGGGGATCGAACCGTGATCACCAGATGGGGATATCCCAAAAATCTGGCATGGATACGGCCCGCCAGGACAGGTTTGGGCACCCCTGTTGTACGGACTCCCAAGCCCGACAGATTCCTAGGGACCTTCTGACACGGATCGGAATCGAACCCAGCAGATTTCGCGTTGACTGCCTCTATATCAGGGGTGCCCAAACCTGTCCTGGCGGGCCGTATCCATGCCAGATTTTTGGGATATCCCCATCTGGGGATCACGGTTCGATCCCCGGCACCGGCGGCAGATTAGCCCAGCACCAGGTGACTCTGGGAAATAGCTGGCGCCGCGGCTAGGGCGGCTTACTCCGGAATCTGGAGATTTTTTTATTTAAGGTTTTTGTAGAGCGCGTAGTAACCCTCGAGCATCCCAGAGATCAGGGTTCGATCCCCGGCACCGGCCGCAGATTAGCCCAGCACCACGTGACTCTGGGAAATAGCTGGCGCCGCGGCTAGGGAGGCTGACTCCGGAATCTGGAGATCACGGTTCGATCCCCGGCACCGGCGGCAGATTAGCCCAGCACCAGGTGACTCTGGGAAATAGCTGGCGCCGCGGCTAGGGCGGCTGACTCCAGAATCTGGAGATTTTTTTATTTAAGGTTTTTGTAGAGCGCGTAGTAACCCTCGAGCATCCCAGAGATCAGGGTTCGATCCCCGGCACCGGCCGCAGATTAGCCCAGCACCATGTGACTCTGGGCAATAGCTGGCGCCGCGGCTAGGGCGGCTGACTCCGGAATCTGGGGATCACGGTTCGATCCCCGGCACCGGCGGCAGATTAGCCCAGCACCATGTGACTCTGGGCAATAGCTTGCTTAATCTTCCCGACGGCCCCTAGCGCCTAGAGACCCTTACGGGTGATTGTGCGCCTTACAAATGTGGATTATTATTATTATTATTATTTGGGCCGATTCCGATCCGGTTCCTAAAAGCACATCTGCCCGAATCTGTCGGACAACCACGTACTCCCGGGAGAGGACTGCCCGGGACCAGTGGAGCCCGTCCTGGTCACTCTGACCTGCCATCGGCCTGGAGAAGGGAGCGCCGGACGCCCGGGGGGAGGACTGCCCGGGACCCGTGGAGCCCGTCCTGGGGACTCTGACCTGCCGTCGGCCCGGGGAAGGGAGCCCCGGACGCCCGGGGGGAGGACTGCCCGGGACCCATGGAGCCCGTCCTGGGCACTCTGACCTGCCGACGGCCCAGGGAAGGGAGCCCCGGACGCCCGGGGGAGAACTGCCCGGGACCCGTGGAACTCGTCCTGGGCACTCTGACATGCCGCTGACCCGGGGAAGGGAACCCCGGACGCCCGGGAACCGTGGAGCCCGTCCTGGGCACTCTGACAAGCCGTCGGACCGGGGAAGGGAGCCCCGGACGCCCGGGACCCGTGGAGCCTGTCCTGGGAACTCCGGCATGCCGTTGGCCCGGGGAAGGGAGTCCCAGATACCCGGGACCCGTGGAGCCCGTCATGGGCACTCTGACAAGCCGGTGTCCCGGGGAAGGGAGCCCCGGACGCCCGGGACTCGTGGAGCCCGTCCTGGGCACTCTGGCATGCCGTTGGCCTGGGGAAGGGAGCCCCGGACGCCCGGGGCCCGTGGAGCCCATCCTGGGCACTTTGACATGCCGTTGGCCTGGGGAAGGGAGCCCCGGACGCCCGGGGGGGGGGAGGACTGCCAGGGACCCGTGGAGCCCGTCCTGGGCACTTTGACCTGCCGTTGGCCTGGAGATGGAAGCCCCGGATGCCTGGGGGAGGACTGCCCGGGACCCATGGAGCCCGTCCCGGGTACTTTGCCATGCTGTTGGCCTCCTGGAGAT
>NC_136065.1:1651438058-1651445558 GCF_964261635.1 Lissotriton helveticus | reverse complement strand
GTCCCTCCGGACCCCGTCCCGGGCACCCTGCCACGCAGCAGGACCAAGGACAGAGCCCGGGGTGGGGAGGCCGCCCTCCCCCGGGCCCCTAGGGGCCCCGGACAGAGCTCCTGAACCCAGACAAGCAAGGGGAGGCTCCCCGGGCACAACGGAACCCCTTCCTAGGCCCTTGGCAGTGCGGTAGGCTGGGAGACAGGGACCAGGGCCGGAGCACCCGACCCGGGGCCCGGCTGGGCCCCTGGACACAGCCGGGGCTCCCAAGCCCGGAGGCGCATGGGACGCCTCCCCGGACCCATGGAGCCCGTCCTGGGCATTGAGCCATGCCGTTGGCCTGGAGATGGGTGCCCCGGACGCCCGGGGGAGGTCTGTCCGGGACACATGGAGCCCGTCCTGGGCATTGAACCATGCCGTTGGCCTGGAGAAGGGAGCCCCCGGACGCCCGGGGGAGGACTGCCCGGTACCCGTGGAGCCCTTCCCGGGTACTTTGCAACGCCGTTGGCCTCCTGGAGATGGGTGCCCCGAACGCTCGGGGGGGCGGGCTGCCCGGGACCCGTGGAGCCCGTCCTGGGCACTCTGACCTGCTGTTGGCCCGGGGGAGGACTGCCCGGGACCCGTGGAGCCCGTCCTGGGCACTCTGACAAGCTGTTGGCCCGGGGAAGGGAGCCCCAGACGACCGGACCCGTGGAGCCCGTCCTTGGCACTCTGACAAGCCGTTGGCCCGGGGAAGGGAGCCCCAGACAACCGGGACCTGTGGAGCCCGTCCTGGGCACTCCTTTCCTGTATGCCGTTGGCCCGGGGAAGGGAGCCCCGGACGTCCGGGACCCGTGGAGCCCGTCCTGGGCACTCTGAAATGCTTTGGCCCGGGGAAGGGAGCCCCGGACACCCGGGGGAGGACTGCCCGGGACCCGTGGAACTCGTCCTGGGCACTCTGACATGCCGCTGGCCCAGGGAAGGGTGCCCCGGACGCCCGGGGCCCATGGAGCCCGTCCTGGGCACTCTGACAAGCCGTTGGCCCGGGGAAGGGAGCCCTGGACGCCCCGGACCAGTGGAGCCCGTCCTGGGCACTCTGAAATGCTTTGGCCCGGGGAAGGGAACCCCGGACGCCCGGGGGAGGGCTGCCCGGGGCCCGTGGAGCCCGCCCTGGGCACTTTGACATGCCGTCGTCCTGGAGGTGGGAGCCCCGGACGCCCGGGGGAGGGCTGCCCGGGACCCATGGAGCCCTTCCCGGTTACTCTGCCATCCCGTTGGCCTACTGGAGATGGGTGCCCCGGACGCCCGGGGGAGGTCTGTCCGGGGCCCATGGAGCCCGTCCTGGGCAGTGTGACATGCCGTCGGCCTGGAGGTGGGAGCCCCGGATGCCCGGGGGAAGGCTGCCCGGGACCCGTGGAGCCCTTCCCGGGTACTTTGCCATCCCGTTGGCCTCCTGGAGATGGGTGCCCCGGACGCCCAGGGGAGGTCTGTCCGGGACACATGGAGCCCGTCCTGGGCATTGAGCCATGCCGTTGGCCCAGAGAATGGAGCCCCCAGACGCCCGGGGGAGGTGTTGCCCAGGCATATCTCATCTGGTCCCCCGGGCAGAGAACCACCAGCCCTGGAGAGGTGTCCGGGCATACCCTGCCCCTAGTAATCCGGAGGGAAATTACCCCCCTTTCTTGCAATCCGTGCACGCGAGGTGACAGAGGGGACCCAAGGCGTAAAAGAACCCGACCGCATGGAGCCCTAGCTGGGATCCGGGAGCCGAATGGCACCTCATCGGGACTTCCAGGGAAGCCCGGCCATCCGGTCGCCCCATTGGAAAGCATCGCGGGCGACCAGAGGGCCGGGATCGAAAGGACTCCCAGCTCCCCATCCATCCCAAGCCTTCGCGGTAGGGTTCCTGACTGCCTGCCCACGCAAGGCAGGGCTCTTGGACCCCGGCTGGGCCTCAGGCGCAGGTTGGACCACCGGAGCTCTAGGGCCCGGACGACCTGGGGGAGGAATGCCCGGGACCCGTGGAGCCCGTCCTGGGTACTTTGACATGCCGTCGGCCTGGAGGTGGGTGCCCCGGACGCCCGGGGGAAGCTGCCCGGGACCCATGGAGCCCGTCCTGGGTACTTTGACATTCCGTCGGCCTGGAGGTGGGAGCCCCGGACGCCCGGGAGGAGGTCTGCCCGGGACCCATGGAGCCCGTCCTGGGTACTTTGCCAATGCCGTTGGCCTCATGGAGATGGGTGCCCCGGACGCCCGGGGGAGGTCTACCCGGGACCCATGGAGCCCTTCCCGGGTACTTTGCCAATGCCGTTGGCCTCGTGGAGATGGGTGCCCCGGACGCCCGGGGGAGGTCTGCCCGGGACCCATGGAGCCTGTCCTGGGTACTTTGCCAATGCCGTTGGCCTCATGGAGATGGGTGCCCCGGACTACCGAGGGAGATCTGCCCGGGACCCATGGAGCCCGTCCTGGGTACTTTGCCAATGCCGTTGGCCTCCTGGAGATGGGTGTCCCGGACGCCCGGGGGAGGACTGTCCCGGACTCATGGAGCCCGTCCTGGGCACTTTGACATGCCGTCGGCCTGGCGGTGGGAGCCCCGGACACCCGGGGCAGGGCTGCCCGGGACCCATGGAGCCCGACCCGGGCACTCTGTCATGCCGTCAGCCTGGATGGAGCCCCGGACGCCCGGGGGACGAATGCCCGGGACGCATGGAGCCCGTCCTGGGCACTTTTCCATGCATTTGGCCTGGAGCCCCCAGACACCCAGGGGAGGACCACCGTGAAAACCATGGAGCCCGACCTGGGCACTCTTCCATACCGTCAGCCTAAATGGAGCCCCGGACGCCCGGGGGATGAATGCCCGGGACGCATGGAGCCTGTCCTGGGCACTTTTCCATGCCGTCAGCCTGGATGGAGCCCCGGACGCCCGGGGGACGACTGCCCAGGAGCCATGGAGCCCGTCCTGGGCAATTTGACATGCAGTTGGCCTGGAGGAAGGAAGCCCCGGGTGGCCTAGGGAGGTGTTGCCCAGGCATAGCCCATCTGGTCCCCATGGCAGAGAACCACCAGCCTCGGAGGGGTGTCCGGGCGTACCCTTCTCCCTAGTAATCCGGAGGAAAATTACCCCCTTTTCTTGTAATCTGTGCACGCGAGGTGACAGAGGGGACCCAAGGCGCGAATGTACCCGACCTCCTGGAGCCCTCGCTGGGATCCGGGCGGCGAATGGCACCTCATCGGGACTTCCAGGGAAGTTCGGCCATCTGGTCGCCCCATAGGAAAGCGTTGCGGGCGACCAGATGCCCGAGGGGATCCGGGCGACCAGATGGCCGAGGGAATCCGGGTGATCAGATGGCTGGACACGGAAGTGAAGCCGCCTGGACTCTCCCGACCCTGTCCCCGTCCCCGTCCCGGAACGAATGCCCGGGACGCATGGAGCCCGTCCTGGGCACTTTTCCATGCCATTGGCCTGGAGCGCCCCGACACCCAGGGGAGGACCACCCTGAAAACCATGGAGCCCGACCCGGGCACTCTCCCATGCCGTCAGCCTGGATGGAGCCCCGGACGCCCGGGGGACGAATGCCCGGGACGCATGGAGGCCGTCCTGGGCACTTTTCCATGCCATTGGCCGGGAGCGCCCCCACACCCAGGGGACGACCACCCTGAAAACCATGGAGCCCGACCCGGGCACTCTGCCATGCTGTCAGCCTGGATGGAGCCCCCGGACGCCCGGGGGACGAAGGCCCGGGACGCATGGAGCCCGTCCCGGGCACTCTGCCATGCCGTCGGCCTGGATGGAGCCCCGGACGCCCGGGGGACGACTGCCCAAGAGCCATGGAGCCCCTCCGGGGCAATTTGAAATGCAGTTGGCCTGGAGGAAGGAAGCCCCGGGTGGCCTAGGGAGGTGTTGCCCAGGCATAGCCTATCTGGTCCCCATGGCAGAGAACCACTAGCCCTGGAGGGGTGTTCGGGCGTACCCTGCCCCTAGTAATCCGGAGGGAAATTACCCCCCTTTCTTGCAATCTGTGCACGCGAGGTGACAGAGGGGACCCAAGGCGTGAAAGAACCCGACCTCATGGAGCCCTCGCTGGGATCCGGGAGGCGAATGGCACCTCATCGGGACTTCCAGGGAAGTTCGGCCATCTGGCCCCCCCCCCATAGGAAAGCGTTGCGGGCGACCAGATGGCCGAGGAAATCTGGGCGATCAGATGGCCGGGCATGGAGGTGAAGCCGCCTGGACTCTTCCCCACCCCGTCCCCGTCCCCGTCCCGGGACGAATGCCCAGGACGCATGGAGCCCGTCCTGGGCACTTTTTCATGCCGTTGGCCTGGAGCGCCCCGACACCCTGGGGAGGACCACCCTGGGGAGGAGCCCCCTGACACCCAGGGGAGGACCACCGTGAAAACCATGGAGCCCGACCTGGGCACTCTTCCATACCGTCAGCCTAAATGGAGCCCCGGACGCCCGGGGGATGAATGCCCGGGACGCATGGAGCCTGTCCTGGGCACTTTTCCATGCCGTCAGCCTGGATGGAGCCCCGGACGCCCGGGGGACGACTGCCCAGGAGCCATGGAGCCCGTCCTGGGCAATTTGGCATGCAGTTGGCCTGGAGGAAGGAAGCCCCGGGTGGCCTAGGGAGGTGTTGCCCAGGCATAGCCCATCTGGTCCCCATGGCAGAGAACCACCAGCCTCGGAGGGGTGTCCGGGCGTACCCTTCTCCCTAGTAATCCGGAGGAAAATTACCCCCTTTTCTTGTAATCTGTGCACGCGAGGTGACAGAGGGGACCCAAGGCGCGAATGTACCCGACCTCCTGGAGCCCTCGCTGGGATCCGGGCGGCTAATGGCACCTCATCGGGACTTCCAGGGAAGTTCGGCCATCTGGTCGCCCCATAGGAAAGTGTTGCGGGCGACCAGATGCCCGAGGGGATCCGGGCGACCAGATGGCCGAGGGAATCCGGGCGATCAGATGGCTGGACACGGAAGTGAAGCCGCCTGGACTCTCCCGACCCTGTCCCCGTCCCCGTCCCGGGACGAATGCCCGGGACTCATGGAGCCCATCCTGGGCACTTTTCCATGCCATTGGCCTGGAGCGCCCCGACACCCAGGGGAGGACCACCCTGAAAACCATGGAGCCCGACCCGGGCACTCTCCCATGCCGTCAGCCTGGATGGAGCCCCGGACGCCCGGGGGACGAATGCCCGGGATGCATGGAGGCCGTCCTGGGCACTTTTCCATGCCATTGGCCGGGAGCGCCCCGACACCCAGGGGAGGACCACCCTGAAAACCATGGAGCCCGACCCGGGCACTCTGCCATGCTGTCAGCCTGGATGGAGCCCCCGGACGCCCGGGGGACGAAGGCCCGGGACGCATGGAACCCGTCCCGGGCACTCTGCCATGCCGTCGGCCTGGATGGAGCCCCAGACACCCGGGGGACGACTGCCCAAGAGCCATGGAGCCCATCCCGGGCACTCTGCCATGCCGTCCCGACAAATTCGTACGGACGCCTAACCTTCCGACACGGATCGGAATCGAGCCCTTTCTGACCCAGCAGTTTCAGGCGCCCGGGGGACGAATGCCCGGGACGCATGGAGCCCGAGACAGGCACTCTGCCATGCCGCCCGCCTGGATGGAGCCCCGGACGCCCGGGGGACGAATGCCCGGGACGCATGGAGCCCGTCCCGGGCACTCTGCCATGCCGTCGGCCTGGATGGAGCCCCGGACGCCCGGGGGACGACTGCCCAGGAGCCATGGAGCCCATCCCGGGCACTCTGCCATGCCGTCCCGACAAATTCGTACGGACTCCTAACCTTCCGACACGGATCGGAATCGAGCCCTTTCTGACCCAGCAGATTTCAGGTTGATTTGCTATATACTTTACGTACGATTTTATGGGGACCGATTCCGATCCGGTACGTAAAAGCCCATCCGACCGACATGTCGGACAACCACGTACACCCAGGGGATAGGACTGCCCGGGTCACATGGACCCCGTCCTGGGCACTCTGATCAGCCGCCGGCGCCGGGGATCGAACCGTGATCACCAGATGGGGATATCCCAAAAATCTGCCATGGATACGGCCCGCCAGGACAGGTTTGGGCACCCCTGTTGTACGGACTCCCAAGCCCGACAGATTCCTACGGACCTTCTGACACGGATCGGAATCGAACCCAGCAGATTTCGCGTTGACTGCCTCTATATCAGGGGTGCCCAAACCTGTCCTGGCGGGCCGTATCCATGCCAGATTTTTGGGATATCCCCATCTGGGGATCACGGTTCGATCCCCGGCACCGGCGGCAGATTAGCCCAGCACCAGGTGACTCTGGGAAATAGCTGGCGCCGCGGCTAGGGCGGCTGACTCCGGAATCTGGAGATTTTTTTATTTAAGGTTTTTGTAGAGCGCGTAGTAACCCTCGAGCATCCCAGAGATCAGGGTTCGATCCCCGGCACCGGCCGCAGATTAGCCCAGCACCACGTGACTCTGGGAAATAGCTGGCGCCGCGGCTAGGGAGGCTGACTCCGGAATCTGGAGATCACGGTTCGATCCCCGGCACCGGCGGCAGATTAGCCCAGCACCAGGTGACTCTGGGAAATAGCTGACGCCGCGGCTAGGGCGGCTGACTCCGGAATCTGGAGATTTTTTTATTTAAGGTTTTTGTAGAGCGCGTAGTAACCCTCCAGCATCCCAGAGATCAGGGTTCGATCCCCGGCACCGGCCGCAGATTAGCCCAGCACCATGTGACTCTGGGCAATAGCTGGCGCCGCGGCTAGGGCGGCTGACTCCGGAATCTGGGGATCACGGTTCGATCCCCGGCACCGGCGGCAGATTAGCCCAGCACCATGTGACTCTGGGCAATAGCTTGCTTAATCTTCCCGACGGCCCCTAGCGCCTAGAGACCCTTACGGGTGATTGTGCGCCTTACAAATGTGGATTATTATTATTATTATTATTTGGGCCGATTCCGATCCGGTTCGTAAAAGCACATCTGCCCGAATCTGTCGGACAACCACGTACGCCCGGGAGAGGACTGCCCGGGACCCGTGGAGCCCGTCCTGGTCACTCTGACCTGCCATCGGCCTGGAGAAGGGAGCGCCGGACGCCCGGGGGAGGACTGCCCGGGACCCGTGGAGCCCATCCTGGGCACTCTGACCTGCCGTCTGCCCGGGGAAGGGAGCCCCGGACGCCCGGGGGGAGGACTGCCCGGGACCCATGGAGCCCGTCCTGGGCACTCTGACCTGCCGACGGCCCGGGGAAGGGAGCCCCGGACGCCCGGGGGAGGACTGCCCGGGACCCGTGGAACTCGTCCTGGGCACTCTGACATGCCGCTGACCCGGGGAAGGGAACCCCGGATGCCCGGGAACCGTGGAGCCCGTCCTGGGCACTCTGACAAGCCGTCGGACCGGGGAAGGGAGCCCCGGACGCCCGGGACCCGTGGAGCCTGTCCTGGGAACTCCGGCATGCCGTTGGCCCGGGGAAGGGAGTCCCAGATACCCGGGACCCGTGGAGCCCGTCATGGGCACTCTGACAAGCCGGTGT
>NC_136065.1:1651420558-1651430558 GCF_964261635.1 Lissotriton helveticus | reverse complement strand
CCTGCGACGGCCCCAGCCGCGTCCCGGGGAAGCCCCGGGGCGATTGACGATCGAGCGACCCTCAGACAGGCGTAGCCCCGGGAGGAACCCGGGGCCGCAAGGTGCGTTCGAAGTGTCGATGATCAATGTGTCCTGCAATTCACACTAATTCTTGCAGCTAGCTGCGTTCTTCATCGACGCGCGAGCCGAGTGATCCACCGCCAAGAGTCACAGGCAACTTTTCCAAAACGTTCACCCACCTGCCGGAGCAGGAGAGGTGGGAGGAAGGCGACGCCGTCCGTCCTGCCGCCCGCGCGGCAAGACGGCCCGGGCGCCCCGTTCAAGGCTTCCCCTCTGGGAGTCAGACTGCACCATTGGGTGAAAAAAACCATTGCCGGGCGCTCGGCCCGGGAGTCCCACCACACCCGCCCGGCGGGCGGGAGAGGAAGGGGGCTCCCGGTGCGACGGGAGCAGGCTGCCCCGCAGCCGCCGGTCCCTCCCGGGGTAACCGGGATGGACCACGCGAGTCTTTTCCAACCCCTCGGCCCGGCCTCACGGGACCGGGTCAAACCGGGTACCTGGCAACGAGGGAAGGTCGCTCCACCTGCACGTCGGCCGCCCGCCGCCGGGCGGCCCCCCGAGCCATGCCCGCGGGCTGGCGATCGGCCCACCCCACCCTTTGCCCTTGTCAGAGGCGCCGGATGGGGAAGAGCCAGGCGGCTCTCCCCATCCCGCACGCCTCCCACCGAGAGGAGCCGGGGTCCCCTCGCAGGCCCTCGGCCCCTTCTCTTCCGGGCCACCCTGCCGCACGGGAAGGGCACCTCCTCGGTCGCCCGGACCCCGTTCGGGACCGGGGACTCGGGCGCGGGAGGGCCCAGTCGGCGCCAGGGCCTTTTGCGGGGAGGGTTACGGTACCAGCCCGGGGATGCACTGCCATTTCGGTGTCCGTGCCGGGTGAACTTGGGTTCCGCATCGCAGAGGGACAGGGGACGGGGGACGCCCCCCACGCACCGGTCCCTCGTGCGCGCATCGGTCGGGCCCTCCTTCTCCCGGGGGGGAAGAGGCCCGCGCCGAAGTCCCGGTCCTAAAACCCCAGCGCCCCGATGTGGCCGCGGACCGCTCCGCCAGGCCGGGGCACGCCGGGGCTGGGCCGGGCCCTGTGCCTAGGGTGCTTGCTTGCAGGAGGCGGCCGAGGGCTTCGGGCTGGCGCCGTCGGTCGCTCGGGCCGCTCCGCCGTTAATGATCCTTCCGCAGGTTCACCTACGGAAACCTTGTTACGACTTTTACTTCCTCTAGATAGTCAAGTTTGATCGTCTTCTCGGCGCTTCGCCAGGGCCGTTGCCGACCCCGGCGGGGCCGATCCGAGGACCTCACTAAACCATCCAATCGGTAGTAGCGACGGGCGGTGTGTACAAAGGGCAGGGACTTAATCAACGCGAGCTTATGACCCGCACTTACTGGGAATTCCTCGTTCATGGGAAATAATTGCAATCCCCAATCCCTATCACGAACGGGGTTCAGCGGGTTACCCGCACCTGTCGGCGAAGGGTAGACACACGCTGATCCGTTCAGTGTAGCGCGCGTGCAGCCCCGGACATCTAAGGGTGAGGTTCCGTGACGATTTTACTCGTGTTTGTAACATTGTCGTAGATACATAATTTTGGTATCAGTGAACCGCAAATGATCCATTTAGTATATCCTGGTGTTTTCGCTATGCTACGAGCAAGAGCACTCCAGTTACAAACACATTTCTGTTCTACCCGTGGCATCCATCTTAGAACACGGAAGCCATTTTGTATTCCTTGCCCTCACATAGTCAATGGACACGCAATGACCTCTTTTCATTAAAGGACACGTAGGCTTTAACCGGCGATTCACCTTGCTAGTGACACGTGCAACTTAGGCCAGCAACGCTGTAGCAGCATGACTCGGCAAGAACTGCCTCCCAAGCCTGAGGCCAGTCCTGCTATACTGGTTCTTGTGTTCGTTGGCCTGATCATGATTAGGCGGCCGAAACTGGTAACCGTGCCCATTTACGACCCACAAACATCTCTTATCCTGTCTTTCTATCTTCTACACCTGGCTCTGCTCCTTTCCTTCTGGGCCTTTATTAGGGGGAGGTAACGAAATTTACGATGAGGCGGCCCGGGTCTTGAATGAGAAATTGACATGGGATTATGATGGAATAGTGGGAACCCCTCATTCGTAATGTTTTGACATCAGATACTGTTGACGATTCCTGTGCAACGCCAAATATTTATTGTTTAAGACACGAATGTTTAGAACTGTGGTAACATGTAAAGAATTTGCCCCGAGCAGAATATTTAGTATATAAGGAACAACCCTCTTTGTACAAATTGAACAGGCTCCTAGATACTGCCCATGTGTAGTTTCTGTGACTTCTGTGTCCCTGCAGTAATAAACCTTTGGTCTTTGACGCCACCATCGAGAAGCCCGTGTTTCTGTTTATTTGTGCACCGAGACAGGTTGAACTCCGGGGTCTTCGGGTGTTGTCCCTGACACCTCTGGACGGAACCAAAAAGTCCAGAACTCCAATTGGCGCCCAACGTGGGGCGACGTCATTCGGTACCGGTCCAAAAGCCTGAAGAGTTCGAGGAGCTTCGTGTGAAGATTTCAGAGGGAGGCGCCCCACTTCATCGATCCCGGCATATCGCAAAAGTGGCCCCGACGTTCTCTTCCACGAGGGTTCCCGTTCAGACGGCTGCAGTGGTCCGTTGCCTTGACCGTCGCCCTGTCTTGGACCCGAGGTGCAGTCCTTAGTACGGCGAGACGTGACGGGTTTCTCCTTGGTGACGTCTTCAGTGCCTCAGTTAAGTATTTTGTGAGGGTTGCTCCTGTTTGGATAATCCTTTTAGTTCTCAGTTCAGTTCAGTTCTGTAAGATTATCACTGGTTATTCTGGTTACGATAATCATTCTGTTCAGTTCAGGTATCGATACATTTGTCAGTTCTGGTAGGCCTAAGTTCTTGGTTCGAGTGCGCATCTTTTCTGTTTGTGTCTTGTTTGTTTTGTGTTCCGGATTATAAAATGGTAAGTCGGAAAAATTGTATGTTGTCTTGTTTTAGTTGCAACAGTGATTCCCAGTTGGAGGACTCGTGTTTGGTTCCTCCGATTGGAACTCCCCTTTATGACCTATATTGCAAATTTGGTGTGGGCCCTATCTCTTATAACGAGGTATGGATCCGCTTCACAGAGAAAGATGGTGTCCTTAGTTGGCCACTACATGGTAGTTTTGAACCTGAAGTTCTCGATAATCTAGAAAGAAGGTTGTTCAAGAAGAAAGCCCGGCCGGCAATGTTTGATTCTTTCCGTTATTGGCGAAAAGAATCTAAACAGAGAGAAATTAAAAAGTTGAAGAAAGAACAGAAAGAGCAAGAGTTGACTTTAGAACAGTCTGCTAAGCAGCTGCAACTCAACGAGTCTGAGAAAGCGATGGAGGTGGCCAATAGAGAGCGTAATTTAGCGATAGACAAGTGCTATCCTGCTTTGCCATCGAGTACGGCTAAGATAGTAGAGGACCCTGAAAAGGATCCCCTGTTGTCTTATTTGTTACGATCACCCCCACCGTATGCACAGGGTGCTACGGCTCCACCTATACCGAATGTTCAATTACCGGTTGCTGGACAACCTGGTGTCCCTGTTCCCGCTCCCCTGAATCAAGTTCCTGTACCTCCTGTGGTCAATATTCATGTTCCTTCGACAACCCCTCTTCCAGGGTTGCCGGCTTCTTTGCCTATGCCTGTGTCGCTCACACCTGCTAGTTCACAAGCTATTTTGCCTGCTACTCCTACTGTTCCTAATCTATCTGTTCCAACTGCTACTCTATTTACTGCTTCTGCTAATATTATGACTCCACTTTCTGTTCGTCGGAGAATCACTGATTCTGTCTCTAATATTCTATCTCCCTTCTATAAAACTCTGATTAAGACTCCTACCTCTGACTCTGTGCAGAGGCGTAGCCAGCTTCCCAGTACTGAAGAAAGAGGAATATTAGATTCCACTGCTCTTAGATGGGTTTCAAAAGTTGGAAGATATAGTATACAAAATGTATTAGATACATTTATGCAATGGAATGAACCGACACAACGATATGTGTTCGACGAAATGTGTTTCCTTCTACGTGAGGAATTGGAAGAGGATGACACTGAATCAAATCTAGAAGAATTAATTAATGTTCAGAAAGAGTTTGCTGCAGGTATGATAGTTGGTCAAAATATAAAAGAAGCGATGGAACTGGTTCTAAGTTATAGGACCGACTCATCCCTTCGTTCACCAAGAGAGTTAGAGAAACGCAGTACGAAACAAAATCGTCAATACCCAATGAGAGAGGTTCCACCAATTTGGCGTGAAGCTGTGCAAGCTAATGCAAACCTTGGTATTGCATCCGCTCCGGCCCAATTCCAGAGAGTATGGATACATATTCCATGGAAGCGAGCTGAAGTATTAGCAGTGAAACAGGCCTTGCCAGATCCGCGTAAAAATCCTGCAGGGTACTACAAAGAGTTGGCTCAAACAGTTGACGCTTGTGTATTGAATCTTGCTGACATAGATCTGCTATTTGGTAATGTAGTACCGCAACCAATTTGGGATAAAATTCGTAAAGAGAATCATCCAGTTGCCATAGGTGGTGACTGGGCAGCTATAATTGCAGCAGATGGTCAACAAATAGGTGGTTCCAAACCAGAACCCCTAATTGCTAATTTGCCTGGTAGAATAATCGATTTAATGAAAACCTTGATGCCAGCATTGCGCGTTAACTGGGACAAATTGTCCGCGTGCAAACAAAAGAAAGACGAAAGCGTCTCCGATTTTTTCACAAGATTCGAGGAGACTTTCGTGGATCATAGTGGTCAGGATATGAGCACAGAAGGAGGCCAGAGATTATTTGTTGATAAATTTGTGCACAATCTGTTGCCAGAACTTAGTGGTAAATTAAAGAATTCTGAAAGTGCGTGGGCTGTCTCTACGACTGCGCAAATACTTGCGACTGCCCAGTACTATGAAAATAGGGACAAAGAGGAGAAAGAAAAATCAGATAAAAAGACGAAAGATTTAAAAACTAAAGTACTTTTACAGCAAGCTTATCCGCCTCGCACGAATCAGACTAATATACAGCAAGGGCCATATCAAAGAACGGATTATAATTTTCAAAGGCCACAATACCAATGGAATCAATGTGCTTATTGCAAAGTGGAAGGTCATTAAAAAAATGAGTGTCCAGTTCGGGCACAAAATAATGCTGCGGCAGCTCAGAGAGGTCGTGGTAGTTCTATGCAAAATTCTAGAGGTCGAGGAAGAGGTGCTATGCCTCCGCAGACGAGTGATCGCCCTTCTAATTATTTCGACCAGCGAAATGGACAATCTGCCCAACAGAATAGGTCTCCACAGTATCATGTTGAAGACTATTATGAAGCTAGTGAGGAAGTTCAGCAAAGTGAGTACTAGGACAGCCATGGACAAAGAGAGGGAGTAGTATCAGTTCCAGTAGATCAGAGTGGGCCTTATGTCGCAGTAGCAGCATCAGGTATAGTCGAACCGTTTCTGTTGGATACTGGTGCAGCAAAAAGTTCTATCATACATGCGAAACTCCCTGGCGCACCTTTGTCTGGCTCAACAAACGTTTCAGTAGGTTTTTCGGGCGCCCCTGTTCATAATCCTGTTTCTGGTCCTTTGTCTATTTCTGTTGGACCCTGTCAATTGAAAGCACCCCTGATTTTGACGACAGGTTGTAACGAAAATCTGCTTGGTTTAGACTTGTTAAAATGCCTGCACGCGACATTGTACTGTTCTCCAGCAGGAGTACAGCTTACGTTGGGTAAAAGAATAATCTCTCCGATGTACTTGTCGATGGATGCGCTCCCACCAGAGCTGCGTTCACTCCCTGATACTCTTTGGGCGACTGGTCCTAATGATGTAGGTCTATTGGAAATTCCACCTTATGTAGTAACTTTGAAAGCAAATGTCAAACTTCCACGAATTCCACAATACAGAATCTCTAGTGAAGGTGAGCGTGCGCTCCTACTGATAGTGCATGATCTGATTGAGAAAGACGTTATAGAAGAAACTAGAGGTAATGTCTGTAATAGTCCTGTACTGCCTATTTTGAAACGAACTGACCCTACAAAACCTCCAGTATATAGGTTTGTAATTGATCTCAGAGAGGTTAATAAAATTGTGATTCCACAGTTTCCTGTGGTTCCAGACATTACTGCATTGTTAACGTTGATTCCTGCTACAGCAGCATGGTTTTCGGTTGTCGACTTGAAAAATGCCTTTTTCAGCATTCCGATAGCCGAAGAAAGCAGAGATATCTTCGGTTTCTCTCTAGGAGGACGAAGCTTCAGGTTTAAACGCGCTCCACAAGGCTATTGTGAAAGCCCATCCATTTACAGTCAAGCATTAAAAAGCCAGTTAGATTCCTTCGTACTTCCTCCTGGTTCTGCTTTAATACAATATGTTGATGATCTTCTAGTGGCTGCTGATGACAAGGAAACTTGCAAAACAGCTACGATTTCTTTATTGCATCATTTGTCAAATTTGAATCACAAGGTGTCACCTTCAAAAATGCAATACTGCTGCCAAGAAGTGACCTACCTAGGTCATCTCTTGTCAAAGGAGGGAAGGAAGTTGACCCCAGAGAGAATAAAAGCAATTACACAGATGAATGTTCCTAGCACGCAGAGAGAAGTACGTGCCTTTTTAGGTATTACCTCATAATGTAGGCAATGGATCCCAAATCTTTCTCTTTTAGCAAAACCATTGGTAGCCTTGACTGGGAAAGGTGTTCCGAGTCCGGTACCATGGTCTGCTGAATGTCAGCAGAGTTTTTCTGAGTTACGAAATGCACTGTGTTCAGCACCTGTATTGGGTACACCCGACTACAGTAAGCCATTCACGCTCTATGTCCACGAGAGAGAAGGTTGTGCATTGAGTGTTTTGACGCAGAAATTTGGTGATAAACAACGCCCTTGTGCGTATTTTTCATCAATGTTAGACCCGGTAGCCAGAGCATTGCCTAGTTGCTTGAGAGCTACAGCCGCAGCTGCAGCCTCCATTCGACAATCTGCTGGATTAGTAATGAACAACATGCTAGTGGTTATGGTTCCTCATGCTGTGGATACACTCATGAACCGAACCAAGACGCAGCACCTTACCAGTGCTAGATTATCAGGTTATGAACTGACACTGTTAGCTAGTCACATTCAGATCAAAAGATGCAGTGTATTGACTCCAGCAACATTGTTGCCGACTAGCCAAGAGTCGAGTGATTCCGAACCACACGACTGTTATTTCAAAACTGAGGAAGAAACAAAAGGACGAATTGATCTAAAAGACACTCCGTTACCAGATCCAGATGGCACGTTGTATGTTGACGGGTCTTGCTTCAAATTAGAGAATGGTGATGTGACTGCTGCTTATGCAGTAACGACTTTGAGTACGATTGTGGAGACTGCAAGAGTGAGTCAGAATTCTGCCCAGGCTGCAGAATTGATCGCGCTAACAAGAGCGTGCGTTTTAGCTAAGGGAAAGAGAGTGAATGTGTTCACAGATAGCCAGTACGCGTTCGGCGTGGCCCATAGTTTTGGCCGTTTGTGGAAAGAGAGAGGTTTCATTACGTCCCATGGGACTAAGATTCAACATGGCCAGCTAGTTAATGACTTGTTGGAATCTCTAACCTTGCCGACTGAAGTTGCGATTGTGAAATGCAGTGCTCATAAAGCAATCACGGATGATGTTGGTCGTGGGAATGCTTTAGCCGATGAAACTGCAAAACAGACAGCTAGAAATATGATGAGTAGAATGTATGTTGCAACGTCTGCAAGATGGATTTCTGAGTCTGGAATGTGTGAAGACACAGTGGAAAGCGTGAAAGAAATTCAGAAAGAGGCGACTGAGGAGGAAAAACTTGCATGGAGAGAGAGCACGGGTAAATTGGACTCGAGTGGGTGTTGGATTGACTTGTCGGAACAACAGCGTTGGATGTTGCCTGATGCGTATGTGCTTGCAGTAGTAACGATGGCCCATGGAACAGCACACATCAGTTCAAAAGGGATTTGTAAGATGTTGGCTCCGGTCTGGAAGAATGATGGGATTAGTAAGTGTGCAGAGAGAGTGGTGAGAAATTGTATGGTATGCTTGATGCATAATCCCGGCAAGGGAATCCCCACACCTGCAGGTCATTTCGCTCCTCCTTCCTGCCCCTTCGAAGTGATCCAGCTAGACTTCATTCACATGGATCGTTGTAATAATCTGAAATACGTCCTAGTGGTAGTTTGTGCTTTCTCCAGATGGATCGAAGCATACCCGCTAAAGGACAATACTGCCTTATCCACTGCCAAAATTCTTCTTAAAGAATACTTCCCCAGATACGGAATGCCACGGATTGTATGGTCAGATAACGGAAGTGAGTTCGTAGGGAAAGTTATGCAGAGTGTTTGTGCCGGCCTAGGGATTAGACAGAAGTTTCATAGTGCGAATCATCCCCAGTCCACGGGTTTAGTCGAGGGTTACAATGGCACCCTTAAACTGAAACTTGCTAAGATACAAGCATCCACGGGTTTGTCCTGGCCAGACGCATTGCCTTTGGCTTTGCTATCAACAAGAGCAACTGTACATTCTAGAGTAGGGCTTAGTCCTTATGAAATAGTGTTTGGTCGTCCTGCAAATGTTTGGGGGGTACCTAGACCAAAAGAATTCAAACAGCTGGAATACCCAATGTTAATTGATTACCTTTTCGACTTGACTGCTAAATTGAGTCTTATTCACCAACAGGTTTTCGATGCATTGCCAAAGCCACCGGAGAGTCCAGGCCATCAGCTGAAACCGGGTGACCAGGTGGTCATTAGAAATTTTGCAAGAACGAAAAATCTTCAACCCAGATTCATTGGCCCTTTCCAAGTCCTACTAGCAACGAGAACTGCTATTCGTGTGGCCGGAAGGAAGAACTGGATCCATACGACACATGTCAAACGTGTGCCTCTGCCACTTCCTTACGACAACTGGGTAAAGAAAGGAATCGGTGCCTCTGAAACGGAACAAGTCCCCAGGTTCATACCTTTCAGCGATGCAGAACTGATCACGGATTCACCAAATTCTGACTCTCCTCCTGAAACTGCTCTTTTGAACCCTGAACATTTGTCATCCACACCCAACGAACATTTGCCATCTGCACCAAAAGAACATTTGTCATCTGAAAACGTGAACATTGCAACGTCAGCTGAAAATACATTGTTTCCAGATCAGACAGCTCCTGCAAAACTGAGATACAACTTGCGACCTCGCAATATGGACAAATAAAGCAGGAAACTGCCTATTTTCAGATTTGAATTTTCTATACATTGCCTCCAGCCAGGAAGTTTGCTAATACTTTGTATTGTTTCTTTTTGTTTTAAAATTGCCTTGCCGTCTGGGTAGCCGTAGGGTCGTGGCTGTGTGCCTAGTTGAATCTGCGGGGGTCAGACACAAGGTCGATCTTTCTGTTAGTTCTGGGAACTCCCAGGGCTGATAGAGGCATTTTCATCTACGTACACATCATCAGTGGTCGCGAACGGTCGTAGAAGATGGAGCTTCCTGAGCTGCAACGAGAAAGTGTAATTTATGTTCGCAGAAATAGACTGTACAGAATACTTCACAGCAAATGCTTTCTAATGCAATGTGCAGTTACATTTTTAAATGTTTTGATAACGTTGGTGGGTGGAATCGTCTTTGGTGTACATTTGATTTTTATGCCAGTAACTACAGTACCTCCCCTTGATCCTACTACTTCTACGGTTTCTTCTATGCATTCTTTTCACTCATTTCCTGAACACGAACAAGCTCGACGCTCAGAATTTATTAACAATACATTTGTACAGCTCTTGCATCAACACCAACTGGTAGTTAATACTACAGACTGCTGGGTGTGTGGCTTGATACCTCACACTATGGATAAAGGCATTCCCTATCTAGTCTTGCCTTTTAGCTACAATGGATCATTTCAGGCCTTTCAGACCATTTTTTC
>NC_136065.1:1651408058-1651415558 GCF_964261635.1 Lissotriton helveticus | reverse complement strand
AGATGGCCGGGCTCGAAAGGGACGCCATCCGGTCGCCCCGTGCCCCCACGAAGGAGGGAGCGGGCGCCCGGGGCATGACGGGCCGGAGGCCCGGGGCCACAGCCGGGCCACAGCCATGGAGGCTGCCAGGGGCCGGCGGGCCCTCCGACCCGGGGCCCGCTTACACCTTGAGAAGCAGGGGAGGCCTGCAAGGGACCGACGGACCCCTGTCCTGGGCCCTGGGTGGAGCGGCAGCCCGGGGGACCGGGCCCAGGGCCGGAGCGCCCGACCCGGGGCCCCGACCGGGCCCCTGGACCAAGCCGGGGCTCCCAGGCCCGGAGGCACAGGGGAAGCCTCCCCGGGCCTGCCGGACCCCGTCCCGGGCACCCTGCCCCGCGGCAGGACCCAGGACGGAGCCCGGGGTGGGGAGGCCACCCTCCCCGGGGCCCTCAGGGGCCCCGGGTGGGGCTCCTGAACCCAGCCAAGCACGGGGAGGCTCCCCGGGCACCACGGAACCCCGTCCCGGGACTTTGGCAGTGCGGCAGGCCGGGGGACAGGGCCCAGGGACGGAGCGCCCCACCCGGGGCCCCGGCCGGGCCCCTGGACCCAGCCGGGGCTCCCAGGCCCGGAGGCGCAGGGCGAGCCTCCCCTGGCACGCCGGACCCCGTCCCGGGCACCCTGCCACGCGCCAGGACCCAGGACGGAGCCCGGGGTGGGGAGGCCGCCATCCCCGGGCCCTCAGGGGCCCCGGATGGAGCTCCTGAACACAGACAAGCAAGGGGAGGCTCCCCGGGCACATCGGAACCCCTTTCCGGGCCCTTGGCAGTGCGGCAGGCTGGGAGACAGGGCCCAGGGCCGGAGCACCTGACCCGGGGCCCGCCCGGGCCCCTGGACACAGCCGGGGCTCCCAAGCCCGGAGGCGCATGGGACGCCTCCCCTGTCCCTCAGGACCCCGTCCCGGGCACCCTGCCAAGCAGCAGGACCAAGGACAGAGCCCGGGGTGGGGAGGCCGCCCTCCCCGGGCCCTCAGGGGCCCTAGCCACTGCTCCTGAACCCAGCCAAGCAAGGGGAGGCTCCCCGGGCACATCGGAACCCCTTCCCGGGCCCTTGGCAGTGCGGCAGGCTGGGAGACAGGGCCCAGGGCCGGAGCACCCGACCCGGGGCCCGGCCGGGCCCCTGGACGCAGCCGGGGCTCCCAAGCCCGGAGGTGCATGGGATGCCTCCCCGGTCCCTCCGGACCCCGTCCCGGGCACCCTGCCACGCAGCAGGACCAAGGACAGAGCCCGGGGTGGGGAGGCCGCCCTCCCCCGGGCCCCTAGGGGCCCCGGACAGAGCTCCTGAACCCAGACAAGCAAGGGGAGGCTCCCCGGGCACAACGGAACCCCTTCCTAGGCCCTTGGCAGTGCAGTAGGCTGGGAGACAGGGACCAGGGCCGGAGCACCTGACCCGGGGCCTGGCTGGGCCCCTGGACACAGCCGGGGCTCCCAAGCCCGGAGGCGCATGGGAAGCCTCCCCGGACCCATGGAGCCCGTCCTGGGCATTGAGCCATGCCGTTGGCCTGGAGATGGGTGCCCCGGACGCCCGGGGGAGGTCTGTCCGGGACACATGGAGCCCGTCCTGGGCATTGAACCATGCCGTTGGCCTGGAGAAGGGAGCCCCCGGACGCCCGGGGGAGGACTGCCCGGTACCCGTGGAGCCCTTCCCGGGTACTTTGAAACGCCGTTGGCCTCCTGAAGATGGGTGCCCCGAATGCCCGGGGGGGCGGGCTGCCCGGGACCCGTGGAGCCCGTCCTGGGCACTCTGACCTGCTGTTGGCCAGGGGGAGGACTGCCCGGGACCCGTGGAGCCCGTCCTGGGCACTCTGACAAGCTGTTAGCCCGGGGAAGAGAGCCCCAGACGACCGGGACCCGTGGAGCCCGTCCTTGGCACTCTGACAAGCCGTTGGCCCGGGGAAGGGAGCCCCAGACGAACGGGACCTGTGGAGCCCGTCCTGGGCACTCCTTTCCTGTATGCCGTTGGCCCGGGGAAGGGAGCCCCGGACGTCCGGGACCCGTGGAGCCCGTCCTGGGCACTCTGAAATGCTTTGGCCCGGGGAAGGGAGCCCCGGACACCCGGGGGAGGACTGCCCGGGACCCGTGGAACTCGTCCTGGGCACTCTGACATGCCGCTGGCCCGGGTAAGGGTGCCCCGGACGCCCGGGGCCCGTGGAGCCCGTCCTGGGCACTCTGACAAGCCGTTGGCCCGGGGAAGGGAGCCCTGGACGCCCGGGACCAGTGGAGCCCGTCCTGGGCACTCTGAAATGCTTTGGCCCGGGGAAGGGAGCCCCGGACGCCCGGGTGAGGACTGCCCGGGACCCGTGGAACTGGTCCTGGGCACTCTGACATGCCGCTGGCCCGGGGAAGGGTGCCCCGGATGACCGGGGCCCGTGGAGCCTGTCCTGGGCACTCTGACATGCCGCTGGCCCGGGGAAGGGAGCCCCGGATACCCGGGGCCCGTGGAGCCCGTCCTGGGCACTCTGACAAGCCGTTGGCCCGGGGAAGGGAGCCCTGGACGCCCGGGACCAGTGGAGCCCGTCCTGGGCACTCTGAAATGCTTTGGCCCGGGGAAGGGAGCCCCGGACGCCCGGGGGAGGACTGCCCGGGACCCGTGGAACTGGTCCTGGGCACTCTGACATGCCGCTGGCCCGGGGAAGGGTGCCCCGGATGACCGGGGCCCGTGGAGCCCGTCCTGGGCACTCTGACATGCCGCTGGCCCGGGGAAGGGAGCCCCGGACGCCCGGGGCCCGTGGAGCCCGTCCTGGGCACTCTGACAAGCCGTTGGCCCGGGGAAAGGGAGCCCCGGACGCCCAGGACCCGTGGAGCCCGTCCTGGGCATTCTGACATGCCGTCAGCCCGGATGGAGCCCCGGACGCCCGGGGGACGAATGCCCGGGACGCATGGAGCCCGTCCCGGGCACTGTGCCATGCCGTCAGCCTGGAGCGCCCCGACACCCAGGGGAGGACCACCGTGGAAACCATGGAGCCCGACCCGGGCACTCTGCCATGCCGTCAGCCTGGATGGAGCCCCGGACGCCCGGGGGGACGAAGGCCCGGGACGCATGGAGCCTGTCCCGGGCACTCTGCCATGCCGTCGGCCTGGATGGAGCACCGGACGCCCGGGGGATGACTGCCCAAGAGCCATGGAGCCCGTCCTGGGCAATTTGACATGCAGTTGGCCTGGAGGAAGGAAGCCCCGGGTGGCCTAGGGAGGTGTTGCCCAGGCATATCCCATCTGGTCCCCATGGCAGAGAACCACCAACCCTGGAGGGATGTCCGGGCATACCCTGCCCCATAGTAATCCGGAGGCAAATTACCCCCCTTTCTTGCAATCTGTGCACGCGAGGTGACAGAGGGGACCCAAGGCGTGAAAGAACCCGACCTCATGGAGCCCTCGCTGGGATCCGGGAGGCGAATGGCACCTCATTAAGACTTCCAGGGAAGTTCGGCCATCTGGTCCCCCCCCCATAGGAAAGCGTTGCGGGCGACCAGATGGCCGAGGGAATCTGGGCGATCAGATGGCCGGGCATGGAGGTGAAGCCGCCTGGACTCTTCCCCACCCCGCCCCGGGACGAATGCCCGGGACGCATGGAGCCCGTCCTGGCCACTTGACGTCCCGTCCTGGGCATTGAACCATGCCGTTGGCCTGGAGAAGGGAGCCCCCGGACGCCCGGGGGAGGACTGCCCGGTACCCGTGGAGCCCTTCCCGGGTACTTTGCAACGCCGTTGGCCTCCTGGAGATGGGTGCCCCAGATGCCCGGGGGCGGGCTGCCCGGGACCCATGGAGCCCGTCCTGGGCACTTTTACATGCCGTCGGCCTGGAGGTGGGTGCCCTGGACGCCCGGGGGAGGCCTGCCCGGGACCCGTGTAGCCCTTCCCGGGTACTTTGCCAATGCCGTTGGCCTCATGGAGATGGTTGCCCCGGACGCCCGGGGGAGGCCTGCGCGGGACCCATGGAGCCCGTCCTGGGCATTGAGCCATGCCGTTGGCCTGGAGATGGGAGCCCCGGACGCCCGGGGGAGGACTGCCCGGTACCCGTGGATCCCGTCCTGGGCTCTTTGACATGCCGTCGGCCTGGAGGTGGGAGCCCCGGACGCCCGGGAGCGGGCTGCCCGGGACCCATGGAGCCCGTCCTGGACACTTTGACATGCCGTCGGCCTGGAGGAGGGTGCCCGGGACGCCCGTGGGAAGCCTGGTCGGGACCCGTGGAGCCCTTCCCGGGTACTTTGCCAATGCCGTTGGCCTCATGGAGATGGGTGCCCCGGACGCCCGGGGGGAGGACTGCCCGGTACCCGTGGAGCCCTTTCCGGGTACTTTGCAACGCCGTTGGCCTCCTGGAGATGTGTGCCCCGAACGCCCAGGGGGAGGGCTGCCCGGGGCCCGTGGAGCCCGCCCTGGGCACTTTGACATGCCATCGTCCTGGAGGTGGGAGCCCTGGACGCCCGGGGGAGGGCTGCCCGGGACCCATGGAGCCCTTCCCGGTTACTCTGCCATCCCGTTGGCCTCCTGGAGATGGGTGCCCCGGACGCCCGGGGGAGGTCTGTCCGGGGCCCATGGAGCCCGTCCTGGGCAGTGTGACATGCCGTCGGCCTGGAGGTGGGAGCCCTGGACGCCCGGGGGAAGGCTGCCCGGTACCCGTGGAGCCCTTCCCGGGTACTTTGCCATCCCGTTGGCCTCCTGGAGATGGGTGCCCCGGACGCCCGGGGGAGGTCTGTCCGGGGCCCATGGAGCCCGTCCTGGGCAGTGTGACATGCCGTCGGCCTGGAGGTGGGAGCCCCGGACGCCCGGGGGAAGGCTGCCCGGGACCCGTGGAGCCCTTCCCGGGTACTTTGCCATCCCGTTGGCCTCCTGGAGATGGGTGCCCCGGACGCCCAGGTGAGGTCTGTCCGGGACACGTGGAGCCCGTCCTGGGCATTGAGCCATGCCGTTGGCCCGGAGAATGGAGCCCCCAGACGCCCGGGGGAGGTGTTGCCCAGGCATATCTCATCTGGTCCCCCGGGCAGAGAACCACCAGCCCTGGAGAGGTGTCCGGGCGTACCCTGCCCCTTGTAATCCGGAGGGAAATTACCCCCCTTTCTTGCAATCCGTGAACGCGAGGTGACAGAGGGGACCCAAGGCGTAAAAGAACCCGACCTCATGGAGCCCTAGCTGGGATCCGGGAGCCGAATGGCACCTCATCGGGACTTCCAGGGAAGCCCGGCCATCTGGTCGCCCCATTGGAAAGCATCGCGGGCGACCAGAGGGCCGGGATCGAAAGGACTCCCAGCTCCCCATCCATCCCAAGCCTTCGCGGTAGGGTTCCTGACTGCCTGCCCACGCAAGGCAGGGCTCTTGGACCCCGGCTGGGCCTCAGGCGCAGGTTGGACCACCGGAGCTCTAGGGCCCGGACGACCTGGGGGAGGAATGCCCGGGACCCGTGGAGCCTGTCCTGGGTACTTTGACATGCCGTCGGCCTGGAGGTGGGTGCCCCGGACGCCCGGGGGAAGCTGCCCGGGACCCATGGAGCCCGTCCTGGGTACTTTGACATTCCGTCGGCCTGGAGGTGGGAGCCCCGGACGCCCGGGAGGAGGTCTGCCCGGGACCCATGGAGCCCGTCCTGGGTACTTTGCCAATGCCGTTGGCCTTATGGAGATGGGTGCCCCGGACGCCCGGGGGAGGTCTACCCGGGACCCATGGAGCCCTTCCCGGGTACTTTGCCAATGCCGTTGGCCTCGTGGAGATGGGTGCCCCGGACGCCCGGGGGAGGTCTACCCGGAACCCATGGAGCCCTTCCCGGGTACTTTGCCAATGCCGTTGGCCTCGTGGAGATGGGTGCCCCGGACGCCCGGGGGAGGTCTGCCCGGGACCCATGGAGCCCGTCCTGGGTACTTTGCCAATGCCGTTGGCCTCATGGAGATGGGTGCCCCGGACGCCCGAGGGAGGTCTGCCCGGGACCCATGGAGCCCGTCCTGGGTACTTTGCCAATGCCGTTGGCCTCCTGGAGATGGGTGTCCCAGACGCCCGGGGGAGGACTGTCCCGGACTCATGGAGCCCGTCCTGGGCACTTTGACATGCCGTCGGCCTGGCGGTGGGAGCCCCGGACGCCCGGGGGAGGGCTGCCCGGGACCCATGGAGCCCGACCCGGGCACTCTGTCATGCCGTCAGCCTGGATGGAGCCCCGGACGCCCGGGGGACGAATGCCCGGGACGCATGGAGCCCGTCCTGGGTACTTTTCCATGCATTTGGCCTGGAGCCCCCAGACACCCAGGGGAGGACCACCGTGAAAACCATGGAGCCCGACCTGGGCACTCTTCCATACCGTCAGCCTAGATGGAGCCCCGGACGCCCGGGGGATGAATGCCCGGGACGCATGGAGCCTGTCCTGGGCACTTTTCCATGCCGTCAGCCTGGATGGAGCCCCGGACGCCCGGGGGACGACTGCCCAGGAGCCATGGAGCCCGTCCTGGGCAATTTGACATGCAGTTGGCCTGGAGGAAGGAAGCCCCCGGCCGGCTTGCAGGACGGAGGGGAGATTCCCGCACCACTGGGCCCTGCCGGACGAGGCTCAAGCCCCGGGCCCGGTCCCCGGCCCCAGTCCCGGCTTTCCGAACCCTAGGCCGGGCCGGGGAGAGCCTCCCCTGGGCCCCCGGTGGACCCTCCGTCCCGGGCGCCCCGGACCCCCGGCCGGATTGCTGGACAGAGGGGTACCAGCACCCTCGGGGCCTGGCCAGATGGAGTTCAAGCCCCGGGTCCGGTCCCACCTTCCGAACCCTAGCCAGGCTGGGGGGAGCCTCCCCGGGAACCGGTGGAGCCCCGTCCCCAGCACCCGGACCCACTGGTGGCCTGCGGGACAGGGGGCTCCAGCACCCTCGGGGCCTGGCCAGATGGAGTTCAAGCCCCGGGTCCGGTCCCACCTTCCGAACCCTAGCCAGGCTGAGGAGAGCCTCCCCGGGCCCCGGTGGAGCCCCGTCCCCAGCGCCCAGACCCACTGGTGGCCTGCGGGACAGGGGGCTCCAGCACCCTCGGGGCCTGGCCAGATGGAGTTCAAGCCCCGGGTCCGGTCCCACCTTCCGAACCCTAGCCAGGCTGGGGAGAGCCTCCCCAGGCCCCGGTGGAGCCCCGTCCCCAGCGCCCGTACCCACTGGTGGCCTGCGGGACAGGGGGCTCCACCACCCTCGGGGCCTGGCCAGATGGAGTTCAAGCCCCGGGTCCGGTCCCACCTTCTGAACCCTAGCCAGGCTGGGGAGAGCCTCCCCGGGCCCCGGTGGAACCTCCGTCCCGGGCGCCCCGGACCCCCGGCCGGATTGCAGGACGGAGGGGTACCAGCACCCTCGGGGCCTGGCCAGATGGAGTTCAAGCCCCGGGTCCGGTCCCACCTTCCGAACCCTAGCCAGGCTGGGGAGAGCCTCCCCGGACCCAGTGGAGCCCCGTCCCCAGCACCCGGACCCTCTGGTGGCCTGCGCGACAGGGGGCTCGCGCACCCCGTGGCTGGCCGGCCGGAGCTCAAG
>NC_136065.1:1651378058-1651390558 GCF_964261635.1 Lissotriton helveticus | reverse complement strand
TGGATAACCCCTCTCAACCAGTCGAGTCATCAAGATGGTAGACTCAGAAAAGTAGTCCACTTTGCAACTACAATTTCTCCGCAATCTCAGGAACTGTCCATAAGGGAGATTGTCCCTGAGATTGCGGGGATGATGACTGGAATATCACAACAGGGTGTTTCTCTCTGTTGCTTTGCGAAATAAGGTGGTATGTAACACACCATGTTCCTCCTTAATGGTGATGTCCAAGAAGTTGATTGCCTGATTACTACATTCCATTGTGAACTGGATGTTAGCATCTCTTCCATTTAGCCAATTATAAAAAGCAAGTAGATCGCTCTTCGAGCCCTTCCACACCAGCAGGACGTCGTCGATATAACGTCGCCATAAACTGATATGGCCTCTATGTGGGTTGTTCTCACAAAGCACCCATTTGTGTTCAAAATGATCCATATAGATCACTGCCAAATTTGGGGCAAAGCTGGCACCCATGGCTACGCCGTTTATCTGCATGAAGTAATCTCCATTGAAGATGAAGAAATTACGTTTCATAGCGATCTCTAATAGGTCTACTATGAAATTGGTAGGGACTCTATGTGGCCTAACCCTATCATCCAGTACCGTTCTTATCACCTCTAGGGCTGCATGTTGTGGGATGTTGGTATACAAGGAGGTGATATCCATAGTTACCAATAGTTCTTCACTGGGATTAAATCCTTTGTCATCTATCAACTTGATCACCTGCATGGTGTCTCTAAGATAACAAGCTGTGTTCTCGGCAATCGGTTTAATAAAGACATCTATAAATTTACATAATGGCTCAAGAATTGAGCCACACCCAGACACAATAGGTCTCCCAGGTGGATTATGGAGCCTTTTGTGTACCTTGGGTAAGGTATAGATCGTGGGTACACGAGGGTGTATATTATTCAGATACTCATGTTCCTGTTTGGTGATAAATCCCTCACAAAGTGCATTATCTGTGACTTTTTTAATTGCTATGGCAATTTCCTTGGTGGGGTTGGTTG
The DNA here is from genome assembly GCF_964261635.1 of Lissotriton helveticus. NCBI lineage: Eukaryota > Metazoa > Chordata > Amphibia > Caudata > Salamandridae > Lissotriton > Lissotriton helveticus. The sequence goes on along the minus strand of NC_136065.1, from coordinate 1,651,389,551 downwards.
ATAGTTTAATGTAGTTTTCAGTCACAGATAACTGATTACAGATTTCTTTTACATAATCATCCCTGTTCTGAATTACAATTGCCCCGCCTTTGTCGGCGGGCTTGATCACTATATCTTGATTTTGTTTCAAGCTTTGGAGCGCAGTCCTTTCCTGTTTAGAGACATTATATTTCACATATTTCTTGTCCCTCAGTAGTTTGTTTATATCACCCATGACTATTTGCTCAAATGCTAAGACCTTGTGTGGCATCATGTGAGCAGGTGGTGTAAAAGTAGAGGGTGGTCACTACAGGTGGTAAATCCCAATGCCTTGGCTCACCAGCCTAGCTCTCTAATCAACCTTTCCAATCATGTATTGACCAATGACGAACAAAAAATCCTGGAGAAGGGCTTATCTTTTGTCCCGACTAACCTGCCGAATAGTTTCAATCTAAAATTGGAGCTTCACCAGTTCTTTCGGAAAGTCAGGCTGAAACAATTCTTTAATAAAATACCACACCAGCCGGTGTTTAGCAATACAGGTCTGAGACCACCCTCTACTTTTACACCACCTGCTCACATGATGCCACACAAGGTCTTAGCATTTGAGCAAATAGTCATGGGTGATATAAACAAACTACTGAGGGACAAGAAATATGTGAAATATAATGTCTCTAAACAGGAAAGGACTGCGCTCCAAAGCTTGAAACAAAATCAAGATATAGTGATCAAGCCCGCCGACAAAGGCGGGGCAATTGTAATTCAGAACAGGGATGATTATGTAAAAGAAATCTGTAATCAGTTATCTGTGACTGAAAACTACATTAAACTATCAACCAACCCCACCAAGGAAATTGCCATAGCAATTAAAAAAGTCACAGATAATGCACTTTGTGAGGGATTTATCACCAAACAGGAACATGAGTATCTGAATAATATACACCCTCGTGTACCCACGATCTATACCTTACCCAAGGTACACAAAAGGCTCCATAATCCACCTGGGAGACCTATTGTGTCTGGGTGTGGCTCAATTCTTGAGCCATTATGTAAATTTATAGATGTCTTTATTAAACCGATTGCCGAGAACACAGCTTGTTATCTTAGAGACACCATGCAGGTGATCAAGTTGATAGATGACAAAGGATTTAATCCCAGTGAAGAACTATTGGTAACTATGGATATCACCTCCTTGTATACCAACATCCCACAACATGCAGCCCTAGAGGTGATAAGAACGGTACTGGATGATAGGGTTAGGCCACATAGAGTCCCTACCAATTTCATAGTAGACCTATTAGAGATCGCTATGAAACGTAATTTCTTCATCTTCAATGGAGATTACTTCATGCAGATAAACGGCGTAGCCATGGGTGCCAGCTTTGCCCCAAATTTGGCAGTGATCTATATGGATCATTTTGAACACAAATGGGTGCTTTGTGAGAACAACCCACATAGAGGCCATATCAGTTTATGGCGACGTTATATCGACGACGTCCTGCTGGTGTGGAAGGGCTCGAAGAGCAATCTACTTGCTTTTTATAATTGGCTAAATGGAAGAGATGCTAACATCCAGTTCACAATGGAATGTAGTAATCAGGCAATCAACTTCTTGGACATCACCATTAAGGAGGAACATGGTGTGTTACATACCACCTTATTTCGCAAAGCAACAGAGAGAAACACCCTGTTGCGATATTCCAGTCATCATCCCCGCAATCTCAGGGACAATCTCCCTTATGGACAGTTCCTGAGATTGCGGAGAAATTGTAGTTGCAAAGTGGACTACTTTTCTGAGTCTACCATCTTGATGACTCGACTGGTTGAGAGGGGTTATCCAAGAAGCCTGGTGAAAAAGGCTCGTAAAAGAGCATGGTTCTGCCATAGAGAAGTACTGCTAGAACCAAAAATAAAGAAGGTGAGCGAAGAGGAGAGGCTGATATGTGTTACCACATTTAATACCAAGAGCACAGAGATCAAAAGAATTATTAACAACCACTGGCACCTGGTAGCAGAAGAGACAGGTTTGCCGGACCCCCCTATGCATGCCTTTCGTAAAGGAAAGAGCGTCAGGGATTTTGTTGTACATTCTATGCTGCAGAATAAAAATGGGGAGAGTCAGACTACATTATGGAATCTCCCAAGTGTTGTGGGTCATTTTAAATGTGGATCCTGTAAAGCTTGTGACATGGCCTTGGAAGTCAAGGATTGTACATATAATGACTACACTCACACCATGCGAAACCACACCAACTGTAATACCAAGGGGGTAATATATGCTATATTTTGCCCCTGTGGTTTTATGTATATAGGGCAAACTGTCCAAAAGGTGAAAACCCGCATTCTGCAGCATTGCAGCAGGGTCCGGTGTAAAGTACAAGGGGCACCATTAGTTGATCACTTTGTCAGATTCAATCACACACCGGAAAGTCTCAGGTGGTGTGTTATTGAAAAAGTCAATTCCAACCCTAGGGGAGGGAATTTGGCACAATCTATCAGCTTCCGTGAGTGCAGATGGATGCATTTCTTTGATACGGTTAATAGGGGCCTGAATGAACAGGAGGAAGTCATGAGACAAATGGCACTGCTACCCACTGGGTGACCACCTCTCTTCCTCCTTTGGGTAGGGACTCCCTCTTCTGCTTGGTTGTCATATGTCATGTACCACTATAATTGGCAACTCTTCATTAATAGGTGTTAATATCAGCTACAACACTTTATCCCTATGTAAATGCAATTGATATATATTGTTGTATGTGATTGTATTATTTGTGTTTTTTATGTACATCATTTTAAATTTAACTGGTTGAATTACTTTTGCCTTGGATAGTCAAGAAAAGTAGACATGTAAATCACTTGTTAAAATACCAAATATTTAATAATTGTTATTTTTTAGAAAATGTGGAACAATGTCTCACTTGTTAAAATGCCAAATAATTAATAATTGTTATTTTTTAGAAAATGTGGAACAATGTTTTGGCCGCTTATCTGTACCCTGCGGTCTGCGTTTTGACTATCACGGTATCCCCAGCGTGTTAAATAACCACTTGCCTTAGGGTCATTTCGACTAACACGGTATCCCTAGCGTGGTAAATAACCACTTGTTAAAATGTCTCTGCCACATCCCTAGCTAGCGCCTTGCTTTCACTCCGGCGCGTCCTCAATTCGTTAGTCCTTCATTAATCTCTCGAGTCCGACGCCTACTTAGTTGTAACTGGCTGCCTCGGACCACGTGGTTAACCGGTCGCGTGACACGGAAGCTGCCGGGCGAGTCTGAGCGACTTAAACAATTGCTGCTCTTGTCCCCGTGAATTTTTTGGAGCGAAAGCCGAATACCAAGGTAATCACAATCTCGGCAAGGCAGGCGGTTTCGAAAGCATTATTGGCTTTATTTAACCAACAGTAGCGCTTCTTTGCACGTTAATTGTGCATCTCCTCTAATATTTTTGTAACCGGGTGGAAGTGATTTTTGATGAAATTACCGGGTAGACTCTCACACCAGAGCCTGAGGAGTATGTATGTAGCAGGATACATCCTGCTTTGGCAATTATGACGGATGGTTTTAGACCTGGCCTGAGACAGCTTACCCTATTGAATACACCCTAGTTTAACCCCTCGTTGATCACCGATCATCTGTATGGCAACTTTCACTGTCGAGCTTTTTTACATGTGTAGTGTAGGAAATTACAACATAGGTTTCATACCTGGTTCCTTTTTCATACAGATTCACTTGAATTATAATTCGCCTGCAGTCACCTGGTACAATGTCCACCATGATATCGGACTAGGGTGAGTGTGTTTTTCACAAATATATGACACTTATAAGCCGTGAGGTTAACCGCACCATGGGTTTGATTGGCTCAATTTTCCTTACGCAGCACGAAGGAATTCGAGTGCCCATTGAGGACACATTGGCTCTCGACTGAACCCCAATCCTGAGCTGAATTTACTATTGAGAGGTGAGTTTTAACTTTGCCTTTCACCTCTCCCTTGACAATCCTGGGAGGACTGTGCCTTTGGAGATGGGCTAACAGTTTTTCCGGTTTGTCTTTGCCTTTGATAGGTGTACCGCCCAACTGACCTGGAATCGTGACACCGTTCTAATTTTATTTGGTAATGTACCCAACACAACCTTTATCATTTTAGACTTGACCTCCCCTTAAAAATTGTAAAATATTCATACTTATTATTACAGGTGCTTCCCTGTCCCTTGCCCCCACTACCGTCCTGAAGAAGACCCGCAGCAGAGGTCGTGACTTCCCCCATATTGCGCCAGGGTCGAAACGTCGACGATCCCCCCCCTCATTATTTCTTCAAAGCCTACACCGGCCCTTCCCTGTCCCCCTGTATATAAAATTGTATATAGATTGTAAATGGGTAGGCTTTACATGTGCAATGTATAAATAATCCTTCTGTTGCACTCAATCACCCTTAAATCTATCCCTTTACTTTCCTTCACTTGAGCACCAATTTCCTTTCCTTTCAATTTTTCCCTTTGCTGAATTTTATAAATTTGTAAATAAACTACAGTCGCATTTGTTGAATTTATTGGTTGTGTTGTGTTACGTGCATGTATTGCATTTTTTGAATTGATTTAAGCTTGCATTTCATCTCCATGTGGTTGTATATTCAGATTCATTCTGATCCTTTGTTGATTATGAAATAATAACATCTACATCACTAGCCGCGTCTAAAACTTATATCTAGGACCACTTTTTCTACATAACTACTGTTACCCAGGTCCTATTGATTATTTGGGTTCACCCCATTGTTTTCAATGATAATCTTTGAGACAAGCATATGCTACTGGCAGGATCAACCAGGTAGCCTCACCTGATGACGGGGTGGGGGGAGCCGCATACCCATCTCCCCGACCGGCCACCTTCACACACCCCTCCGTTTCTCTCGGGAGCCTGTCCGGGGAAGGAGCCCACCCGCCTGGGCGGGAGGGACTCGCCGGAGGGGTGCGGAGAGGGTGCGGTCGCATGGGCACCGGCAGGCCCAGCCGTCTCCCCCGGGAGGGAGAGGCGGGCCGAGGCATAGCCTGAGCGAGACGCAGGGGTGCCAGAGCCTGGCAGCGGCGGCACCCCTCGGAACGGTCATTCCGATCTGCTGTGGAAAGGTGCTGGGCAGGGAGGGGTGCGGGTGTGGCGCGCGGGGCCCGACGGACCTGCTGGGCAGCAGCATCCGAGGGCCTGGGGCCAACCGACCCCACCTGCTCGGGTCGGACCACTGGGGGGCACGAGCTGCCGTGGCCGCTCGGCCTTCGCTCTGCTGGGTTCAAAGGTGTCGGACGGTCCATGTGGGGTGGAAGCTCCTTGCTTGAAACAACAGCCGAGGCTGGCCAAGCAGTCCATCCCTAAACGGACCGAGAGTGCCCAATCGATCAGAGAGTACAGCCGGGAAAAAGTCTCCTGGCATCCCCGGACCTCACGGAGGTCTGCCTGAGCAAACTCCTAACAAAAGGGACCATCGGGAAGGGGCCGAGAGGCAGGTGCGTACCCGGGCCCATGGGGGCCCCGCGAGGCGGGCCCGGGTGCTGCCTGGCCCCGTCTCAGCATGGCCAGACCTCGCGGGGGGGGCCTGCCTGAGCAAACTCGGAGAAAAAGGCCCATCGGCAACGGGACTGAGAGGCAGGTGCGTACCCAGGCTCCTGGGGCCCCCGGCGGGCAGGCCCGGGTCCTGCCTTCCCCTGATTCAGAATAGCCAGACCACACGGAGGTCTGACTGACCCTCTCCCTAGTAATCCGGAGGAAAATTACCCCCCTTTCTTGTAATCCGTGCACACGAGGTGACAGAGGGGACCCATGGCGCGAAAGTACCCGACCTCCTGGAGCCCTCGCTGGGATCCGGGAGGCAAATGGCACCTCATCGGGACTTCAGGGGAAGTCCGGCCATCTGGTCGCCCCATTGGAAAGCATTGCGGGGGACCAGATGGCCGAAGCGATCAGGGCGACCAGATGGCCGAGGGGATCCGGGCGACCAGATGCCCGAGGGGGACCGGGCGACCAGATGCCCGAGGGGGCCCGGGCGACCAGATGGCCGAGGGGGACCAGACGACCAGATGCCCGGACGGGGCTCCTGAACCCAGCCGAGCAAGGGAGGCTCCCCAGGCCTTGGGCAGTGCGGCAGGCTGGGAGACAGGCCCCAGGGCCGGGGCACCTCGACCCGGGGCCCGGACTGGACCCAGCCGGGGCTCCCGAGCCCAGAGGTGCAGGGGGAGCCTCCCCGGGCACCCTGCCCCACGGCAGGACCCAGGACGGAGCCCGGGGTGGGGAGGCCACCCTCTCCGGGGCCCCTGCAGGGGCCCCGGATGGTTCTCCTGAACCCAGCCAGGCAAGGGGAGGCTCCCTGGGCTCCACGGAACCCCTTCCCGGTCCTTTGGCAGTGCGTCAGGCTGGGGGGACACTGGGCCCAGAGCCGGGGCACCCGAGCCGGGGCCCGGACCGGTCCCTGGACCCAGCCGGGGCTCCCAAGCCCGGAGGCGCAGGGGGAGCCTCCCCGGGCCCGCCGGACCCCGTCCCGGGCACCCTGCCCCGCGGCAGGACCCAGGACGGAGCCCGGGGTGGGGAGGCCGCCCTCCCCGGGGTCCTCAGGCAAGGGGGAGGCCGGGGGACGGGGCCCAGAGCCGGGGCCCCTGCAGGGGCCCCGGATGGTTCTCCTGAACCCAGCCAGGCAAGGGGAGGCTCCCTGGGCTCCACGGAACCCCTTCCCGGTCCTTTGGCAGTGCGTCAGGCCGGGGGGACACTGGGCCCAGAGCCGGGGCACCCGAGCCGGGGCCCGGACCGGCCCCTGGCCCCAGCCAGGAGCCCGGAGGTGCAGGGGACGCCTCCCTGGGCCCTCCCGCACCACATCCAGGGCTTCCTGCCACGCGGCAGGCCCAGGGACGGAACCGGGGCCAGGGCAGCATCCTGGCCCGTCCAGCTGCCAGCTCACTGCTAGGCCGTGAGGGGTCCCAGAGGACCTTGTCCATAGTAATCCGGAGGAAGGCTACGCCTCTTTCTGGGAACAAGTGCGCACCGCGAGGCTCAGGGGACCCTAGGCGCGAACGTGCCCGACTTCCTGGAGCCCTGGCTGGGATCCGGGGGGGGGGGCGAATGGCACCTCATCGGGACTTCCAGGGAAAGCATTGCGGGCGACCAGATGGCCGAGGGGAGAGGGTCGACCAGATGCCCGGGACCGAAAGGACTCCCCATCTGGCCGTCCTGAGGCCTTCCCTTGCGGTCGGGCTCCTGCCTGCCCACGCAGGGCTCCAGGCCACAGCCCATCTGGTCCCCGGCAGGGGACCGCAGCCCTGGGAGGGTATCCGGGCATACCCTTTCCCTTAGTAATCCGGAGAAAAACAACCGTCGGCAAGGGCCCAAGAGGCAGAAGCGTCCCCGGGCCCCTGGGGGCCCCAGGCGGTCGGGCCCTGGGACGCCTTCCCCCTCTCAGCATGGCCGGACCTCACGGAGGTCTGTGCCTGATCAAACTCGGAGGTCTGTGGCTGATCAAACTCGGAGAAAAAGGACCATCAGCAAGGGGCTGAGAGGCAGGAGCATCCCCGGGCCCCTGGGGGCCCCTGGCGGTCGGGCCCCGGGATGCCTTCCCCCTCTCAGCATGGCCAGACCTTATGGAAGTCTGCCTGATCAAACTCGGAGAAAAACGACCATCGAACTCGGAGAAAAACAACCATCGGCAAGGGGCCGAGAGGCAGAAGCGTCCCCGGGCCCCTGGGGGCCCCTGGGGGCCCCTGGCGGGCGGGCCCCGGGACACCTTCCCCCTCTCAGCATGGCCGGACCTCACGGAGGTCTGTGCCTGATCAAACTCGGAGAAAAAGGACCATCAGCAAGGGGCTGAGAGGCAGGAGCATCCCCGGGCCCCTGGGGGCCCCTGGCGGTCAGGCCCCGGGATGCCTTCCCCCTCTCAGCATGGCCAGACCTTATGGAAGTCTGCCTGATCAAACTCGGAGAAAAACGACCATCGAACTCGGAGAAAAACAACCATCGGCAAGGGGCAGAGAGGCAGAAGCGTCCCCGGGCCCCCGGGGGCCCCTGGCGGTCGGGCCCCGGGACGCCTTCCCCCTCTCAGCATGGCCGGACCTCACGGAGGTCTGTGCCTGATCAAACTCGGAGGTCTGTGCCTGATCAAACTCAGAGAAAAAGGACCATCAGCAAGGGGCTGAGAGGCAGGAGCATCCCCGGGCCCCTGGGGGCCCCTGGCGGTCGGGCCCCGGGATGCCTTCCCCCTCTCAGCATGGCCAGACCTTTTGGAAGTCTGCCTGATCAAACTCGGAGAAAAACGACCATCGAACTCGGAGAAAAACAACCATCGGGAAGGGGCCGAGAGGCAGAAGCGTCCCCGGGCCCCTGAGGGCCCCTGGCGGGCGGGCCCCGGGACACCTTCCCCCTCACAGCATGGCCGGACCTCACGGAGGTCTGTGCCTGATCAAACTCGGAGAAAAAGGACCATCAGCAAGGGGCTGAGAGGCAGGAGCATCCCCGGGCCCCTGGGGGCCCCTGGCGGTCGGGCCCCGGGATGCCTTCCCCCTCTCAGCATGGCCAGACCTTATGGAAGTCTGCCTGATCAAACTCTGAGAAAAACGACCATCGAACTCGGAGAAAAACAACCATCGGCAAGGGGCCGAGAGGCAGAAGCGTCCCGGGCCCCTGGGGGCCCCTGGCGGGCGGGCCCCGGGACGCCTTCCCCCTCTCAGCATGGCCCGACCTCACGGAGGTCTGTGCCTGATCAAACTCGGAGGTCTGTGCCTGATCAAACTCGGAGAAAAAGGACCATCAGAAAGGGGCTGAGAGGCAGGAGCATCCCGGGCCCCTGGGGGCCCCTGGCGGTCGGGCCCCGGGATGCCTTCCCCCTCTCAGCATGGCCAGACCTTATGGAAGTCTGCCTGATCAAACTCGGAGAAAAACAACCATCGAACTCGGAGAAAAACAACCATCGGCAATGGGCCGAGAGGCAGAAGCGTCCCCGGGCCCCTGGGGGCCCCTGGCGGGCGGGCCCCGGGATGCCTTCCCCCTCTCAGCATGGCCGGACCTCACGGAGGTCTGTGCCTGATCAAACTCGGAGGTCTGTGCCTGATCAAACTCGGAGAAAAAGGACCATCAGCAAGGGGCTGAGAGGCAGGAGCATCCCCGGGCCCCTGGGGGCCCCTGGCGGTCGGGCCCCGGGATGCCTTCCCCCTCTCAGCATGGCCAGACCTTATGGAAGTCTGCCTGATCAAACTCGGAGAAAAACGACCATCGAACTCGGAGAAAAACAACCATCGGCAAGGGGCCGAGAGGCAGAAGCGTCCCCGGGCCCCTGGGGGCCCCTGGCGGGCGGGCCCCGGGACGCCTTTCTCCTCTCAGCATGGCCGGACCGCACGGAGGTCTGTGCCTGATCAAACTCGGAGGTCTGTGCCTGATCAAACTCGGAGAAAAAGGACCATCAGAAAGGGGCTGAGAGGCAGGAGCATCCCCGGGCCCCTGGGGGCCCCTGGCGGTCGGGCCCCGGGATGCCTTCCCCCTCTCAGCATGGCCAGACCTTATGGAAGTCTGCCTGATCAAACTCGGAGAAAAACGACCATCGAACTCGGAGAAAAACAACCATTGGCAAGGGGCCGAGAGGCAGAAGCGTCCCCGGGCCCCTGGGGGCCCCTGGCGGGCGGGCCCCGGGATGCCTTCCCCCTCTCAGCATGGCCGGACCTCATGGAGGTCTGTGCCTGATCAAACTCGGAGGTCTGTGCCTGATCAAACTCGGAGAAAAAGGACCATCAGCAAGGGGCTGGGAGGCAGGAGCATCCCCGGGCCCCTGGGGGCCCCTGGCGGTCGGGCCCCGGGATGCCTTCCCCCTCTCAGCATGGCCAGACCTTATGGAAGTCTGCCTGATCAAACTCGGAGAAAAACGACCATCGAACTCGGAGAATAACAACCATCGGCAAGGGGCCGAGAGGCAGAAGCGTCCCCGGGCCCCTGGGGGCCCCTGGCGGGCAGGCCCCGGGACGCCTTCCCCCTCTCAGCATGGCCGGACCTCACGGAGGTCTGTGCCTGATCAAACTCGGAGAAAAAGAACCATCAGCAAGGGGCTGAGAGGCAGGAGCATCCCCGGGCCCCTGGGGGCCCCTGGCGGTCGGGCCCCGGGATGCCTTCCCCCTCTCAGCATGGCCAGACCTTATGGAAGTCTGCCTGATCAAACTCGGAGAAAAACGACCATCGAACTCGGAGAAAAACAACCATCGGCAAGGGCCCGAGAGGCAGAAGCGTCCCCGGGCCCCTGGGGGCCCCTGGCGGTCGGGCCCCGGGACGCCTTCCCCCTCTCAGCATGGCTGGACCTCACGGAGGTCTGTGCCTGATCAAACTCGGAGGTCTGTGCCTGATCAAACTCGGAGAAAAAGGACCATCAGCAAGGGGCTGAGAGGCAGGAGCATCCCCGGGCCCCTGGGGGCCCGAGGCGGTCGGGCCCCGGGATGCCTTCCCCCTCTCAGCATGGCCAGACCTTATGGAAGTCTGCCTGATCAAACTCGGAGAAAAACAACCATCGAACTCGGAGAAAAACAACCATCGGCAAGGGGCCGAGAGGCAGAAGCGTCCCCGGGCCCCTGGGGGCCCCTGGCGGGCGGGCCCCAGGACGCCTTCCCCCTCTCAGCATGGCCGGACCTCACGGAGGTCTGTGCCTGATCAAACTCGGAGGTCTGTGCCTGATCAAACTCGGAGAAAAAGGACCATCAGCAAGGGGCTGAGAGGCAGGAGCATCCCCGGGCCCCTGGGGGCCCCTGGCGGTCGGGCCCCGGGATGCCTTCCCCCTCTCAGCATGGCCAGACCTTATGGAAGTCTGCCTGATCAAACTCGGAGAAAAACGACCATCGAACTCGGAGAAAAACAACCATCGGCAAGGGGCCGAGAGGCAGAAGCGTCCCCGGGCCCCTGGGGGCCACTGGCAGGCGGGCCCCGGGACACCATCCCCCTCAAACTCGGAGGAAAAGGACCATCGGCAAGGGGCTGAAAGGCAGGAGTGTCCCCAGGACCCTGGGGGCCCCAGCGGGCAGGCTCCAGGGCTGCCTTCCCCTGATTCAGAATCTCTGGAGGTCTGACTGACCCTCTCCCTAGTAATCCGGAGGAACATTACCCCCCTTTCTTTTAATCCGTGCACCCGAGGGGACATAGGGGACCCAAGGCACGAACGAGCCTGACCTCCTGGAGCACTGGCTGGGATCCGGGAGGCGAATGGCACCTCATCGGGACTTCCAGGGAAGTTCGGTCATCTGGTCGCCCTGTAGGAAAGCATAGCAGGCGAGCAGATGGCCGAGGGGATCCGATGGCCGGGCACGAAAGAGGACACCCTGTGCCCCAACGAAGGAGTCAGCGTGCTCCGCGGCATGGCCGACCGGAGGCCCAGGGCCCCAGCTGGGCCCCAGCCATGGAGGCTCCCAGGGGCCCCGACAGGCCCTCCGACCCGGGGCCTCCAGGCACTTTGACAAGCAGGGGAGGCCTGCCCGGGCACAACGGAACCCCGACCCGGGCCCGGGCCCTTGGCAGTGCA
>NC_136065.1:1651240558-1651373058 GCF_964261635.1 Lissotriton helveticus | reverse complement strand
GAGGGGATACGGGCGACCAGATGGCCGAGGGGATCCGGGCGACCAGATGGCCGGGCACGAAAGGGACGCCATCCGGTCGCCCCGTGCCCCCACTAAGGAGGGAGTGGGCGCCCGGGGCATGGCGGGCCGGAGGCCCGGGACCACAGCCATGGAGGCTGCCAGGGGCCGGCGGGCCCTCCGACCCGGGGCCCGCTTACACCTTGACAAGCAGGGGAGGCCTGCAAGGGACCGACGGACCTCTGTCCTGGGCCCTGGGTGGAGCGTCAGCCCGGGGGACCGGGCCCAGGGCCGGAGCGCCCGACCCGGGGCCCCGACCAGGCCCCTGGACCCAGCCGGGGCTCCCAGGCCCGGAGGCACAGGGGAAGCCTCCCCGGGCCTGCCGGACCCCGTCCCGGGCACCCTGCCCCGTGGCAGGACCCAGGACGGAGCCCGGGGTGGGGAGCCCACCCACCCGGGGCCCTCAGGGGCCCCGGGTGGGGCTCCTAAACCCAGCCAAGCACGGGGAGGCTCCCCGGGCACCACGGAACCCCGTCCCGGGACTTTGGCAGTGCGGCAGGCCGGGGGACAGGCCCCAGGGACGGAGCGCCCCACCCGGGGGCCCGGCCGGGCCCCTGGACCCAGCCGGGGCTCCCAGGCCCGGAGGCGCAGGGCGAGCCTCCCCTGGCACGCCGGACCCCGTCCCGGGCACCCTGCCACGCGCCAGGACCCAGGACGGAGCCCGGGGTGGGGAGGCCGCCATCCCCGGGCCCTCAGGGGCCCCGGATGGAGCTCCTGAACACAGACAAGCAAGGGGAGGCTCCCCGGGCACATCGGAACCCCTTTCCGGGCCCTTGGCAGTGCGGCAGGCTGGGAGACAGGGCCCAGGGCCGGAGCACCCGACCCGGGGCCCGCCCGGGCCCCTGGACCCAGCCGGGGCTCCCAAGCCCGGAGGCGCATGGGACGCCTCCCCGGTCCCTCCGGACCCCGTCCCGGGCACCCTGCCACGCAGCAGGACCAAGGACAGAGCCCGGGGTGGGGAGGCCGCCCTCCCCGGGCCCTCAGGGGCCCTAGCCACTGCTCCTGAACCCAGCCAAGCAAGGGGAGGCTCCCCGGGCACATCGGAACCCCTTCCCGGGCCCTTGGCAGTGCGGCAGGCTGGGAGACAGGGCCCAGGGCCGGAGTACCCGACCCGGGGCCCGGCCGGGCCCCTGGACGCAGCCGGGGCTCCCAAGCCCGGAGGTGCATGGGACGCCTCCCCGGTCCCTCCGGACCCTGTCCCGGGCACCCTGCCACGCAGCAGGACCAAGGACAGAGCCCGGGGTGGGGAGGCCGCCCTCCCCCGGGCCCCTAGGGGCCCCGGACAGAGCTCCTGAACCCAGACAAGCAAGGGGAGGCTCCCCGGGCACAACGGAACCCCTTCCTAGGCCCTTGGCAGTGCGGTAGGCTGGGAGACAGGGACCAGGGCCGGAGCACCCGACCCTGGGCCCGGCCGGGCCCCTGGACCCAGCCGGGGCTCCCAAGCCCGGAGGCGCATGGGACGCCTCCCCGGACCCATGGAGCCCGTCCTGGGCATTGAGCCATGCCGTTGGCCTGGAGATGGGTGCCCCGGACGCCCGGGGAGGTCTGTCCGGGACACATGGAGCCCGTCCTGGGCATTGAACCATGCCGTTGGCCTGGAGAAGGGAGCCTCCGGACGCCCGGGGGAGGACTGCCCGGTACCCGTGGAGTCCTTCCCGGGTACTTTGCAACGCCGTTGGCCTCCTGGAGATGGGTGCCCCGAACGCCCGGGGGGCGGGCTGCCCGGGACCCGTGGAGCCCGTCCTGGGCACTCTGACCTGCTGTTGGCCCGGGGGAGGACTGCCCGGGACCCGTGGAGCCCGTCCTGGGCACTCTGACAAGCTGTTGGCCCGGGGAAGGGAGCCCCAGATGACCGGGACCCGTGGAGCCCGACCGTGGCACTCTGACAAGCCGTTGGCCCGGGGAAGGGAGCCCCAGACGACCGGGACCTGTGGAGCCCGTCCTGGGCACTCCTGTATGCCGTTGGCCCGGGGAAGGGAGCCCCGGACGTCCGGGACCCGTGGAGCCCATCCTGGGCACTCTGAAATGCTTTGGCCCGGGGAAGGGAGCCCCGGACACCCGGGGGAGGACTGCCCGGGACCCGTGGAACTCGTCCTGAGCACTTTGACATGCCGCTGGCCCGGGGAAGGGAGCCCTGGACGCCAGGGACCCGTGTAGCCCGTCCTGGGCACTCTGAAATGCTTTGGCCCGGGGAAGGGAGAACCGGACGCCCGGGGGAGGACTGCCCGGGACCCGTGGAACTGGTCCTGGGCACTCTGACATGCCGCTGGCCCGGGGAAGGGTGCCCTGGATGACCGGGGCCCGTGGAGCCCGTCCTGGGCACTCTGACATGCCGCTGGCCTGGGGAAGGGAGCCCCGGACGCCCGGGGCCCGTGGAGCCCGTGCTGGGCACTCTGACAAGCCGTTGGCCCGGGGAAGGGAGCCCTGGATGCCCGGGACCCGTGAAGCCCATCCTGGGCACTCTGAAATGCTTTGGCCCGGGGAAGGGAGCCCCGGACGCCCAGGGGAGGACTGCCCGGGACCCGTGGAACTGGTCCTGGGCACTCTGACATGCCGCTGGCCCGGGGAAGGGTGCCCCGGATGACCGGGGCCCGTGGAGCCCGTCCTGGGCACTATGACATGCCGCTGGCCCGGGGAAGGGAGCCCCGGACGCCCGGGGCCCGTGGAGCCCGTCCTGGGCACTCTGACAAGCCGTTGGCCCGGGGAAGGGAGCCCTGGATGCCCGGGACCCGTGAAGCCCATCCTGGGCACTCTGAAATGCTTTGGCCCGGGGAAGGGAGCCCTGGACGCCCAGGGGAGGACTGCCCGGGACCCGTGGAACTGGTCCTGGGCACTCTGACAAGCCGTTGGCCCGGGGAAAGGGAGCCCCGGACGCCCGGGACCCATGGAGCCCGTCCTGGGCACTCTGACATGCCGTTAGCCCGGATGGAGCCCCGGACGCCCGGGGGACGAATGCCCGGGACGCATGGAGCCCATCCCGGGCACTCTGCCATGCCGTCATCCCGGATGGAGCCCCGGGCGCCCGGGGGACGAAGGCCCGGGACGCATGGAGCCCGTCCCGGGCACTCTGCCATGCCGTCGGCCTGGAGCGCCCCGACACCCAGGGGAGGACCACCGTGGAAACCATGGAGCCCGACCCGGGCACTCTGCCATGCCGTCAGCCTGGATGGAGCACCGGACGCCCGGGGGACGACTGCCCAAGAGCCATGGAGCCCGTCCTGGGCAATTTGACATGCAGTTGGCCTGGAGGAAGGAAGCCCCGGGTGGCCTAGGGAGGTGTTGCCCAGGCATATCCTATCTGGTCCCCATGGCAGAGAACCACCAACCCTGGAGGGGTGTCCGGGCATACCCTGCCCCATAGTAATCCGGAGGCAAATTACCCCCCCTTTCTTGCAATCTGTGCAGGCGAGGTGACAGAGGGGACCCAAGGCGTGAAAGAACCCGACCTCATGGAGCCCTCGCTGGGATCCGGGAGGCGAATGGCACCTCATTAAGACTTCCAGGGAAGTTCGGCCATCTGGTCCCCCCCCCATAGGAAAGCGTTGCGGGCGACCAGATGCCCGAGGGGATTCGGGCGGCCAGATGGCCGAGGGAATCTGGGCGATCAGATGGCCGGGCATGGAGGTGAAGCTGCCTGGACTCTTCCCCACCCCGTCCCCGTCCCGGGACGAATGCCCGGGACACATGGAGCCCGTCCTGGCCACTTGACGTCCCGTCCTGGGCATTGAACCATGCCGTTGGCCTGGAGAAGGGAGCCCCCGGACGCCCGGGGGAGGACTGCCCGGTACCCGTGGAGCCCTTCCCGGGTACTTTGCAACGCCGTTGGCCTCCTGGAGATGGGTGCCCCAGATGCCCGGGGGCGGGCTGCCCGGGACCCATGGAGCCCGTCCTGGGCACTTTTACATGCCGTCGGCCTGGAGGTGGGTGCCCTGGACGCCCGGGGGAGGCCTGCCCGGGACCCGTGGAGCCCTTCCCGGGTACTTTGCCAATGCCGTTGGCCTCATGGAGATGGTTGCCCCGGACGCCCGGGGGAGGCCTGCGCGGGACCCATGGAGCCCGTCCTGGGCATTTAGCCATGCCGTTGGCCTGGAGATGGGAGCCCCGGACGCCCGGGGGAGGACTGCCCGGTACCCGTGGATCCCGTCCTGGGCTCTTTGACATGCCGTCGGCCTGGAGGTGGGAGCCCCGGACGCCCGGGAGCGGGCTGCCCGGGACCCATGGAGCCCGTCCTGGACACTTTGACATGCCGTCGGCCTGGAGGAGGGTGCCCGGGACGCCCGTGGGAAGCCTGGTCGGGACCCGTGGAGCCCTTCCCGGGTACTTTGCCAATGCCATTGGCCTCATGGAGATGGGTGCCCCGGACGCCCGGGGGAGAACTGCCCCGGGCGCCGGCGGGAGGACTGCCCCGTGGAGCCCTTTCCGGGTACTTTGCAACGCCGTTGGCCTCCTGGAGATGTGTGCCCCGAACGCCCGGGGGGAGGGCTGCCCGGGGCCCGTGGAGCCCGCCCTGGGCACTTTGACATGCCGTCGTCCTGGAGGTGGGAGCCCCGGACGCCCGGGGGAGGGCTGCCCGGGACCCATGGAGCCCTTCCCGGTTACTCTGCCATCCAGTTGGCCTCCTGGAGATGGGTGCCCCGGACGCCCGGGGGAGGTCTGTCCGGGGCCCATGGAGCCCGTCCTGGGCAGTGTGACATGCCGTTGGCCTGGAGGTGGGAGCCCCGGACGCCCGGGGGAAGGCTGCCCAGGACCCGTGGCGCCCTTCCGGGTACTTTGCCATCCCGTTGGCCTCCTGGAGATGGGTGCCCCGGACGCCCGGGGGAGGTCTGTCCGGGACCCATGGAGCCCGTCCTGGACACTTTGACATGCCGTCGACCTGGAGGAGGGTGCCCGGGACGCCCGTGGGAAGCCTGGTCGGGACCCGTGGAGCCCTTCCCGGGTACTTTGCCAATGCCGTTGGCCTCATGGAGATGGGTGCCCCGGACGCCCGGGGGGAGGACTGCCCGGTACCCGTGGAGCCCTTTCCGGGTACTTTGCTACGCCGTTGGCCTCCTGGAGATGTGTGCCCCGAACGCCCGGGGGGAGGGCTGCCCGGGGCCCGTGGAGCCGCCCTGGGCACTTTGACATGCCGTCGTCCTGGAGGTGGGAGCCCCGGACGCCCGGGGGAGGGCTGCCCGGGACCCATGGAGCCCTTCCCGTTTACTCTGCCATCCCGTTGGCCTCCTGGAGATGGGTGCCCCGGACGCCCGGGGGAGGTCTGTCCGGGGCCCATGGAGCCCGTCCTGGGCAGTGTGACATGCCGTCGGCCTGGAGGTGGGAGCCCCGGACGCCCGGGGGAAGGCTGCCCGGGACCCGTGGAGCCCTTCCCGGGTACTTTGCCATCCCGTTGGCCTCCTGGAGATGGGTGCCCCGGACGCCCAGGGGAGGTCTGTCCGGGACACGTGGAGCCCGTCCTGGGCATTGAGCCATGCCGTTGGCCCGGAGAATGGAGCCCCCAGACGCCCGGGGGAGGTGTTGCCCAGGCATATCTCATCTGGTCCCCCGGGCAGAGAACCACCAGCCCTGGAGAGGTGTCCGGGCGTAACCTGCCCCTAGTAATCCGGAGGGAAATTACCCCCCTTTCTTGCAATCCGTGCACGCGAGGTGACAGAGGGGACCCAAGGCGTAAAAGAACCCGACCTCATGGAGCCCTAGCTGGGATCCGGGAGCCGAATGGCACCTCATCGGGGCTTCCAGGGAAGCCCGGCCATCTGGTCGCCCCATTGGAAAGCATCGCGGGTGACCAGAGGGCCGGGATCGAAAGGACTCCCAGCTCCCCATCCATCCCAAGCCTTCGCGGTAGGGTTCCTGACTGCCTGCCCACGCAAGGCAGGGCTCTTGGACCCCGGCTGGGCCTCAGGCGCAGGTTGGACCACCGGAGCTCTAGGGCCCGGACGACCTGGGGGAGGAATGCCCGGCACCCGTGGAGCCCGTCCTGGGTACTTTGACATGCCGTCGGCCTGGAGGTGGGTGCCCCGGACGCCCGGGGGAAGCTGCCCGGGACCCATGAAGCCCGTCCTGGGTACTTTGACATTCCGTCGGCCTGGAGGTGGGAGCCCCGGACGCCCGGGGGGAGGTCTGCCCGGGACCCATGGAGCCCGTCCTGGGTACTTTGCCAATGCCGTTGGCCTCATGGAGATGGGTGCCCCGGACGCCCGGGGGAGGTCTACCCGGGACCCATGGAGCCCTTCCCGGGGGATGTATGATGTTACAACGCATACTTTTACAACGCATACCGTTACAACGCATTTTTTACAACGCAAAAACTTTTACAACGCATACCATTACAACGCATGTTTTTACAACGCAAGTACTTTTACAACGCATGCCATTACAATGTAAGTATTGGTAAGTATTTATTATATTTTTTTAAATTAATTGTAATTAATATAATTTAATTTAATTTAATTTATTTAATTTAATTTTTTTACCCTGTACCCCTGTATCCCCAAAACCCAAATTAACCCAGAAACCTAAAAATACCCCTGTACCCCAAAAACCCAAAACTGTCCCTGAACCCAAAAAATACCCCTGTATCCCATAAACCCAAAACTGTCCCTGAACCCTAAAAATACCCCTTTACCCAAAAACTGAAAACTGACCCTGAACCCTAAAAATACCCCTTTACCCAAAAACTGAAAACTGACCCTAAACCCTAAAAATACCCCTTTACCCAAAAACTGAAAACTGACCCTGAACCCTAAAAATACCCCTTTACCCAAAAACTGAAAACTGACCCTGAACCCTAAAAATACCCCTTTACCCAAAAACTGAAAACTGACCCTAAACCCTAAAAATACCCCTTTACCCAAAAACTGAAAACTGACCCTGAACCCTAAAAATACCCCTTTACCCAAAAACTGAAAACTGACCCTGAACCCTAAAAATACCCCTTTACCCAAAAACTGAAAATTGACCCTAAACCCTAAAAATACCCCTTTACCCAAAAACTGAAAACTGACCCTAAACCCTAAAAATACCCCTTTACCCAAAAGCTGAAAACGTAAAAAAAAAACAAACATATAAAATATTAAATACTTACCAATACTTACATTGTAATGGCATGCGTTGTAAAAGTATTTGCGTTGTAAAAACATGCGTTGTAATGGTATGCGTTGTAAAAGTTTTTGCGTTGTAAAAAATGCGTTGTAATGGTAGTGCGTTGTAAAAGTTGCGTTGTAAATGTTGTTTACCCTTCCCGGGTACTTTGCCAATGCCGTTGGCCTCGTGGAGATGGGTGCCCCGGACGCCCAGGGGAGGTCTACCCGGGACCCATGGAGCCCTTCCCGGGTACTTTGCCAATGCCGTTGGCCTCGTGGAGATGGGTGCCCCGGACGCCCGGGGGAGGCCTGCCCGGGACCCATGGAGCCCGTCCTGGGTACTTTGCCAATGCCGTTGGCCTCCTGGAGATGGGTGTCCCGGACGCCCGGGGGAGGACTGTCCCGGACTCATGGAGCCCGTCCTGGACACTTTGACATGCCGTCGGCCTGGCGGTGGGAGCCCCGGACGCCCGGGGGAGGGCTGCCCGGGACCCATGGAGCCCGACCCGGGCACTCTGTCATGCCGTCAGCCTGGATGGAGCCCCGGACGCCCGGGGGACGAATGCCCGGGACGCATGAAGCCCGTCCTGGGCACTTTTCCGTGCCTTCGGCCTGGAGCCCCCAGACACCCAGGGGAGGACCACCGTGAAAACCATGGAGCCCGACCTGGGCACTCTGCCATACCGTCAGCCTAGATGGAGCCCCGGACGCCCAGGGGACGAATGCCCTGGACGCATGGAGCCCGTCCTGGGCACTTTTCCATGCATTTGGCCTGGAGCCCCCAGACACCCAGGGGAGGACCACCGTCAAAACCATGGAGCCCGACCTGGGCACTCTTCCATACCGTCAGCCTAGATGGAGCCCCGGACGCCCGGGGGATGAATGCCCGGGACGCATGGAGCCTGTCCTGGGCACTTTTCCATGCCGTCAGCCTGGATGGAGCCCCGGACGCCCGGGGGACGACTGCCCAGGAGCCATGGAGCCCGTCCTGGGCAATTTGACATGCAGTTGGCCTGGAGGAAGGAAGCCCCGGGTGGCCTAGGGAGGTGTTGCCCAGGCATAGCCCATCTGGTCCCCATGGCAGAGAACCACCAGCCTCGGAGGGGTGTCCGGGCGTACCCTTCTCCCTAGTAATCTGGAGGAAAATTACCCCCTTTTCTTGTAATCTGTGCACGCGAGGTGACAGAGGGGACCCAAGGCGCGAATGTACCCGACCTCCTGGAGCGCTCGCTGTGATCCGGGCGGCGAATGGCACCTCATCAGGACTTCCAGGGAAGTTCGGCCATCTGGTCGCCCCATAGGAAAGCGTTGCGGGCGACCAGATGCCCGAGGGGATCCGGGCGACCAGATGGCCGAGGGAATCTGGGCGATCAGATGGCTGGACACGGAAGTGAAGCCGCCTGGACGCTCCCGACCCTGTCCCCATCCCCGTCCCGGGACGAATGCCCGGGACGCATGGAGCCCGTCCTGGGCACTTTTCCATGCCATTGGCCTGGAGCGCCCCGACACCCAGGGGAGGACCACCCTGAAAACCATGGAGCCCGACCCGGGCACTCTCCAATGCCGTCAGCCTGGATGGAGCCCCGGACGCCCGGGGGATGAATGCCCGGGACGCATGGAGGCCGTCCTGGGCACTTTTCCATGCCATTGGCCTGGAGCGCCCCGACACCCAGGGGAGGACCACCCTGAAAACCATGGAGCCCGACCCGGGCACTCTGCCATGCTGTCAGCCTGGATGGAGCCCCGGACGCCCGGGGGACAAAGGCCCGTGACGCATGGAGCCCGTCCCGGGCACTCTGCCATGCCGTCGGCCTGGATGGAGCCCCGGACGCCCGGGGGACGACTGCCCAAGAGCCATGGAGCCCGTCCTGGGCAATTTGACATGCAGTTGGCCTGGAGGAAGGAAGCCTCGGGTGGCCTAGGGAGGTGTTGCCCAGGCATAGCCTATCTGGTCCCCATGGCAGAGAACCACCAGCCCTGGAGGGGTGTCCGGGCGTACCCTGCCCCTAGTAATCCGGAGGGAAATTACCCCCCTTTCTTGCAATCTGTGCACGCGAGGTGACAGAGGGGACCCAAGGCGTGAAAGAACCCGACCTCATGGAGCCCTCGCTGGGATCCGGGAGGCGAATGCCACCTCATCGGGACTTCCAGGGAAGTTCGGCCATCTGGTCCCCCCCCCATAGGAAAGCGTTGCGGGCGACCAGATGGCCGAGGAAATCTGGGCGATCAGATGGCCGGGCATGGAGGTGAAGCCGCCTGGACTCTTCCCCACCCCGTCCCCGTCCCCGTCCCGGGACGAATGCCCAGGACGCATGGAGCCCGTCCTGGGCACTTTTCATGCCGTCGGCCTGGAGCGCCCCGACACCCTGGGGAGGACCACCCTGGAAACCATGGAGCCCGACCCGGGCACTCTGCCATGCCGTCGGCCTGGATGGAGCCCCGGACGCCCGGGGGACGAATGCCCGGGACGCATGGAGCCCGTCCTGGGCACTTTTCCATGCCGTCGGCCAGGAGCCCCCTGACACCCAGGGGAGGACCACCGTGAAAACCATGGAGCCCGACCCGGGCACTCTGCCATACCGTCAGCCTGGATGTAGCCCGGGGGACGAATGCCCGGGACGCATGGAGCCCATCCCGGGCACTCTGCCATGCCGTCAGCCTGGATGGAGCCCCGGACGCCCGGGGGACGAATGCCCAAGAGGCATGGAGCCCGACCCGGGCACTCTGCCATGCCGTCAGCCTGGATGGAGCCCCGGGTGCCCGGGGGACGGAGGCCCGGGACGCATGGAGCCCGTCCTGGGCACGTTTCCATGCCGTCGGCCGGGATGGTCCCCGGGCGCCCGGGGGACGACTGCCCTAGAGCCATGGAGCCCATCCCGGGCACTCTGCCATGCCGTCCCAACAAATTCGTACGGACTCCTAACCTTCCGACACGGATCGGAATCGAGGCCTTTCTGACCCAGCAGTTTCAGGCGCCCGCGGGACGAATGCCCGGGACGCATGGAGCCCGTCCCGGGCACTCTGCCATGCCGTCGGCCTGGATGGAGCCCCGGACGCCCCGGGGACGACTGCCCAAGAGCCATGGAGCCCATCCCGGGCACTCTGCCATGCCGTCCCGACAAATTCGTACGGACTCCTAACCTTCCGACACGGATCGGAATCGAGCCCTTTCTGACCCAGCAGATTTCAGGTTGACTTGCTATATACTTTACGTACGATTTTATGGGGGCCGATTCCGATCCGGTACGTAAAAGCACATCCGACCGACATGTCGGACAACCACGTACACCCAGGGGATAGGACTGCCCGGGTCACATGGACCCCGTCCTGGGCACTCTGATCTGCCGCCGGCGCCGGGGATCAAACCGTGATCACCAGATGGGGATATCCCAAAAATCTGGCATGGATACGGCCCGCCAGGACAGGTTTGGGCACCCCTGCATTAGGCCACTGAGGCACAGATAGATGACAGCAATCTAGAGGCATTATGTAAATGTATTCAATCATCCAACACTGGTGTCTGCACACAGGACATTTCTCAGTTCTCTCCATAAGTAAACTTCCCATTTTCATCCTCTTCCATCCCCGACTTTAACACTCTGTTCTGTGCTGTAATGGAGACTCTGTATTTCTAGCAAGTGGAGAGAAATTGGAGGAGAACCATTTTCGAATCAACACTTCTTCTTCCATGGATGCTTTTCTCAATAAACTGGGCTTTGACAGTGGTATCAAGCCGTCCTTGTCTTCAGCAGGACACAGAAACAGGCACCAAGTCTACTAACCAAGTTCAACCACACTCTGCAACTTAATAGACCAGTGCTTACAAATAATCCATCTGTGTCATCAGCAAAGGCAGCCAATGTGCCAATCATTTATAATTCTTCTGTAGTACTTTTATTTCTCGTAGGCAAAATGAGCACTTTAACTGCACAAATAATACGGATTTTACACTTGAAGCACTACATGAACACATACTTACACACCTTGCAGTTCATCTACACACACTTAAGCTAAACCCCATTCTGTCAAGTCAGAATTCTGCAAACCTAATACATATTCAGTGCATGTACATAGAAGCACTTTTTAATGCCACTTAAATGCACTAGATTTTAGACTGAAGATGCAATCTAAATGACTGTGCAGTATGTACTCCACTTTATTATTAATTAGGAATGAGAACATGATGGCTATAAGAGTATTGGAAGAGCCTGCTTCCATTCTGAATGGAAACCTGAATTGTGTGGCCATTGTCAAAAACCAACCACGAAGGGACTCAAACCCTCAATCTTCTGATCCGAAGTCAGACGCCTTATCCATTAGGCCACGCGGTCATGTGTCCTGTGTGTTTATTTTTATACTGTAGGTGGTATGCAAGGATGGAAAATATATTATTTATAGTTATTTAGGTTTACATCCCATTGTGTTTTTTTCAGCTCCTTTCAATTAAAGCACTTTTTTGGAATCTATATAATGAGAATGTCACCAGTATGATAATCTTTTGTTTTCTTTTTTGCATTTAAACCTCTTTCTTCATGAGATTAAAGCTCAGTAAATGCTTTACATAGCTCTGGATGTTTCCAGAAGTGGAGAGAAACTGTTTTGAAAGTTGTACAAACTGCTCCTTCCTGGATATTCCAATTTACACACACTCAAAGGTTGTATACATTTCACGAATCCTGACTTTCCATATTCAAGTAGCTGAAAGCCTTTCACCACCTCTAGAAACAACAGTTACACCAATCCAATTCAAATAATTTTTTCCAAAGGAATATCTTCTGCCGGGTCAAAAATGCATCTGACAAAGATAGGTGTTTAAAAATCTACTTTGTAGTTTCAGAACATCAACATGACTCTGAAGAGTACAGAAGTAAAATGGTACCATTTCAAAGTTCCTAATACCTCATAAGCTTCTGAGAGGAACCATGTAATAAATATATTTATTTTTCTGGAAAAGGAAGAGTGGACATTGGTTTGAACCTCAGATGGGACTCGAACGCACAATCCCTGGCTTAGGAGGCCAGTGCCTTATCCATTAGGCCACTGAGGCAAAGATAAATGCCAGTAATCTAGAGGCATTATTTAAATGTATTCAATCGTCCAACACTGGTGTCTGCACACTGGACATTTCTCAGTTCTCTCCATAAGTAAACTTCCAATTTTCATCCTCTTCCATCCCCGACTTTAACACTCTGTTCTGTGCTATAATGGAGACTCTGTATTTCTAGCAAGTGGAGAGATATTGGAGGAGAACCATTTTCGAATCAACACTTCTTCTTCCATGGATGCTTTTCTCAATAAACTGGGCTTTGACAGTGGTATCAAGCCGTCCTTGTCTTCAGCAGGACACAGAAACAGGCACCAAGTCTGCTAACTAAGTTCAACCACACTCTGCAACTTAATAGACCAGTGCTTTACACATACGCCATCTGTGTCATCAGCAAAGGCAGCCAATGTGCCAATCCTTTATAATTCTTCTGTAGTACTTTTCTTTCTCGTAGGCAAAATGAGCACTTTAACTGCACAAATCATACAGATTTTACACTTGAAGCACTACATGAACACATACTTACACACCTTGCAGTTCATCTACACACACTTAAGCTAAAACCCATTCTGTCAAGTCAGAATTCTGCAAACCTAGTACATATTCAGTGCATGTACATAGAAGCACTTTTTAATGCCACTTAAATGCACTAGATTTTAGACTGAAGATGCAATCTAAATGACTGTGCAGTATGTACTCCACTTTATTATTAATTAGGAATGAGAACATGATGGCTATAAGAGTATTGGAAGAGCCTGCTTCCATTCTGAATGGAAACCTGAATTGTGTGACCATTGTCAAAAACCGACCACGAAGGGACTCAAACCCTCAATCTTCTGATCCGAAGTCAGACGCCTTATCCATTAGGCCACGCGGTCATGTGCCCTGCTGTGTTTATTTTTATACTGTAGGTGCTATGCAAGGATGGAAAAGATAATATTTATAGTTATTTAGGTTTACATCCCATTGTGTTTTCTTTCAGCTCCTTTCAATTAAAACACTTTTTTGGAATCTATATAATGAGAATGTCACCAGTACGATAAGCTATTGTTTTCTTTTTTGCATTTAAACCTCTTTCTTCATGAGATTAAAGCTCAGTGTATGCTTTATATAGCTCGGGATGTTTCCAGAAGTGGAGAGAAACTGTTTTGAAAGTAGTACAAACTGCTCCTTCCTGGATATTCCAATTTACACACACTCAAAGGTTGTATACGTTTCATGAATCCTGACTTACCCTATTTAAGTAGCTGAAAGCCTTTCACCACCTCTAGAAACAACAGTTACACCAATCCAATTCAAATGATTTTTTCCAAAGGAATATCTTCTGCCGGGTCAAAAATGCATCTGACAAAGAAAGGTGTTTAAAAATCTAATTTGTAGTTTCAGAACATCAACATGACTCTGAAGATACAGAAGTAAAATGGTACCATTTCAAAGTTCCTAATACCTTATAAGCTTCTGAGAGGAAGCATGTAATAAATATATTTATTTTTCTGGAAAAGTAAGAGTGGACATTGGTTTGCACCTCAGATGGGACTCAAACCCACAATCCCTGGCTTAGGAGGCCAGTGCCTTATCCATTAGGCCACTGAGGCACAGATAGATGACAGCAATCTAGAGGCATTATGTAAATGTATTCAATCATCCAACAATGGTGTCTGCACAGAGGACATTTCTCAGTTCTCTCCATAAGTAAACTTCCCATTTTCATCCTCTTCCATCCCCGACTTTAACACTCTGTTCTGTGCTGTAATGGAGACTCTGTATTTCTAGCAAGTGGAGAGAAATTGGAGGAGAACCATTTTCGAATCAACACTTCTTCTTCCATGGATGCTTTTCTCAATAAACTGGGCTTTGACAGTGGTATCAAGCCGTCCTTGTCTTCAGCAGGACACAGAAACAGGCACCAAGTCTACTAACCAAGTTCAACCACACTCTGCAACTTAATAGACCAGTGCTTTACAAATAAGCCATCTGTGTCATCAGCAAAGGCAGCCAATGTGCCAATCATTTATAATTCTTCTGTAGTACTTTTCTTTCTCGTAGGCAAAATGAGCACTTTAACTGCACAAATAATACGGATTTTACACTTGAAGCACTACATGAACACATACTTACACACCTTGCAGTTCATCTACACACACTTAAGCTAAAACCCATTCTGTCAAGTCAGAATTCTGCAAACCTAGTACATATTCAGTGCATGTACATAGAAGCACTTTTTAATGCCACTTAAATGCACTTGATTTTAGACTGAAGATGCAATCTAAATGACTGTGCAGTATGTACTCCACTTTATTATTAATTAGGAATGAGAACATGATGGCTATAAGAGTATTGGAAGAGCCTGCTTCCATTCTGAATGGAAACCTGAATTGTGTGGCCATTGTCAAAAACCAACCACGAAGGGACTCAAACCCTCAATCTTCTGATCCGAAGTCAGACACCTTATCCATTAGGCCACACGGTCATGTGTCCTGTGTGTTTATTTTTATACTGTAGGTGGTATGCAAGGATGGAAAATATATTATTTATAGTTATTTAGGTTTACATCCCATTGTGTTTTTTTTAGCTCCTTTCAATTAAAGCACTTTTTTGGAATCTATATAATGAGAATGTCACCAGTATGATAATCTTTTGTTTTCTTTTTTGCATTTAAACCTCTTTCTTCATGAGATTAAAGCTCAGTAAATGCTTTACATAGCTCTGGATGTTTCCAGAAGTGGAGAGAAACTGTTTTGAAAGTTGTACAAACTGCTTCTTCCTGGATATTCCAATTTACACACACTCAAAGGTTGTATACATTTCACGAATCCTGACTTTCCATATTAAAGTAGCTGAAAGCCTTTCACCACCTCTAGAAACAACAGTTACACCAATCCAATTCAAATCATTTTTTCCAAAGGAATATCTTCTGCCGGGTCAAAAATGCATCTGACAAAGATAGGTGTTTAAAAATCTACTTTGTAGTTTCAGAACATCAACATGACTCTGAAGAGTACAGAAGTAAAATGGTACCATTTCAAAGTTCCTAATACCTCATAAGCTTCTGAGAGGAAGCATGTAATAAATATATGTATTTTTCTGGAAAAGGAAGAGTAGACATTGGTTTGCACCTCAGATGGGACTCGAACGCACAATCCCTGGCTTAGGAGGACAGTGCCTTATCCATTAGGCCACTGAGGCACAGATAAATGCCAGTAATCTAGAGGCATTATTTAAATGTATTCAATCGTCCAACACTGGTGTCTGCACACAGGACATTTCTCAGTTCTCTCCATAAGTAAACTTCCAATTTTCATCCTCTTCCATCCCCGACTTTAACACTCTGTTCTGTGCTATAATGGAGACTCTGTATTTCTAGCAAGTGGAGAGATATTGGAGGAGAACCATTTTCGAATCAACACTTCTTCTTCCATGGATGCTTTTCTCAATAAACTGGGCTTTGACAGTGGTATCAAGCCGTCCTTGTCTTCAGCAGGACACAGAAACAGGCACCAAGTCTACTAACCAAGTTCAACCACATTCTGCAACTTAATAGACCAGTGCTTTACAAATAAGCCATCTGTATCATCAGCAAAGGCAGCCAATGTGCCAATCCTTTATAATTCTTCTGTAGTACTTTTCTTTCTCGTAGGCAAAATGAGCACTTTAACTGCACAAATCATACAGATTTTACACTTGAAGCACTACATGAACACATACTTACACACCTTGCAGTTCATCTACACACACTTAAGCTAAAACCCATTCTGTCAAGTCAGAATTCTGCAAACCTAGTACATATTCAGTGCATGTACATAGAAGCACTTTTTAATGCCACTTAAATGCACTAGATTTTAGACTGAAGATGCAATCTAAATGACTGTGCAGTATGTACTCCACTTTATTATTAATTAGGAATGAGAACATGATGGCTATAAGAGTATTGGAAGAGCCTGCTTCCATTCCTAATGGAAACCTGAATTGTGTGACCATTGTCAAAAACCGACCACGAAGAGACTTGAACCCTCAATCTACTGATCCGAAGTCAGACGCCTTATCCATTAGGTCATGCGGTCATGTGTCCTGCTGTGCTTATTTTTATACTGTAGGTGCTATGCAAGGATGGAAAAGATAATATTTATAGTTATTTAGGTTTACATCCCATTGTGTTTTCTTTCAGCTTCTTTCAATTAAAACACTTTTTTGGAATCTATATAATGAGAATGTCACCAGTACGATAAGCTATTGTTTTCTTTTTTGCATTTAAACCTCTTTCTTCATGAGATTAAAGCTCAGTGTATGCTTTATATAGCTCGGGATGTTTCCAGAAGTGGAGAGAAACTGTTTTGAAAGTAGTACAAACTGCTCCTTCCTGGATATTCCAATTTACACACAATCAAAGGTTGTATACGTTTCATGAATCCTGACTTACCCTATTTAAGTAGCTGAAAGCCTTTCACCACCTCTAGAAACAACAGTTACACCAATCCAATTCAAATGATTTTTTCCAAAGGAATATCTTCTGCCGGGTCAAAAATGCATCTGACAAAGAAAGGTGTTTAAAAATCTAATTTGTAGTTTCAGAACATCAACATGACTCTGAAGATACAGAAGTAAAATGTTACCATTTCAAAGTTCCTAATACCTTATAAGCTTCTGAGAGGAAGCATGTAATAAATATATTTATTTTTCTGGAAAAGTAAGAGTGGACATTGGTTTGCACCTCAGATGGGACTCAAACCCACAATCCCTGGCTTAGGAGGCCAGTGCCTTATCCATTAGGCCACTGAGGCACAGATAGATGACGGCAATCTAGAGGCATTATGTAAATGTATTCAATCATCCAACACTGGTGTCTGCACACAGGACATTTCTCAGTTCTCTCCATAAGTAAACTTCCCATTATCATCCTCTTCCATCCCCGACTTTAACACTCTGTTCTGTGCTGTAATGGAGACTCTGTATTTCTAGCAAGTGGAGAGAAATTGGAGGAGAACCATTTTCGAATCAACACTTCTTCTTCCATGGATGCTTTTCTCAATAAACTGGGCTTTGACAGTGGTATCAAGCCGTCCTTGTCTTCAGCAGGACACAGAAACAGGCACCAAGTCTACTAACCAAGTTCAACCACACTCTGCAACTTAATAGACCAGTGCTTTACAAATAAGCCATCTGTGTCATCAGCAAAGGCAGCCAATGTGCCAATCATTTATAATTCTTCTGTAGTACTTTTCTTTCTCGTAGGCAAAATGAGCACTTTAACTGCACAAATAATACGTATTTTACACTTGAAGCACTACATGAACACATACTTACACACCTTGCAGTTCATCTACACACACTTAAGCTAAAACCCATTCTGTCAAGTCAGAATTCTGCAAACCTAGTACATATTCAGTGCATGTACATAGAAGCACTTTTTAATGCCACTTAAATGCCCTTGATTTTAGACTGAAGATGCAATCTAAATGACTGTGCAGTATGTACTCCACTTTATTATTAATTAGGAATGAGAACATGATGGCTATAAGAGTATTGGAAGAGCCTGCTTCCATTCTGAATGGAAACCTGAATTGTGTGGCCATTGTCAAAAACCAACCACGAAGGTACTCAAACCCTCAATCTTCTGATCTGAATTCAGACGCCTTATCCATTAGGCCACGCGGTCATGTGTCCTGTGTGGTTTTTTTTTATACTGTAGGTGGTATGCAAGGATGGAAAATATATTATTTATAGTTATTTAGGTTTACATCCCATTGTGTTTTTTTCAGCTCCTTTCAATTAAAGCACTTTTTTGGAATCTATATAATGAGAATGTCACCAGTATGATAATCTTTTGTTTTCTTTTTTGCATTTAAACCTCTTTCTTCATGAGATTAAAGCTCAGTAAATGCTTTACATAGCTCTGGATGTTTCCAGAAGTGGAGAGAAACTGTTTTGAAAGTTGTACAAACTGCTCCTTCCTGGATATTCCAATTTACACACACTCAAAGGTTGTATACATTTCACGAATCCTGACTTTCCATATTCAAGTAGCTGAAAGCCTTTCACCACCTCTAGAAACAACAGTTACACCAATCCAATTCAAATCATTTTTTCCAAAGGAATATCTTCTGCCGGGTCAAAAATGCATCTGACAAAGATAGGTGTTTAAAAATCTACTTTGTAGTTTCAGAACATCAACATGACTCTGAAGAGTACAGAAGTAAAATGGTACCATTTCAAAGTTCCTAATACCTCATAAGCTTCTGAGAGGAAGCATGTAATAAATATATTTATTTTTCTGGAAAAGGAAGAGTGGACATTGGTTTGCACCTCAGATGGGACTCGAACGCACAATCCCTGGCTTAGGAGGCCAGTGCCTTATCCATTAGGCCACTGAGGCACAGATAAATGCCAGTAATCTAGAGGCATTATTTAAATGTATTCAATCGTCCAACACTGGTGTCTGCACACAGGACATTTCTCAGTTCTCTCCATAAGTAAACTTCCAATTTTCATCCTCTTCCATCCCCGACTTTAACACTCTGTTCTGTGCTATAATGGAGACTCTGTAT
Source organism: Lissotriton helveticus (assembly GCF_964261635.1). Taxonomy (NCBI): domain Eukaryota; kingdom Metazoa; phylum Chordata; class Amphibia; order Caudata; family Salamandridae; genus Lissotriton; species Lissotriton helveticus. The sequence continues at coordinate 1,651,354,339 of NC_136065.1, read as the reverse complement.
TTCTAGCAAGTGGAGAGATATTGGAGGAGAACCATTTTCGAATCAACACTTCTTCTTCCATGGATGCTTTTCTCAATAAACTGGGCTTTGACAGTGGTATCAAGCCGTCCTTGTCTTCAGCAGGACACAGAAACAGGCACCAAGTCTACTAACCAAGTTCAACCACACTCTGCAACTTAATAGACCAGTGCTTTACAAATAAGCCATCTGTGTCATCAGCAAAGGCAGCCAATGTGCCAATCCTTTATAATTCTTCTGTAGTACTTTTCTTTCTCGTAGGCAAAATGAGCACTTTAACTGCACAAATCATACAGATTTTACACTTGAAGCACTACATGAACACATACTTACACACCTTGCAGTTCATATACACACACTTAAGCTAAAACCCATTCTGTCAAGTCAGAATTCTGCAAACCTAGTACATATTCAGTGCATGTACATAGAAGCACTTTTTAATGCCACTTAAATGCACTAGATTTTAGACTGAAGATGCAATCTAAATGACTGTGCAGTATGTACTCCACTTTATTATTAATTAGGAATGAGAACATGATGGCTATAAGAGTATTGGAAGAGCCTGCTTCCATTCTGAATGGAAACCTGAATTGTGTGACCATTGTCAAAAACCGACCACGAAGAGACTTGAACCCGCAATCTACTGATCCGAAGTCAGACACCTTATCCATTAGGCCACACGGTCATGTGTCCTGCTGTGGTTATTTTTATACTGTAGGTGCTATGCAAGGATTGAAAAGATAATATTTATAGTTATTTAGGTTTACATCCCATTGTGTTTTCTTTCAGCTCCTTTCAATTAAAACACTTTTTTGGAATCTATATAATGAGAATGTCACCAGTACGATAAGCTATTGTTTTCTTTTTTGTATTTAAACCTCTTTCTTCATGAGATTAAAGCTCAGTGTATGCTTTATATAGCTCGGGATGTTTCCAGAAGTGGAGAGAAACTGTTTTGAAAGTAGTACAAACTGCTCCTTCCTGGATATTCCAATTTACACACAATCAAAGGTTGTATACGTTTCATGAATCCTGACTTACCCTATTTAAGTAGCTGAAAGCCTTTCACCACCTCTAGAAACAACAGTTACACCAATCCAATTCAAATGATTTTTTCCAAAGGAATATCTTCTGCCGGGTCAAAAATGCATCTGACAAAGAAAGGTGTTTAAAAATCTAATTTGTAGTTTCAGAACATCAACATGACTCTAAAGATACAGAAGTAAAATGCTACCATTTCAAAGTTCCTAATACCTTATAAGCTTCTGATAGGAAGCATGTAATAAATATATTTATTTTTCTGGAAAAGTAAGAGTGGACATTGGTTTGCACCTCAGATGGGACTCAAACCCACAATCCCTGGCTTAGGAGGCCAGTGCCTTATCCATTAGGCCACTGAGGCACAGATAGATGACAGCAATCTAGAGGCATTATGTAAATGTATTCAATCATCCAACACTGGTGTCTGCACACAGGACATTTCTCAGTTCTCTCCATAAGTAAACTTCCCATTTTCATCCTCTTCCATCCCTGACTTTAACACTCTGTTCTGTGCTGTAATGGAGACTCTGTATTTCTAGCAAGTGGAGAGAAATTGGAGGAGAACCATTTTCGAATCAACACTTCTTCTTCCATGGATGCTTTTCTCAATAAACTGGGCTTTGACAGTGGTATCAAGCCGTCCTTGTCTTCAGCAGGACACAGAAACAGGCACCAAGTCTACTAACCAAGTTCAACCACACTCTGCAACTTAATAGACCAGTGCTTTACAAATAAGCCATCTGTGTCATCAGCAAAGGCAGCCAATGTGCCAATCCTTTATAATTCTTCTGTAGTACTTTTCTTTCTCGTAGGCAAAATGAGCACTTTAACTGCACAAATCATACAGATTTTACACTTGAAGCACTACATGAACACATACTTACACACCTTGCAGTTCATATACACACACTTAAGCTAAAACCCATTCTGTCAAGTCAGAATTCTGCAAACCTAGTACATATTCAGTGCATGTACATAGAAGCACTTTTTAATGCCACTTAAATGCACTAGATTTTAGACTGAAGATGCAATCTAAATGACTGTGCAGTATGTACTCCGCTTTATTATTAATTAGGAATGAGAACATGATGGCTTTAAGAGTATTGGAAGAGCCTGCTTCCATTCTGAATGGAAACCTGAATTGTGTGACCATTGTCAAAAACCGACCACGAAGAGACTTGAACCCGCAATCTACTGATCCGAAGTCAGACACCTTATCCATTAGGCCACACGGTCATGTGTCCTGCTGTGGTTATTTTTATACTGTAGGTGCTATGCAAGGATTGAAAAGATAATATTTATAGTTATTTAGGTTTACATCCCATTGTGTTTTCTTTCAGCTCCTTTCAATTAAAACACTTTTTTGGAATCTATATAATGAGAATGTCACCAGTACGATAAGCTATTGTTTTCTTTTTTGTATTTAAACCTCTTTCTTCATGAGATTAAAGCTCAGTGTATGCTTTATATAGCTCGGGATGTTTCCAGAAGTGGAGAGAAACTGTTTTGAAAGTAGTACAAACTGCTCCTTCCTGGATATTCCAATTTACACACAATCAAAGGTTGTATACGTTTCATGAATCCTGACTTACCCTATTTAAGTAGCTGAAAGCCTTTCACCACCTCTAGAAACAACAGTTACACCAATCCAATTCAAATGATTTTTTCCAAAGGAATATCTTCTGCCGGGTCAAAAATGCATCTGACAAAGAAAGGTGTTTAAAAATCTAATTTGTAGTTTCAGAACATCAACATGACTCTAAAGATACAGAAGTAAAATGCTACCATTTCAAAGTTCCTAATACCTTATAAGCTTCTGATAGGAAGCATGTAATAAATATATTTATTTTTCTGGAAAAGTAAGAGTGGACATTGGTTTGCACCTCAGATGGGACTCAAACCCACAATCCCTGGCTTAGGAGGCCAGTGCCTTATCCATTAGGCCACTGAGGCACAGCTAGATGACAGCAATCTAGAGGCATTATGTAAATGTATTCAATCATCCAACACTGGTGTCTGCACACAGGACATTTCTCAGTTCTCTCCATAAGTAAACTTCCCATTTTCATCCTCTTCCATCCCTGACTTTAACACTCTGTTCTGTGCTGTAATGGAGACTCTGTATTTCTAGCAAGTGGAGAGAAATTGGAGGAGAACCATTTTCGAATCAACACTTCTTCTTCCATGGATGCTTTTCTCAATAAACTGGGCTTTGACAGTGGTATCAAGCCGTCCTTGTCTTCAGCAGGACACAGAAACAGGCACCAAGTCTACTAACCAAGTTCAACCACACTCTGCAACTTAATAGACCAGTGCTTTACAAATAAGCCATCTGTGTCATCAGCAAAGGCAGCCAATGTGCCAATCATTTATAATTCTTCTGTAGTACTTTTCTTTCTCGTAGGCAAAATGAGCACTTTAACTGCACAAATAATACGGATTTTACACTTGAAGCACTACATGAACACATACTTACACACCTTGCAGTTCATCTACACACACTTAAGCTAAAACCCATTCTGTCAAGTCAGAATTCTGCAAACCTAGTACATATTCAGTGCATGTACATAGAAGCACTTTTTAATGCCACTTAAATGCACTTGATTTTAGACTGAAGATGCAATCTAAATGACTGTGCAGTATGTACTCCACTTTATTATTAATTAGGAATGAGAACATGATGGCTATATGAGTATTGGAAGAGCCTGCTTCCATTCTGAATGGAAACCTGAATTGTGTGGCCATTGTCAAAAACCAACCACGAAGGGACTCAAACCCTCAATCTTCTGATCCGAAGTCAGACGCCTTATCCATTAGGCCACGCGGTCATGTGTCCTGTGTGTTTATTTTTATCCTGTAGGTGGTATGCAAGGATGGAAAATATATTATTTATAGTTATTTAGGTTTACATCCCATTGTGTTTTTTTCAGCTCCTTTCAATTAAAGCACTTTTTTGGAATCTATATAATGAGAATGTCACCAGTATGATAATCTTTTGTTTTCTTTTTTGCATTTAAACCTCTTTCTTCATGAGATTAAAGCTCAGTAAATGCTTTACATAGCTCTGGATGTTTCCAGAAGTGGAGAGAAACTGTTTTGAAAGTTGTACAAACTTCTCCTTCCTGGATATTCCAATTTACACACACTCAAAGGTTGTATACATTTCACGAATCCTGACTTTCCATATTCAAGTAGCTGAAAGCCTTTCACCACCTCTAGAAACAACAGTTACACCAATCCAATTCAAATCATTTTTTCCAAAGGAATATCTTCTGCCGGGTCAAAAATGCATCTGACAAAGACAGGTGTTTAAAAATCTACTTTGTAGTTTCAGAACATCAACATGACTCTGAAGAGTACAGAAGTAAAATGGTACCATTTCAAAGTTCCTAATACCTCATAAGCTTCTGAGAGGAAGCATGTAATAAATATATTTATTTTTCTGGAAAAGGAAGAGTGGACATTGGTTTGCACCTCAGATGGGACTCGAACGCACAATCCCTGGCTTAGGAGGCCAGTGCCTTATCCATTAGGCCACTGAGGCACAGATAAATGCCAGTAATCTAGAGGCATTATTTAAATGTATTCAATCGTCCAACACTGGTGTCTGCACACAGGACATTTCTCAGTTCTCTCCATAAGTAAACTTCCAATTTTCATCCTCTTCCATCCCCGACTTTAACACTCTGTTCTGTGCTATAATGGAAACTCTGTATTTCTAGCAAGTGGAGAGATATTGGAGGAGAACCATTTTCGAATCAACACTTCTTCTTCCATGGATGCTTTTCTCAATAAACTGGGCTTTGACAGTGGTATCAAGCCGTTCTTGTCTTCAGCAGGACACAGAAACAGGCACCAAGTCTACTAACCAAGTTCAACCACACTCTGCAACTTAATAGACCAGTGCTTTACAAATAAGCCATCTGTGTCATCAGCAAAGGCAGCCAATGTGCCAATCCTTTATAATTCTTCTGTAGTACTTTTCTTTCTCGTAGGCAAAACGAGCACTTTAACTGCACAAATCATACAGATTTTACACTTGAAGCACTACATGAACACATACTTACACACCTTGCAGTTCATCTACACACACTTAAGCTAAAACCCATTCTGTCAAGTCAGAATTCTGCAAACCTAGTACATATTCAGTGCATGTACATAGAAGCACTTTTTAATGCCACTTAAATGCACTTGATTTTAGACTGAAGATGCAATCTAAATGACTGTGCAGTATGTACTCCACTTTATTATTAATTAGGAATGAGAACATGATGGCTATAAGAGTATTGGAAGAGCCTGCTTCCATTCTGAATGGAAACCTGAATTGTGTGGCCATTGTCAAAAACCAACCACGAAGGGACTCAAACCCTCAATCTTCTGATCCTAAGTCAGACACCTTATCCATTAGGCCACACGGTCATGTGTCCTGCTGTGGTTATTTTTATACTGTAGGTGCTATGCAAGGATTGAAAAGATAATATTTATAGTTATTTAGGTTTACATCCCATTGTGTTTTCTTTCAGCTCCTTTCAATTAAAACACTTTTTTGGAATCTATATAATGAGAATGTCACCAGTACGATAAGCTATTGTTTTCTTTTTTGTATTTAAACCTCTTTCTTCATGAGATTAAAGCTCAGTGTATGCTTTATATAGCTCGGGATGTTTCCAGAAGTGGAGAGAAACTGTTTTGAAAGTAGTACAAACTGCTCCTTCCTGGATATTCCAATTTACACACAATCAAAGGTTGTATACGTTTCATGAATCCTGACTTACCCTATTTAAGTAGCTGAAAGCCTTTCACCACCTCTAGAAACAACAGTTACACCAATCCAATTCAAATGATTTTTTCCAAAGGAATATCTTCTGCCGGGTCAAAAATGCATCTGACAAAGAAAGGTGTTTAAAAATCTAATTTGTAGTTTCAGAACATCAACATGACTCTAAAGATACAGAAGTAAAATGCTACCATTTCAAAGTTCCTAATACCTTATAAGCTTCTGATAGGAAGCATGTAATAAATATATTTATTTTTCTGGAAAAGTAAGAGTGGACATTGGTTTGCACCTCAGATGGGACTCAAACCCACAATCCCTGGCTTAGGAGGCCAGTGCCTTATCCATTAGGCCACTGAGGCACAGCTAGATGACAGCAATCTAGAGGCATTATGTAAATGTATTCAATCATCCAACACTGGTGTCTGCACACAGGACATTTCTCAGTTCTCTCCATAAGTAAACTTCCCATTTTCATCCTCTTCCATCCCTGACTTTAACACTCTGTTCTGTGCTGTAATGGAGACTCTGTATTTCTAGCAAGTGGAGAGAAATTGGAGGAGAACCATTTTCGAATCAACACTTCTTCTTCCATGGATGCTTTTCTCAATAAACTGGGCTTTGACAGTGGTATCAAGCCGTCCTTGTCTTCAGCAGGACACAGAAACAGGCACCAAGTCTACTAACCAAGTTCAACCACACTCTGCAACTTAATAGACCAGTGCTTTACAAATAAGCCATCTGTGTCATCAGCAAAGGCAGCCAATGTGCCAATCATTTATAATTCTTCTGTAGTACTTTTCTTTCTCGTAGGCAAAATGAGCACTTTAACTGCACAAATAATACGGATTTTACACTTGAAGCACTACATGAACACATACTTACACACCTTGCAGTTCATCTACACACACTTAAGCTAAAACCCATTCTGTCAAGTCAGAATTCTGCAAACCTAGTACATATTCAGTGCATGTACATAGAAGCACTTTTTAATGCCACTTAAATGCACTTGATTTTAGACTGAAGATGCAATCTAAATGACTGTGCAGTATGTACTCCACTTTATTATTAATTAGGAATGAGAACATGATGGCTATACGAGTATTGGAAGAGCCTGCTTCCATTCTGAATGGAAACCTGAATTGTGTGGCCATTGTCAAAAACCAACCACGAAGGGACTCAAACCCTCAATCTTCTGATCCGAAGTCAGACGCCTTATCCATTAGGCCACGCGGTCATGTGTCCTGTGTGTTTATTTTTATCCTGTAGGTGGTATGCAAGGATGGAAAATATATTATTTATAGTTATTTAGGTTTACATCCCATTGTGTTTTTTTCAGCTCCTTTCAATTAAAGCACTTTTTTGGAATCTATATAATGAGAATGTCACCAGTATGATAATCTTTTGTTTTCTTTTTTGCATTTAAACCTCTTTCTTCATGAGATTAAAGCTCAGTAAATGCTTTACATAGCTCTGGATGTTTCCAGAAGTGGAGAGAAACTGTTTTGAAAGTTGTACAAACTTCTCCTTCCTGGATATTCCAATTTACACACACTCAAAGGTTGTATACATTTCACGAATCCTGACTTTCCATATTCAAGTAGCTGAAAGCCTTTCACCACCTCTAGAAACAACAGTTACACCAATCCAATTCAAATCATTTTTTCCAAAGGAATATCTTCTGCCGGGTCAAAAATGCATCTGACAAAGACAGGTGTTTAAAAATCTACTTTGTAGTTTCAGAACATCAACATGACTCTGAAGAGTACAGAAGTAAAATGGTACCATTTCAAAGTTCCTAATACCTCATAAGCTTCTGAGAGGAAGCATGTAATAAATATATTTATTTTTCTGGAAAAGGAAGAGTGGACATTGGTTTGCACCTCAGATGGGACTCGAACGCACAATCCCTGGCTTAGGAGGCCAGTGCCTTATCCATTAGGCCACTGAGGCACAGATAAATGCCAGTAATCTAGAGGCATTATTTAAATGTATTCAATCGTCCAACACTGGTGTCTGCACACAGGACATTTCTCAGTTCTCTCCATAAGTAAACTTCCAATTTTCATCCTCTTCCATCCCCGACTTTAACACTCTGTTCTGTGCTATAATGGAGACTCTGTATTTCTAGCAAGTGGAGAGATATTGGAGGAGAACCATTTTCGAATCAACACTTCTTCTTCCATGGATGCTTTTCTCAATAAACTGGGCTTTGACAGTGGTATCAAGCCGTTCTTGTCTTCAGCAGGACACAGAAACAGGCACCAAGTCTACTAACCAAGTTCAACCACACTCTGCAACTTAATAGACCAGTGCTTTACAAATAAGCCATCTGTGTCATCAGCAAAGGCAGCCAATGTGCCAATCCTTTATAATTCTTCTGTAGTACTTTTCTTTCTCGTAGGCAAAACGAGCACTTTAACTGCACAAATCATACAGATTTTACACTTGAAGCACTACATGAACACATACTTACACACCTTGCAGTTCATCTACACACACTTAAGCTAAAACCCATTCTGTCAAGTCAGAATTCTGCAAACCTAGTACATATTCAGTGCATGTACATAGAAGCACTTTTTAATGCCACTTAAATGCACTTGATTTTAGACTGAAGATGCAATCTAAATGACTGTGCAGTATGTACTCCACTTTATTATTAATTAGGAATGAGAACATGATGGCTATAAGAGTATTGGAAGAGCCTGCTTCCATTCTGAATGGAAACCTGAATTGTGTGGCCATTGTCAAAAACCAACCACGAAGGGACTCAAACCCTCAATCTTCTGATCCGAAGTCAGACACCTTATCCATTAGGCCACACGGTCATGTGTCCTGTGTGTTTATTTTTATACTGTAGGTGGTATGCAAGGATGGAAAATATATTATTTATAGTTATTTAGGTTTACATCCCATTGTGTTTTTTTTAGCTCCTTTCAATTAAAGCACTTTTTTGGAATCTATATAATGAGAATGTCACCAGTATGATAATCTTTTGTTTTCTTTTTTGCATTTAAACCTCTTTCTTCATGAGATTAAAGCTCAGTAAATGCTTTACATAGCTCTGGATGTTTCCAGAAGTGGAGAGAAACTGTTTTGAAAGTTGTACAAACTGCTTCTTCCTGGATATTCCAATTTACACACACTCAAAGGTTGTATACATTTCACGAATCCTGACTTTCCATATTAAAGTAGCTGAAAGCCTTTCACCACCTCTAGAAACAACAGTTACACCAATCCAATTCAAATCATTTTTTCCAAAGGAATATCTTCTGCCGGGTCAAAAATGCATCTGACAAAGATAGGTGTTTAAAAATCTACTTTGTAGTTTCAGAACATCAACATGACTCTGAAGAGTACAGAAGTAAAATGGTACCATTTCAAAGTTCCTAATACCTCATAAGCTTCTGAGAGGAAGCATGTAATAAATATATTTATTTTTCTGGAAAAGGAAGAGTAGACATTGGTTTGCACCTCAGATGGGACTCGAACGCACAATCCCTGGCTTAGGAGGCCAGTGCCTTATCCATTAGGCCACTGAGGCACAGATAAATGCCAGTAATCTAGAGGCATTATTTAAATGTATTCAATCGTCCAACACTGGTGTCTGCACACAGGACATTTCTCAGTTCTCTCCATAAGTAAACTTCCAATTTTCATCCTCTTCCATCCCCGACTTTAACACTCTGTTCTGTGCTATAATGGAGACTCTGTATTTCTAGCAAGTGGAGAGATATTGGAGGAGAACCATTTTCGAATCAACACTTCTTCTTCCATGGATGCTTTTCTCAATAAACTGGGCTTTGACAGTGGTATCAAGCCGTCCTTGTCTTCAGCAGGACACAGAAACAGGCACCAAGTCTACTAACCAAGTTCAACCACATTCTGCAACTTAATAGACCAGTGCTTTACAAATAAGCCATCTGTGTCATCAGCAAAGGCAGCCAATGTGCCAATCCTTTATAATTCTTCTGTAGTACTTTTCTTTCTCGTAGGCAAAATGAGCACTTTAACTGCACAAATCATACAGATTTTACACTTGAAGCACTACATGAACACATACTTACACACCTTGCAGTTCATCTACACACACTTAAGCTAAAACCCATTCTGTCAAGTCAGAATTCTGCAAACCTAGTACATATTCAGTGCATGTACATAGAAGCACTTTTTAATGCCACTTAAATGCACTAGATTTTAGACTGAAGATGCAATCTAAATGACTGTGCAGTATGTACTCCACTTTATTATTAATTAGGAATGAGAACATGATGGCTATAAGAGTATTGGAAGAGCCTGCTTCCATTCCTAATGGAAACCTGAATTGTGTGACCATTGTCAAAAACCGACCACGAAGAGACTTGAACCCTCAATCTACTGATCCGAAGTCAGACGCCTTATCCATTAGGTCATGCGGTCATGTGTCCTGCTGTGCTTATTTTTATACTGTAGGTGCTATGCAAGGATGGAAAAGATAATATTTATAGTTATTTAGGTTTACATCCCATTGTGTTTTCTTTCAGCTTCTTTCAATTAAAACACTTTTTTGGAATCTATATAATGAGAATGTCACCAGTACGATAAGCTATTGTTTTCTTTTTTGCATTTAAACCTCTTTCTTCATGAGATTAAAGCTCAGTGTATGCTTTATATAGCTCGGGATGTTTCCAGAAGTGGAGAGAAACTGTTTTGAAAGTAGTACAAACTGCTCCTTCCTGGATATTCCAATTTACACACAATCAAAGGTTGTATACGTTTCATGAATCCTGACTTACCCTATTTAAGTAGCTGAAAGCCTTTCACCACCTCTAGAAACAACAGTTACACCAATCAAATTCAAATGATTTTTTCCAAAGGAATATCTTCTGCCGGGTCAAAAATGCATCTGACAAAGAAAGGTGTTTAAAAATCTAATTTGTAGTTTCAGAACATCAACATGACTCTGAAGATACAGAAGTAAAATGTTACCATTTCAAAGTTCCTAATACCTTATAAGCTTCTGAGAGGAAGCATGTAATAAATATATTTATTTTTCTGGAAAAGTAAGAGTGGACATTGGTTTGCACCTCAGATGGGACTCAAACCCACAATCCCTGGCTTAGGAGGCCAGTGCCTTATCCATTAGGCCACTGAGGCACAGATAGATGACAGCAATCTAGAGGCATTATGTAAATGTATTCAATCATCCAACACTGGTGTCTGCACACAGGACATTTCTCAGTTCTCTCCATAAGTAAACTTCCCATTATCATCCTCTTCCATCCCCGACTTTAACACTCTGTTCTGTGCTGTAATGGAGACTCTGTATTTCTAGCAAGTGGAGAGAAATTGGAGGAGAACCATTTTCGAATCAACACTTCTTCTTCCATGGATGCTTTTCTCAATAAACTGGGCTTTGACAGTGGTATCAAGCCGTCCTTGTCTTCAGCAGGACACAGAAACAGGCACCAAGTCTACTAACCAAGTTCAACCACACTCTGCAACTTAATAGACCAGTGCTTTACAAATAAGCCATCTGTGTCATCAGCAAAGGCAGCCAATGTGCCAATCATTTATAATTCTTCTGTAGTACTTTTCTTTCTCGTAGGCAAAATGAGCACTTTAACTGCACAAATAATACGTATTTTACACTTGAAGCACTACATGAACACATACTTACACACCTTGCAGTTCATCTACACACACTTAAGCTAAAACCCATTCTGTCAAGTCAGAATTCTGCAAACCTATTACATATTCAGTGCATGTACATAGAAGCACTTTTTAATGCCACTTAAATGCCCTTGATTTTAGACTGAAGATGCAATCTAAATGACTGTGCAGTATGTACTCCACTTTATTATTAATTAGGAATGAGAACATGATGGCTATAAGAGTATTGGAAGAGCCTGCTTCCATTCTGAATGGAAACCTGAATTGTGTGGCCATTGTCAAAAACCAACCACGAAGGTACTCAAACCCTCAATCTTCTGATCTGAATTCAGACGCCTTATCCATTAGGCCACGCGGTCATGTGTCCTGTGTGTTTTTTTTTTATACTGTAGGTGGTATGCAAGGATGGAAAATATATTATTTATAGTTATTTAGGTTTACATCCCATTGTGTTTTTTTCAGCTCCTTTCAATTAAAGCACTTTTTTGGAATCTATATAATGAGAATGTCACCAGTATGATAATCTTTTGTTTTCTTTTTTGCATTTAAACCTCTTTCTTCATGAGATTAAAGCTCAGTAAATGCTTTACATAGCTCTGGATGTTTCCAGAAGTGGAGAGAAACTGTTTTGAAAGTTGTACAAACTGCTCCTTCCTGGATATTCCAATTTACACACACTCAAAGGTTGTATACATTTCACGAATCCTGACTTTCCATATTCAAGTAGCTGAAAGCCTTTCACCACCTCTAGAAACAACAGTTACACCAATCCAATTCAAATCATTTTTTCCAAAGGAATATCTTCTGCCGGGTCAAAAATGCATCTGACAAAGATAGGTGTTTAAAAATCTACTTTGTAGTTTCAGAACATCAACATGACTCTGAAGAGTACAGAAGTAAAATGGTACCATTTCAAAGTTCCTAATACCTCATAAGCTTCTGAGAGGAAGCATGTAATAAATATATTTATTTTTCTGGAAAAGGAAGAGTGGACATTGGTTTGCACCTCAGATGGGACTCGAACGCACAATCCCTGGCTTAGGAGGCCAGTGCCTTATCCATTAGGCCACTGAGGCACAGATAAATGCCAGTAATCTAGAGGCATTATTTAAATGTATTCAATCGTCCAACACTGGTGTCTGCACACAGGACATTTCTCAGTTCTCTCCATAAGTAAACTTCCAATTTTCATCCTCTTCCATCCCCGACTTTAACACTCTGTTCTGTGCTATAATGGAGACTCTGTATTTCTAGCAAGTGGAGAGATATTGGAGGAGAACCATTTTCGAATCAACACTTCTTCTTCCATGGATGCTTTTCTCAATAAACTGGGCTTTGACAGTGGTATCAAGCCGTCCTTGTCTTCAGCAGGACACAGAAACAGGCACCAAGTCTACTAACCAAGTTCAACCACACTCTGCAACTTAATAGACCAGTGCTTTACAAATAAGCCATCTGTGTCATCAGCAAAGGCAGCCAATGTGCCAATCCTTTATAATTCTTCTGTAGTACTTTTCTTTCTCGTAGGCAAAATGAGCACTTTAACTGCACAAATCATACAGATTTTACACTTGAAGCACTACATGAACACATACTTACACACCTTGCAGTTCATATACACACACTTAAGCTAAAACCCATTCTGTCAAGTCAGAATTCTGCAAACCTAGTACATATTGAGTGCATGTACATAGAAGCACTTTTTAATGCCACTTAAATGCACTAGATTTTAGACTGAAGATGCAATCTAAATGACTGTGCAGTATTTACTCCACTTTATTATTAATTAGGAATGAGAACATGATGGCTATAAGAGTATTGGAAGAGCCTGCTTCCATTCTGAATGGAAACCTGAATTGTGTGGCCATTGTCAAAAACCAACCACGAAGGTACTCAAACCCTCAATCTTCGGATCTGAATTCAGACGCCTTATCCATTAGGCCACGCGGTCATGTGTCCTGTGTGTTTTTTTTTTATACTGTAGGTGGTATGCAAGGATGGAAAATATATTATTTATAGTTATTTAGGTTTACATCCCATTGTGTTTTTTTCAGCTCTTTTCAATTAAAGCACTTTTTTGGAATCTATATAATGAGAATGTCACCAGTATGATAATCTTTTGTTTTCTTTTTTGCATTTAAACCTCTTTCTTCATGAGATTAAAGCTCAGTAAATGCTTTACATAGCTCTGGATGTTTCCAGAAGTGGAGAGAAACTGTTTTGAAAGTTGTACAAACTGCTCCTTCCTGGATATTCCAATTTACACACACTCAAAGGTTGTATACATTTCACGAATCCTGACTTTCCATATTCAAGTAGCTGAAAGCCTTTCACCACCTCTAGAAACAACAGTTACACCAATCCAATTCAAATCATTTTTTCCAAAGGAATATCTTCTGCCGGGTCAAAAATGCATCTGACAAAGATAGGTGTTTAAAAATCTACTTTGTAGTTTCAGAACATCAACATGACTCTGAAGAGTACAGAAGTAAAATGGTACCATTTCAAAGTTCCTAATACCTCATAAGCTTCTGAGAGGAAGCATGTAATAAATATATTTATTTTTCTGGAAAAGGAAGAGTGGACATTGGTTTGCACCTCAGATGGGACTCGAACGCACAATCCCTGGCTTAGGAGGCCAGTGCCTTATCCATTAGGCCACTGAGGCACAGATAAATGCCAGTAATCTAGAGGCATTATTTAAATGTATTCAATCGTCCAACACTGGTGTCTGCACACAGGACATTTCTCAGTTCTCTCCATAAGTAAACTTCCAATTTTCATCCTCTTCCATCCCCGACTTTAACACTCTGTTCTGTGCTATAATGGAGACTCTGTATTTCTAGCAAGTGGAGAGATATTGGAGGAGAACCATTTTCGAATCAACACTTCTTCTTCCATGGATGCTTTTCTCAATAAACTGGGCTTTGACAGTGGTATCAAGCCGTCCTTGTCTTCAGCAGGACACAGAAACAGGCACCAAGTCTACTAACCAAGTTCAACCACACTCTGCAACTTAATAGACCAGTGCTTTACAAATAAGCCATCTGTGTCATCAGCAAAGGCAGCCAATGTGCCAATCCTTTATAATTCTTCTGTAGTACTTTTCTTTCTCGTAGGCAAAATGAGCACTTTAACTGCACAAATCATACAGATTTTACACTTGAAGCACTACATGAACACATACTTACACACCTTGCAGTTCATATACACACACTTAAGCTAAAACCCATTCTGTCAAGTCAGAATTCTGCAAACCTAGTACATATTCAGTGCATGTACATAGAAGCACTTTTTAATGCCACTTAAATGCACTAGATTTTAGACTGAAGATGCAATCTAAATGACTGTGCAGTATGTACTCCACTTTATTATTAATTAGGAATGAGAACATGATGGCTATAAGAGTATTGGAAGAGCCTGCTTCCATTCTGAATGGAAACCTGAATTGTGTGACCATTGTCAAAAACCGACCACGAAGAGACTTGAACCCGCAATCTACTGATCCGAAGTCAGACACCTTATCCATTAGGCCACACGGTCATGTGTCCTGCTGTGGTTATTTTTATACTGTAGGTGCTATGCAAGGATTGAAAAGATAATATTTATAGTTATTTAGGTTTACATCCCATTGTGTTTTCTTTCAGCTCCTTTCAATTAAAACACTTTTTTGGAATCTATATAATGAGAATGTCACCAGTACGATAAGCTATTGTTTTCTTTTTTGTATTTAAACCTCTTTCTTCATGAGATTAAAGCTCAGTGTATGCTTTATATAGCTCGGGATGTTTCCAGAAGTGGAGAGAAACTGTTTTGAAAGTAGTACAAACTGCTCCTTCCTGGATATTCCAATTTACACACAATCAAAGGTTGTATACGTTTCATGAATCCTGACTTACCCTATTTAAGTAGCTGAAAGCCTTTCACCACCTCTAGAAACAACAGTTACACCAATCCAATTCAAATGATTTTTTCCAAAGGAATATCTTCTGCCGGGTCAAAAATGCATCTGACAAAGAAAGGTGTTTAAAAATCTAATTTGTAGTTTCAGAACATCAACATGACTCTAAAGATACAGAAGTAAAATGCTACCATTTCAAAGTTCCTAATACCTTATAAGCTTCTGATAGGAAGCATGTAATAAATATATTTATTTTTCTGGAAAAGTAAGAGTGGACATTGGTTGGCACCTCAGATGGGACTCAAACCCACAATCCCTGGCTTAGGAGGCCAGTGCCTTATCCATTAGGCCACTGAGGCACAGATAGATGACAGCAATCTAGAGGCATTATGTAAATGTATTCAATCATCCAACACTGGTGTCTGCACACAGGACATTTCTCAGTTCTCTCCATAAGTAAACTTCCCATTTTCATCCTCTTCCATCCCTGACTTTAACACTCTGTTCTGTGCTGTAATGGAGACTCTGTATTTCTAGCAAGTGGAGAGAAATTGGAGGAGAACCATTTTCGAATCAACACTTCTTCTTCCATGGATGCTTTTCTCAATAAACTGGGCTTTGACAGTGGTATCAAGCCGTCCTTGTCTTCAGCAGGACACAGAAACAGGCACCAAGTCTACTAACCAAGTTCAACCACACTCTGCAACTTAATAGACCAGTGCTTTACAAATAAGCCATCTGTGTCATCAGCAAAGGCAGCCAATGTGCCAATCATTTATAATTCTTCTGTAGTACTTTTCTTTCTCGTAGGCAAAATGAGCACTTTAACTGCACAAATAATACGGATTTTACACTTGAAGCACTACATGAACACATACTTACACACCTTGCAGTTCATCTACACACACTTAAGCTAAAACCCATTCTGTCAAGTCAGAATTCTGCAAACCTAGTACATATTCAGTGCATGTACATAGAAGCACTTTTTAATGCCACTTAAATGCACTTGATTTTAGACTGAAGATGCAATCTAAATGACTGTGCAGTATGTACTCCACTTTATTATTAATTAGGAATGAGAACATGATGGCTATACGAGTATTGGAAGAGCCTGCTTCCATTCTGAATGGAAACCTGAATTGTGTGGCCATTGTCAAAAACCAACCACGAAGGGACTCAAACCCTCAATCTTCTGATCCGAAGTCAGACGCCTTATCCATTAGGCCACGCGGTCATGTGTCCTGTGTGTTTATTTTTATACTGTAGGTGGTATGCAAGGATGGAAAATATATTATTTATAGTTATTTAGGTTTACATCCCATTGTGTTTTTTTCAGCTCCTTTCAATTAAAGCACTTTTTTGGTATCTATATAATGAGAATGTCACCAGTATGATAATCTTTTGTTTTCTTTTTTGCATTTAAACCTCTTTCTTCATGAGATTAAAGCTCAGTAAATGCTTCACATAGCTCTGGATGTTTCCAGAAGTGGAGAGAAACTGTTTTGAAAGTTGTACAAACTTCTCCTTCCTGGATATTCCAATTTACACACACTCAAAGGTTGTATACATTTCACGAATCCTGACTTTCCATATTCAAGTAGCTGAAAGCCTTTCACCACCTCTAGAAACAACAGTTACACCAATCCAATTCAAATCATTTTTTCCAAAGGAATATCTTCTGCCGGGTCAAAAATGCATCTGACAAAGACAGGTGTTTAAAAATCTACTTTGTAGTTTCAGAACATCAACATGACTCTGAAGAGTACAGAAGTAAAATGGTACCATTTCAAAGTTCCTAATACCTCATAAGCTTCTGAGAGGAAGCATGTAATAAATATATTTATTTTTCTGGAAAAGGAAGAGTGGACATTGGTTTGCACCTCAGATGGGACTCGAACGCACAATCCCTGGCTTAGGAGGCCAGTGCCTTATCCATTAGGCCACTGAGGCACAGATAAATGCCAGTAATCTAGAGGCATTATTTAAATGTATTCAATCGTCCAACACTGGTGTCTGCACACAGGACATTTCTCAGTTCTCTCCATAAGTAAACTTCCAATTTTCATCCTCTTCCATCCCCGACTTTAACACTCTGTTCTGTGCTATAATGGAGACTCTGTATTTCTAGCAAGTGGAGAGATATTGGAGGAGAACCATTTTCGAATCAACACTTCTTCTTCCATGGATGCTTTTCTCAATAAACTGGGCTTTGACAGTGGTATCAAGCCGTTCTTGTCTTCAGCAGGACACAGAAACAGGCACCAAGTCTACTAACCAAGTTCAACCACACTCTGCAACTTAATAGACCAGTGCTTTACAAATAAGCCATCTGTGTCATCAGCAAAGGCAGCCAATGTGCCAATCCTTTATAATTCTTCTGTAGTACTTTTCTTTCTCGTAGGCAAAATGAGCACTTTAACTGCACAAATCATACAGATTTTACACTTGAAGCACTACATGAACACATACTTACACACCTTGCAGTTCATATACACACACTTAAGCTAAAACCCATTCTGTCAAGTCAGAATTCTGCAAACCTAGTACATATTCAGTGCATGTACATAGAAGCACTTTTTAATGCCACTTAAATGCACTAGATTTTAGACTGAAGATGCAATCTAAATGACTGTGCAGTATGTACTCCACTTTATTATTAATTAGGAATGAGAACATGATGGCTATAAGAGTATTGGAAGAGCCTGCTTCCATTCTGAATGGAAACCTGAATTGTGTGACCATTGTCAAAAACCGACCACGAAGAGACTTGAACCCGCAATCTACTGATCCGAAGTCAGACACCTTATCCATTAGGCCACACGGTCATGTGTCCTGCTGTGGTTATTTTTATACTGTAGGTGCTATGCAAGGATTGAAAAGATAATATTTATAGTTATTTAGGTTTACATCCCATTGTGTTTTCTTTCAGCTCCTTTCAATTAAAACACTTTTTTGGAATCTATATAATGAGAATGTCACCAGTACGATAAGCTATTGTTTTCTTTTTTGTATTTAAACCTCTTTCTTCATGAGATTAAAGCTCAGTGTATGCTTTATATAGCTCGGGATGTTTCCAGAAGTGGAGAGAAACTGTTTTGAAAGTAGTACAAACTGCTCCTTCCTGGATATTCCAATTTACACACAATCAAAGGTTGTATACGTTTCATGAATCCTGACTTACCCTATTTAAGTAGCTGAAAGCCTTTCACCACCTCTAGAAACAACAGTTACACCAATCCAATTCAAATGATTTTTTCCAAAGGAATATCTTCTGCCGGGTCAAAAATGCATCTGACAAAGAAAGGTGTTTAAAAATCTAATTTGTAGTTTCAGAACATCAACATGACTCTAAAGATACAGAAGTAAAATGCTACCATTTCAAAGTTCCTAATACCTTATAAGCTTCTGATAGGAAGCATGTAATAAATATATTTATTTTTCTGGAAAAGTAAGAGTGGACATTGGTTTGCACCTCAGATGGGACTCAAACCCACAATCCCTGGCTTAGGAGGCCAGTGCCTTATCCATTAGGCCACTGAGGCACAGATAGATGACAGCAATCTAGAGGCATTATGTAAATGTATTCAATCATCCAACACTGGTGTCTGCACACAGGACATTTCTCAGTTCTCTCCATAAGTAAACTTCCCATTTTCATCCTCTTCCATCCCTGACTTTAACACTCTGTTCTGTGCTGTAATGGAGACTCTGTATTTCTAGCAAGTGGAGAGAAATTGGAGGAGAACCATTTTCGAATCAACACTTCTTCTTCCATGGATGCTTTTCTCAATAAACTGGGCTTTGACAGTGGTATCAAGCCGTCCTTGTCTTCAGCAGGACACAGAAACAGGCACCAAGTCTACTAACCAAGTTCAACCACACTCTGCAACTTAATAGACCAGTGCTTTACAAATAAGCCATCTGTGTCATCAGCAAAGGCAGCCAATGTGCCAATCATTTATAATTCTTCTGTAGTACTTTTCTTTCTCGTAGGCAAAATGAGCACTTTAACTGCACAAATAATACGGATTTTACACTTGAAGCACTACATGAACACATACTTACACACCTTGCAGTTCATCTACACACACTTAAGCTAAAACCCATTCTGTCAAGTCAGAATTCTGCAAACCTAGTACATATTCAGTGCATGTACATAGAAGCACTTTTTAATGCCACTTAAATGCACTTGATTTTAGACTGAAGATGCAATCTAAATGACTGTGCAGTATGTACTCCACTTTATTATTAATTAGGAATGAGAACATGATGGCTATACGAGTATTGGAAGAGCCTGCTTCCATTCTGAATGGAAACCTGAATTGTGTGGCCATTGTCAAAAACCAACCACGAAGGGACTCAAACCCTCAATCTTCTGATCCGAAGTCAGACGCCTTATCCATTAGGCCACGCGGTCATGTGTCCTGTGTGTTTATTTTTATACTGTAGGTGGTATGCAAGGATGGAAAATATATTATTTATAGTTATTTAGGTTTACATCCCATTGTGTTTTTTTCAGCTCCTTTCAATTAAAGCACTTTTTTGGTATCTATATAATGAGAATGTCACCAGTATGATAATCTTTTGTTTTCTTTTTTGCATTTAAACCTCTTTCTTCATGAGATTAAAGCTCAGTAAATGCTTTACATAGCTCTGGATGTTTCCAGAAGTGGAGAGAAACTGTTTTGAAAGTTGTACAAACTTCTCCTTCCTGGATATTCCAATTTACACACACTCAAAGGTTGTATACATTTCACGAATCCTGACTTTCCATATTCAAGTAGCTGAAAGCCTTTCACCACCTCTAGAAACAACAGTTACACCAATCCAATTCAAATCATTTTTTCCAAAGGAATATCTTCTGCCGGGTCAAAAATGCATCTGACAAAGACAGGTGTTTAAAAATCTACTTTGTAGTTTCAGAACATCAACATGACTCTGAAGAGTACAGAAGTAAAATGGTACCATTTCAAAGTTCCTAATACCTCATAAGCTTCTGAGAGGAAGCATGTAATAAATATATTTATTTTTCTGGAAAAGGAAGAGTGGACATTGGTTTGCACCTCAGATGGGACTCGAACGCACAATCCCTGGCTTAGGAGGCCAGTGCCTTATCCATTAGGCCACTGAGGCACAGATAAATGCCAGTAATCTAGAGGCATTATTTAAATGTATTCAATCGTCCAACACTGGTGTCTGCACACAGGACATTTCTCAGTTCTCTCCATAAGTAAACTTCCAATTTTCATCCTCTTCCATCCCCGACTTTAACACTCTGTTCTGTGCTATAATGGAGACTCTGTATTTCTAGCAAGTGGAGAGATATTGGAGGAGAACCATTTTCGAATCAACACTTCTTCTTCCATGGATGCTTTTCTCAATAAACTGGGCTTTGACAGTGGTATCAAGCCGTTCTTGTCTTCAGCAGGACACAGAAACAGGCACCAAGTCTACTAACCAAGTTCAACCACACTCTGCAACTTAATAGACCAGTGCTTTACAAATAAGCCATCTGTGTCATCAGCAAAGGCAGCCAATGTGCCAATCCTTTATAATTCTTCTGTAGTACTTTTCTTTCTCGTAGGCAAAACGAGCACTTTAACTGCACAAATCATACAGATTTTACACTTGAAGCACTACATGAACACATACTTACACACCTTGCAGTTCATCTACACACACTTAAGCTAAAACCCATTCTGTCAAGTCAGAATTCTGCAAACCTAGTACATATTCAGTGCATGTACATAGAAGCACTTTTTAATGCCACTTAAATGCACTTGATTTTAGACTGAAGATGCAATCTAAATGACTGTGCACTATGTACTCCACTTTATTATTAATTAGGAATGAGAACATGATGGCTATAAGAGTATTGGAAGAGCCTGCTTCCATTCTGAATGGAAACCTGAATTGTGTGGCCATTGTCAAAAACCAACCACGAAGGGACTCAAACCCTCAATCTTCTGATCCGAAGTCAGACGCCTTATCCATTAGGCCACACAGTCATGTGTCCTGTGTGTTTATTTTTATACTGTAGGTGGTATGCAAGGATGGAAAATATATTATTTATAGTTATTTAGGTTTACATCCCATTGTGTTTTTTGCAGCTCCTTTCAATTAAAGCACTTTTTTGGAATCTATATAATGAGAATGTCACCAGTATGATAATCTTTTGTTTTCTTTTTTGCATTTAAACCTCTTTCTTCATGAGATTAAAGCTCAGTAAATGCTTTACATAGCTCTGGATGTTTCCAGAAGTGGAGAGAAACTGTTTTGAAAGTTGTACAAACTTCTCCTTCCTGGATATTCCAATTTACACACACTCAAAGGTTGTATACATTTCACGAATCCTGAATTTCCATATTCAAGTAGCTGAAAGCCTTTCACCACCTCTAGAAACAACAGTTACACCAATCCAATTCAAATCATTTTTTCCAAAGGAATATCTTCTGCCGGGTCAAAAATGCATCTGACAAAGACAGGTGTTTAAAAATCTACTTTGTAGTTTCAGAACATCAACATGACTCTGAAGAGTACAGAAGTAAAATGGTACCATTTCAAAGTTCCTAATACCTCATAAGCTTCTGAGAGGAAGCATGTAATAAATATATTTATTTTTCTGGAAAAGGAAGAGTGGACATTGGTTTGCACCTCAGATGGGACTCGAACGCAAACTCCCTGGCTTAGGAGGCCAGTGCCTTATCCATTAGGCCACTGAGGCACAGATAAATACCAGTAATCTAGAGGCATTATTTAAATGTATTCAATCGTCCAACACTGGTGTCTGCACACAGGACATTTCTCAGTTCTCTCCATAAGTAAACTTCCAATTTTCATCCTCTTCCATCCCCGACTTTAGCACTCTGTTCTGTGCTATAATGGAGACTCTGTATTTCTAGCAAGTGGAGAGATATTGGAGGAGAACCATTTTCGAATCAACACTTCTTCTTCCATGGATGCTTTTCTCAATAAACTGGGCTTTGACAGTGGTATCAAGCCGTCCTTGTCTTCAGCAGGACACAGAAACAGGCACCAAGTCTACTAACCAAGTTCAACCACACTCTGCAACTTAATAGACCAGTGCTTTACAAATAAGCCATCTGTGTCATCAGCAAAGGCAGCCAATGTGCCAATCCTTTATAATTCTTCTGTAGTACTTTTCTTTCTCGTAGGCAAAATGAGCACTTTAACTGCACAAATCATACAGATTTTACACTTGAAGCACTACATGAACACATACTTACACACCTTGCAGTTCATCTACACACACTTAAGCTAAAACCCATTCTGTCAAGTCAGAATTCTGCAAACCTTGTACATATTCAGTGCATGTACATAGAAGCACTTTTTAATGCCACTTAAATGCACTAGATTTTAGACTGAAGATGCAATCTAAATGACTGTGCAGTATGTACTCCACTTTATTATTAATTAGGAATGAGAACATGATGGCTATAAGAGTATTGGAAGAGCCTGCTTCCATTCTGAATGGAAACCTGAATTGTGTGACCATTGTCAAAAACCGACAACGAAGAGACTTGAACCCTCAATCTACTGATCCGAAGTCAGACGCCTTATCCATTAGGCCACGCGGTCATGTGTCCTGGTGCGTTTATTTTTATACTGTAGGTGCTATGCAAGGATGGAAAAGATAAAATTTATAGTTATTTAGGTTCATATCCCATTGTGTTTTCTTTCAGCTCCTTACAATTAAAACACTTTTTTGGAATCTATATAATGAGAATGTCACCAGTACGATAAGCTATTGTTTTCTTTTTTGCATTTAAACCTCTTTCTTCATGAGATTAAAGCTCAGTGTATGCTTTATATAGCTCGGGATGTTTCCAGAAGTGGAGAGAAACTGTTTTGAAAGTAGTACAAACTGCTCCTTCCTGGATATTCCAATTTACACACACTCAAAGGTTGTATACGTTTCATGAATCCTGACTTACCCTATTTAAGTAGCTGAAAGCCTTTCACCACCTCTAGAAACAACAGTTACACCAATCCAATTCAAATGAATTTTTCCAAAGGAATATCTTCTGCCGGGTCAAAAATGCATCTGACAAAGATAGGTGTTTCAAAAATCGACTTTGTAGTTTCAGAACATCAACATGACTCTGAAGATACAGAAGTAAAATGGTACCATTTCAAAGTTCCTAATACCTTATAAGCTTCTGAGAGGAAGCATGTAATAAATATATTTATTTTTCTGGAAAAGTAAGAGTGGACATTGGTTTGCACCTCAGATGGGACTCAAACCCACAATCCCTGGCTTAGGAGGCCAGTGCCTTATCCATTAGGCCACTGAGGCAAAGATGGATGACAGCAATCTAGAGGCATTATGTAAATGTATTCAATCGTCCAACACTGGTGTCTGCACACAGGACATTTCTCAGTTCTCTCCATAAGTAAACTTCCCATTTTCATCCTCTTCCATCCCTGACTTTAACACTCTGTTCTGTGCTGTAATGGAGACTCTGTATTTCTAGCAAGTGGAGAGAAATTGGAGGAGAACCATTTTCGAATCAACACTTCTTCTTCCATGGATGCTTTTCTCAATAAACTGGGCTTTGACAGTGGTATCAAGCCGTTCTTGTCTTCAGCAGGACACAGAAACAGGCACCAAGTCTACTAACCAAGTTCAACCACACTCTGCAACTTAATAGACCAGTGCTTTACAAATAAGCCATCTGTGTCATCAGCAAAGGCAGCCAATGTGCCAATCCTTTATAATTCTTCTGTAGTACTTTTCTTTCTCGTAGGCAAAACGAGCACTTTAACTGCACAAATCATACAGATTTTACACTTGAAGCACTACATGAACACATACTTACACACCTTGCAGTTCATCTACACACACTTAAGCTAAAACCCATTCTGTCAAGTCAGAATTCTGCAAACCTAGTACATATTCAGTGCATGTACATAGAAGCACTTTTTAATGCCACTTAAATGCACTTGATTTTAGACTGAAGATGCAATCTAAATGACTGTGCACTATGTACTCCACTTTATTATTAATTAGGAATGAGAACATGATGGCTATAAGAGTATTGGAAGAGCCTGCTTCCATTCTGAATGGAAACCTGAATTGTGTGGCCATTGTCAAAAACCAACCACGAAGGGACTCAAACCCTCAATCTTCTGATCCGAAGTCAGACGCCTTATCCATTAGGCCACACAGTCATGTGTCCTGTGTGTTTATTTTTATACTGTAGGTGGTATGCAAGGATGGAAAATATATTATTTATAGTTATTTAGGTTTACATCCCATTGTGTTTTTTGCAGCTCCTTTCAATTAAAGCACTTTTTTGGAATCTATATAATGAGAATGTCACCAGTATGATAATCTTTTGTTTTCTTTTTTGCATTTAAACCTCTTTCTTCATGAGATTAAAGCTCAGTAAATGCTTTACATAGCTCTGGATGTTTCCAGAAGTGGAGAGAAACTGTTTTGAAAGTTGTACAAACTTCTCCTTCCTGGATATTCCAATTTACACACACTCAAAGGTTGTATACATTTCACGAATCCTGAATTTCCATATTCAAGTAGCTGAAAGCCTTTCACCACCTCTAGAAACAACAGTTACACCAATCCAATTCAAATCATTTTTTCCAAAGGAATATCTTCTGCCGGGTCAAAAATGCATCTGACAAAGACAGGTGTTTAAAAATCTACTTTGTAGTTTCAGAACATCAACATGACTCTGAAGAGTACAGAAGTAAAATGGTACCATTTCAAAGTTCCTAATACCTCATAAGCTTCTGAGAGGAAGCATGTAATAAATATATTTATTTTTCTGGAAAAGGAAGAGTGGACATTGGTTTGCACCTCAGATGGGACTCGAACGCAAACTCCCTGGCTTAGGAGGCCAGTGCCTTATCCATTAGGCCACTGAGGCACAGATAAATACCAGTAATCTAGAGGCATTATTTAAATGTATTCAATCGTCCAACACTGGTGTCTGCACACAGGACATTTCTCAGTTCTCTCCATAAGTAAACTTCCAATTTTCATCCTCTTCCATCCCCGACTTTAGCACTCTGTTCTGTGCTATAATGGAGACTCTGTATTTCTAGCAAGTGGAGAGATATTGGAGGAGAACCATTTTCGAATCAACACTTCTTCTTCCATGGATGCTTTTCTCAATAAACTGGGCTTTGACAGTGGTATCAAGCCGTCCTTGTCTTCAGCAGGACACAGAAACAGGCACCAAGTCTACTAACCAAGTTCAACCACACTCTGCAACTTAATAGACCAGTGCTTTACAAATAAGCCATCTGTGTCATCAGCAAAGGCAGCCAATGTGCCAATCCTTTATAATTCTTCTGTAGTACTTTTCTTTCTCGTAGGCAAAATGAGCACTTTAACTGCACAAATCATACAGATTTTACACTTGAAGCACTACATGAACACATACTTACACACCTTGCAGTTCATCTACACACACTTAAGCTAAAACCCATTCTGTCAAGTCAGAATTCTGCAAACCTTGTACATATTCAGTGCATGTACATAGAAGCACTTTTTAATGCCACTTAAATGCACTAGATTTTAGACTGAAGATGCAATCTAAATGACTGTGCAGTATGTACTCCACTTTATTATTAATTAGGAATGAGAACATGATGGCTATAAGAGTATTGGAAGAGCCTGCTTCCATTCTGAATGGAAACCTGAATTGTGTGACCATTGTCAAAAACCGACAACGAAGAGACTTGAACCCTCAATCTACTGATCCGAAGTCAGACGCCTTATCCATTAGGCCACGCGGTCATGTGTCCTGGTGCGTTTATTTTTATACTGTAGGTGCTATGCAAGGATGGAAAAGATAAAATTTATAGTTATTTAGGTTCATATCCCATTGTGTTTTCTTTCAGCTCCTTACAATTAAAACACTTTTTTGGAATCTATATAATGAGAATGTCACCAGTACGATAAGCTATTGTTTTCTTTTTTGCATTTAAACCTCTTTCTTCATGAGATTAAAGCTCAGTGTATGCTTTATATAGCTCGGGATGTTTCCAGAAGTGGAGAGAAACTGTTTTGAAAGTAGTACAAACTGCTCCTTCCTGGATATTCCAATTTACACACACTCAAAGGTTGTATACGTTTCATGAATCCTGACTTACCCTATTTAAGTAGCTGAAAGCCTTTCACCACCTCTAGAAACAACAGTTACACCAATCCAATTCAAATGAATTTTTCCAAAGGAATATCTTCTGCCGGGTCAAAAATGCATCTGACAAAGATAGGTGTTTCAAAAATCGACTTTGTAGTTTCAGAACATCAACATGACTCTGAAGATACAGAAGTAAAATGGTACCATTTCAAAGTTCCTAATACCTTATAAGCTTCTGAGAGGAAGCATGTAATAAATATATTTATTTTTCTGGAAAAGTAAGAGTGGACATTGGTTTGCACCTCAGATGGGACTCAAACCCACAATCCCTGGCTTAGGAGGCCAGTGCCTTATCCATTAGGCCACTGAGGCAAAGATAGATGACAGCAATCTAGAGGCATTATGTAAATGTATTCAATCGTCCAACACTGGTGTCTGCACACAGGACATTTCTCAGTTCTCTCCATAAGTAAACTTCCCATTTTCATCCTCTTCCATCTCCGACTTTAACACTCTGTTCTGTGCTGTAATGGAGACTCTGTATTTCTAGCAAGTGGAGAGAAATTGGAGGAGAACCATTTTCGAATCAACACTTCTTCTTCCATGGATGCTTTTCCCAATAAACTGGGCTTTGACAGTGGTATCAAGCCGTCCTTGTCTTCAGCAGGACACAGAAACAGGCACCAAGTCTACTAACCAAGTTCAACCACACTCTGCAACTTAATAGACCAGTGCTTTACAAATAAGCCATCTGTGTCATCAGCAAAGGCAGCCAATGTGCCAATCATTTATAATTCTTCTGTAGTACTTTTCTTTCTCGTAGGCAAAATGAGCACTTTAACTGCACAAATAATACGGATTTTACACTTGAAGCACTACATGAACACATACTTACACACCTTGCAGTTCATCTACACACACTTAAGCTAAAACCCATTCTGTCAAGTCAGAATTCTGCAAACCTAGTACATATTCAGTGCATGTACATAGAAGCACTTTTTAATGCCACTTAAATGCACTAGATTTTAGACTGAAGATGCAATCTAAATGACTGTGCAGTATGTACTCCACTTTATTATTAATTAGGAATGAGAACATGATGGCTATAAGAGTATTGGAAGAGCCTGCTTCCATTCTGAATGGAAACCTGAATTGTGTGGCCATTGTCAAAAACCAACCACAAAGGGACTCGAACCCTCAATCTTCTGATCCGAAGTCAGACGCCTTATCCATTAGACCACGCGGTTATGTGTTCTGTGCGTTTATTTTTATACTGTAGGTGGTATGCAAGGATGGAAAATATATTATTTATAGTTATTTAGGTTTACATCCCATTGTGTTTTTTTCAGCTCTTTTCAATTAAAGCACTTTTTTGGAATCTATATAATGAGAATGTCACCAGTACGATAATCTTTTGTTTTCTTTTTTGCATTTAAACCTCTTTCATCATGAGATTAAAGCTCAGTAAATGCTTTACATAGCTCTGGATGTTTCCAGAAGTGGAGAGAAACTGTTTTGAAAGTTGTACAAACTGCTCCTTCCTGGATATTCCAATGTACACACACTCAAAGGTTGTATACATTTCACGAATCCTGACTTGCCCTATTCAAGTAGCTGAAAGCCTTTCACCACCTCTAGAAACAACAGTTACACCAATCCAATTCAAATAATTTTTTCCAAAGGAATATCTTCTGCCGGGTCAAAAATGCATCTGACAAAGATAGGTGTTTAAAAATCTACTTTGTAGTTTCAGAACATCAACATGACTCTGAAGAGTACAGAAGTAAAATGGTACCATTTCAAAGTTCCTAATACCTCATAAGCTTCTGAGAGGAAGCATGTAATAAATATATTTATTTTTCTGGAAAAGGAAGAGTGGACATTGGTTTGCACCTCAGATGGGACTCGAACGCACAATCCCTGGCTTAGGAGGCCAGTGCCTTATCCATTAGGCCACTGAGGCACAGATAAATGCCAGTAATCTGGAGGCATTATTTAAATGTATTCAATCGTCCAACACTGGTGTCTGCACACAGGACATTTCTCAGTTCTCTCCATAAGTAAACTTCCAATTTTCATCCTCTTCCATCCCCGACTTTAAAACACTGTTCTGTGCTATAATGGAGACTCTGTATTTCTAGCAAGTGGAAAGATATTGGAGGAGAACCATTTTCGAATCAACACTTCTTCTTCCATGGATGCTTTTCTCAATAAACTGGGCTTTGACAGTGGTATCAAGCCGTCCTTGTCTTCAGCAGGACACAGAAACAGGCACCAAGTCTGCTAACTAAGTTCAACCACACTCTGCAACTTAATAGACCAGTGCTTTACACATAAGCCATCTGTGTCATCAGCAAAGGCAGCCAATGTGCCAATCCTTTATAATTCTTCTGTAGTACTTTTCTTTCTCGTAGGCAAAATGAGCACTTTAACTGCACAAATCATACAGATTTTACACTTGAAGCACTACATGAACACATACTTACACACCTTGCAGTTCATCTACACACACTTAAGCTAAAACCCATTCTGTCAAGTCAGAATTCTGCAAACCTAGTACATATTCAGTGCATGTACATAGAAGCACTTTTAAATGCCACTTAAATGCACTAGATTTTAGACTGAAGATGCAATCTAAATGACTGTGCAGTATGTACTCCACTTTATTATTAATTAGGAATGAGAACATGATGGCTATAAGAGTATTGGAAGAGCCTGCTTCCATTCTGAATGGAAACCTGAATTGTGTGACCATTGTCAAAAACCGACCACGAAGAGACTTGAACCCTCAATCTACTGATCCGAAGTCAGACGCCTTATCCATTAGACCACGCGGTCATGTGTCCTGCTGCGTTTATTTTTATACTGTAGGTGCTATGCAAGGATGGAAAAGATAAAATTTATAGTTATTTAGGTTCACATCCCATTGTGTTTTCTTTCAGCTCCTTTCAATTAAAACACTTTTTTGGAATCTATATAATGAGAATGTCACCAGTACGATAAGCTATTGTTTTCTTTTTTGCATTTAAACCTCTTTCTTCATGAGATTAAAGCTCAGTGTATGCTTTATATAGCTCGGGATGTTTCCAGAAGTGGAGAGAAACTGTTTTGAAAGTAGTACAAACTGCTCCTTCCTGGATATTCCAATTTACACACACTCAAAGGTTGTATACGTTTCATGAATCCTGACTTACCCTATTTAAGTAGCTGAAAGCCTTTCACCACCTCTAGAAACAACAGTTACACCAATCCAATTCAAATGAATTTTTCCAAAGGAATATCTTCTGCCGGGTCAAAAATGCATCTGACAAAGATAGGTGTTTCAAAAATCGACTTTGTAGTTTCAGAACATCAACATGACTCTGAAGATACAGAAGTAAAATGGTACCATTTCAAAGTTCCTAATACCTTATAAGCTTCTGAGAGGAAGCATGTAATAAATATATTTATTTTTCTGGAAAAGTAAGAGTGGACATTGGTTTGCACCTCAGATGGGACTCAAACCCACAATCCCTGGCTTAGGAGGCCAGTGCCTTATACATTAGGCCACTGAGGCACAGATAGATGACACCAATCTAGAGGCATTATGTAAATGTATTCAATCTTCCAACACTGGTGTCTGCACACAGGACATTTCTCAGTTCTCTCCATAAGTAAACTTCCCATTTTCATCCTCTTCCATCCCCGACTTTAACACTCTGTTCTGTGCTGTAATGGAGACTGTATTTCTAGCAAGTGGAGAGAAATTGGAGGAGAACCATTTTCGAATCAACACTTCTTCTTCCATGGATGCTTTTCCCAATAAACTGGGCTTTGACAGTGGTATCGAGCCGTCCTTGTCTTCAGCAGGACACAGAAACAGGCACCAAGTCTACTAACCAAGTTCAACCACACTCTGCAACTTAATAGACCAGTGCTTTACAAATAAGCCATCTGTGTCATCAGCAAAGGCAGCCAATGTGCCAATCATTTATAATTCTTCTGTAGTACTTTTCTTTCTCGTAGGCAAAATGAGCACTTTAACTGCACAAATAATACGGATTTTACACTTGAAGCACTACATGAACACATACTTACACACCTTGCAGTTCATCTACACACACTTAAGCTAAAATCCATTCTGTCAAGTCAGAATTCTGCAAACCTAGTACATATTCAGTGCATGTACATAGAAGCACTTTTTAATGCCACTTAAATGCACTAGATTTTAGACTGAAGATGCAATCTAAATGACTGTGCAGTATGTACTCCACTTTATTATTAATTAGGAATGAGAACATGATGGCTATAAGAGTATTGGAAGAGCCTGCTTCCATTCTGAATGGAAACCTGAATTGTGTGACCATTGTCAAAAACCGACCACGAAGGGACTTGAACCCTCAATCTTCTGATCAGAAGTCAGACGCCTTATCCATTAGGCCACCTGGTCATGTGTCCTGCTGTGTTTATTTTTATACTGTAGGTGCTATGCAAGGATGGAAAAGATAATATTTATAGTTATTTAGGTTTACATCCCATTGTGTTTTCTTTCAGCTCCTTTCAATTAAAACACTTTTTTGGAATCTATATAATGAGAATGTCACCAGTACGATAAGCTATTGTTTTCTTTTTTGCATTTAAACCTCTTTCTTCATGAGATTAAAGCTCAGTAAATGCTTTATATAGCTCGGGATGTTTCCAGAAGTGGAGAGAAACTGTTTTGAAAGTAGTACAAACTGCTCCTTCCTGGATATTCCAATTTACACACACTCAAAGGTTGTATACGTTTCATGAATCCTGACTTACCCTATTTAAGTAGCTGAAAGCCTTTCACCACCTCTAGAAACAACAGTTACACCAATCCAATTCAAATGATTTTTTCCAAAGGAATATCTTCTGCCGGGTCAAAAATGCATCTGACAAAGATAGGTGTTTCAAAAATCGACTTTGTAGTTTCAGAACATCAACATGACTCTGAAGATACAGAAGTAAAATGGTACCATTTCAAAGTTCCTAATACCTCATAAGCTTCTGAGAGGGAGCATGTAATAAATATATTTATTTTTCTGGAAAAGGAACAGTGGACATTGGTTTGCACCTCAGATGGGACTCGAACGCACAATCCCTGGCTTAGGAGGCCAGTGCCTTATCCATTAGGCCACTGAGGCACAGATAAATGCCAGTAATCTAGAGGCATTATTTAAATGTATTCATTCGTCCAACACTGGTGTCTGCACACAGGACATTTCTCAGTTCTCTCCATAAGTAAACTTCCAATTTTCATCCTCTTCCATCCCCGACTTTAACACTCTGTTCTGTGCTATAATGGAGACTCTGTATTTCTAGCAAGTGGAGAGATATTGGAGGAGAACCATTTTCGAATCAACACTTCTTCTTCCATGGATGCTTTTCTCAATAAACTGGGCTTTGACAGTGGTATCAAGCCGTCCTTGTCTTCAGCAGGACACAGAAACAGGCACCAAGTCTACTAACCAAGTTCAACCACGCTCTGCAACTTAATAGACCAGTGCTTTACAAATGAGCCATCTGTGTCATCAGCAAAGGCAGCCAATGTGCCAATCCTTTATAATTCTTCTGTAGTACTTTTCTTTCTCGTAGGCAAAATGAGCACTTTAACTGCACAAATCATACAGATTTTACACTTGAAGCACTACACGAACATATACTTACACACCTTGCAGTTCATCTACACACACTTAAGCTAAAACCCATTCTGTCAAGTCAGAATTCTGCAAACCTAGTACATATTCAGTGCATGTACATAGAAGCACTTTTTAATGCCACTTAAATGCACTAGATTTTAGACTGAAGATGCAATCTAAATGACTGTGCAGTATGTACTCCACTTTATTATTAATTAGGAATGAGAACATGATGGCTATAAGAGTATTGGAAGAGCCTGCTTCCATTCTGAATGGAAACCTGAATTGTGTGACCATTGTCAAAAACCGACCACGAAGGGACTCGAACCCTCAATCTTCTGATCCGAAGTCAGATGCCTTATCCATTAGGCCACGCGGTCATGTGTCCTGCTGTATTTATTTTTATACTGTAGGTGCTATGCAAGAATGGAAAAGATAATATTTATAGTTATTTAGGTTTACATCCCATTGTGTTTTCTTTCAGCTCCTTTCAATTAAAACACTTTTTTGGAATCTATATAATGAGAATGTCACCAGTACGATAAGCTATTGTTTTCTTTTTTGCATTTAAACCTCTTTCTTCATGAGATTAAAGCTCAGTAAATGCTTTACATAGCTCTGGATGTTTCCAGAAGTGGAGAGAAACTGTTTTAAAAGTTGTACAAACTGCTCCTTCCTGGATATTCCAATTTACACACACTCAAAGGTTGTATACATTTCATGAATCCTGACTTGCCCTATTCAAGTAGCTGAAAGCCTTTCACCACCTCTAGAAACAACAGTTACACCAATCCAATTCAAATGATTTTTTCCAAAGGAATATCTTCTGCCAGGTCAAAAATGCATCTGACAAAGATAGGTGTTTAAAAATCTAATTTGTAGTTTCAGAACATCAACATGACTCTGAAGATACAGAAGTAAAATGGTACCATTTCAAAGTTCCTAATACCTTATAAGCTTCTGAGAGGAAGCATGTAATAAATATATTTATTTTTCTGGAAAAGTAAGAGTGGACATTGGTTTGCACCTCAGATGGGACTCAAACCCACAATCCCTGGCTTAGTAGGCCAGTGCCTTATCCATTAGGCCACTGAGGCACAGATAGATGACAGCAATCTAGAGGCATTATGTAAATGTATTCAATCGTCCAACACTGGTGTCTGCACACAGGACATTTCTCAGTTCTCTCCATAAGTAAACTTCCCATTTTCATCCTCTTCCATCCCCGACTTTAACACTCTGTTCTGTGCTGTAATGGAGACTCTGTATTTCTAGCAAGTGGAGAGAAATTGGAGGAGAACCATTTTCGAATCAACACTTCTTCTTCCATGGATGCTTTTCTCAATAAACTGGGCTTTGACAGTGGTATCAAGCCGTCCTTGTCTTCAGCAGGACACAGAAACAGGCACCAAGTCTACTAACCAAGTTCAACCACACTCTGCAACTTAATAGACCAGTGCTTTACAAATAAGCCATCTGTGTCATCAGCAAAGGCAGCCAATGTGCCAATCATTTATAATTCTTATGTAGTACTTTTCTTTCTCGTAGGCAAAAAGAGCACTTTAACTGCACAAATTATACGGATTTTACACTTGAAGCACTACATGAACACATACTTACACACCTTGCAGTTCATCTACACACACTTAATCTAAAACCCATTCTGTCAAGTCAGAATTCTGCAAACCTAGTACATATTCAGTGCATGTACATAGAAGCACTTTTTAATGCCACTTAAATGCACTAGATTTTAGACTGAAGATGCAATCTAAATGACTGTGCAGTATGTACTCCACTTTATTATTAATTAGGAATGAGAACATGATGGCTATAAGAGTATTGGAAGAGCCTGCTTCCATTCTGAATGGAAACCTGAATTGTGTGGCCATTGTCAAAAACCAACCACGAAGGTACTCGAACCCTCAATCTTCTGATCCGAAGTCAGACGCCTTATCCATTAGGCCACGCGGTCATTAGTCCTGTGTGTTTATTTTTATACTGTAGGTGGTATGCAAGGATGGCAAATATATTATTTATAGTTATTTAGGTTTACATCCCATTGTGTTTTTTTCAGCTCTTTTCAATTAAAGCACTTTTTTGGAATCTATATAATGAGAATGTCACCAGTACGATAATCTTTTGTTTTCTTTTTTGCATTTAAACCTCTTTCTTCATGAGATTAAAGCTCAGTAAATGCCTTACATAGCTCTGGATGTTTCCAGAAGTGGAGAGAAACTGTTTTGAAAGTTGTACAAACTGCTCCTTCCTGGATATTCCAATTTACACACACTCAAAGGTTGTATACATTTCACGAATCCTGACTTGCCCTATTCAAGTAGCTGAAAGCCTTTCACCACCTCTAGAAACAACAGTTACACCAATCCAATTCAAATCATTTTTTCCAAAGGAATATCTTCTGCCGGGTCAAAAATGCATCTGACAAAGATAGGTGTTTAAAAATCTACTTTGTAGTTTCAGAACATCAACATGACTCTGAAGAGTACAGAAGTAAAATGGTACCATTTCAAAGTTTCTAATACCTCATAAGCTTCTGAGAGGAACCATGTAATAAATATATTTATTTTTCTGGAAAAGGAAGAGTGGACATTGGTTTGCACCTCAGATGTCATTCGAATGCACCCTGGCTTAGGAGGCCAGTGCCTTATCCATTAGGCCACTGAGGTACAGATAAATGCCAGTAATCTAGAGGCATTATTTAAATGTATTCAATCGTCCAACACTGGTGTCTGCACACAGGACATTTCTCAGTTCTCTCCATAAGTAAACTTCCCATTTTCATCCTCTTCCATCCCCGACTTTAACACTCTGTTCTGTGCTGTAATGGAGACTCTGTATTTCTAGCAAGTGGAGAGAAATTGGAGGAGAACCATTTTCGAATCAACACTTCTTCTTCCATGGATGCTTTTCTCAATAAACTGGGCTTTGACAGTGGTATCAAGCCGTCCTTGTCTTCAGCAGGACACAGAAACAGGCACCAAGTCTACTAACCAAGTTCAACCACACTCTGCAACTTAATAGACCAGTGCTTTACAAATAAGCCATCTGTGTCATCAGCAAAGGCAGCCAATGTGCCAATCATTTATAATTCTTCTGTAGTACTTTTCTTTCTCGTAGGCAAAATGAGCACTTTAACTGAACAAATAATACAGATTTTACACTTGAAGCACTACATGAACACATACTTACACACCTTGCAGTTCATCTACACACACTTAAGCTAAAATCCATTCTGTCAAGTCAGAATTCTGCAAACCTAGTACATATTCAGTGCATGTACATAGAAGCACTTTTTAATGCCACTTAAATGCACTAGATTTTAGACTGAAGATGCAATCTAAATGACTGTGCAGTATGTACTCCACTTTATTATTAATTAGGAATGAGAACATGATGGCTATAAGAGTATTGGAAGAGCCTGCTTCCATTCTGAATGGAAACCTGAATTGTGTGACCATTGTCAAAAACCGACCACGAAGGGACTTGAACCCTCAATCTTCTGATCCGAAGTCAGATGCCTTATCCATTAGACCACCCGGTCATGTGTCCTGCTGTGTTTATTTTTATACTGTAGGTGCTATGCAAGGATGGAAAAGATAATATTTATAGTTATTTAGGTTTACATCCCATTGTGTTTTCTTTCAGCTCCTTTCAATTAAAACACTTTTTTGGAATCTATATAATGAGAATGTCACCAGTACGATAAGCTATTGTTTTCTTTTTTGCATTTAAACCTCTTTCTTCATGAGATTAAAGCTCAGTAAATGCTTTATATAGCTCGGGATGTTTCCAGAAGTGGAGAGAAACTGTTTTGAAAGTAGTACAAACTGCTCCTTCCTGGATATTCCAATTTACACACACTCAAAGGTTGTATACATTTCATGAATCCTGACTTGCCCTATTCAAGTAGCTGAAAGCCTTTCACCACCTCTAGAAACAACAGTTACACCAATCCAATTCAAATCATTTTTTCCAAAGGAATATCTTCTGCCGGGTCAAAAATGCATCTGACAAAGATAGGTGTTTAAAAATCTACTTTGTAGTTTCAGAACATCAACATGACTCTGAAGAGTACAGAAGTAAAATGGTACCATTTCAAAGTTCCTAATACCTCATAAGCTTCTGAGAGGAAGCATGTAATAAATATATTTATTTTTCTGGAAAAGGAACAGTGGACATTGGTTTGCACCTCAGATGGGACTCGAACGCACAATCCCTGGCTTAGGAGGCCAGTGCCTTATCCATTAGGCCACTGAGGCACAGATAAATGCCAGTAATCTAGAGGCATTATTTAAATGTATTCAATCGTCCAACACTGGTGTATGCACACAGGACATTTCTCAGTTCTCTCCATAAGTAAACTTCCAATTTTCATCCTCTTCCATCCCCGACTTTAACACTCTGTTCTGTGCTATAATGGAGACTCTGTATTTCTAGCAAGTGGAGAGATATTGGAGGAGAACCATTTTCGAATCAACACTTCTTCTTCCATGGATGCTTTTCTCAATAAACTTTGACAGTGGTATCAAGCCGTCCTTGTCTTCAGCAGGACACAGAAACAGGCACCAAGTCTACTAACCAAGTTCAACCACACTCTGCAACTTAATAGACCAGTGCTTTACAAATGAGCCATCTGTGTCATCAGCAAAGGCAGCCAATGTGCCAATCCTTTATAATTCTTCTGTAGTACTTTTCTTTCTCGTAGGCAAAATGAGCACTTTAACTGCACAAATTATACAGATTTTACACTTGAAGCACTACATGAACACATACTTACACTTAGTTCATCTACACACACTTAAGCTAAAACCCATTCTGTCAAGTCAGAATTCTGCAAACCTAGTACATATTCAGTGCATGTACATAGAAGCACTTTTTAATGCCACTTAAATGCACTAGATTTTAGACTGAAGATGCAATCTAAATGACTGTGCAGTATGTACTCCACTTTATTATTAATTAGGAATGAGAACATGATGGCTATAAGAGTATTGGAAGAGCCTGCTTCCATTCTGAATGGAAACCTGAATTGTGTGACCATTGTCAAAAACCAACCACGAAGGGACTCGAACCCTCAATCTTTTGATCCGAAGTCAGACGCCTTATCCATTAGGCCACGCAGTCATGTGTCCTGCTGTGTTTATTTTTATACTGTAGGTGCTATGCAAGGATGGAAAAGATAATATTTATAGTTATTTAGGTTTACATCCCATTGTGTTTTCTTTCAGCTCCTTTCAATTAAAACACTTTTTTGGAATCTATATAATGAGAATGTCACCAGTACGATAAGCTATTGTTTTCTTTTTTGCATTTAAACCTCTTTCTTCATGAGATTAAAGCTCAGTGTATGCTTTATATAGCTCGGGATGTTTCCAGAAGTGGAGAGAAACTGTTTTGAAAGTAGTACAAACTGCTCCTTCCTGGATATTCCAATTTACACACACTCAAAGGTTGTATACGTTTCATGAATCCTGACTTACCCTATTTAAGTAGCTGAAAGCCTTTCACCACCTCTAGAAACAACAGTTACACCAATCCAATTCAAATGAGTTTTTTTCAAAGGAAAATCTTCTGCCGGGTCAAAAATGCATCTGACAAAGATAGGTGTTTCAAAAATCGACTTTGTAGTTTCAGAACATCAACATGACTCTGAAGATACAGAAGTAAAATAGTACCATTTCAAAGTTCCTAATACCTTATATGCTTCTGAGAGGAAGCATGTAATAAATATATTTATTTTTTCTGGAAAAGTAAGAGTGGACATTGGTTTGCACCTCAGATGGGACTCGAACCCACAATCATCCCTGGCTTAGGAAGCCAGTGCCTTATCTATTAGGCCACTGAGGCACTAATAGATGATAGCAATCTAGAGGCATTATGTAAATGTATTCAATCGTCCAACACTGGTGTCTGCACACAGGACATTTCTCAGTTCTCTCCATAAGTAAACTTCCCATTTTCATCCTCTTCCATCCTCGACTTTAACACTCTGTTCTGTGCTGTAATGGAGACTCTGTATTTCTAGCAAGTGGAGAGAAATTGGAGGAGAACCATTTTCGAATCAACACTTCTTCTTCCATGGATGCTTTTCTCAATAAACTGGGCTTTGACAGTGGTATCAAGCCGTCCTTGTCTTCAGCAGGACACAGAAACAGGCACCAAGTCTACTAACCAAGTTCAACCACACTCTGCAACTTAATAGACCAGTGCTTTACAAATAAGCCATCTGTGTCATCAGCAAAGGCAGCCAATGTGCCAATCATTTATAATTCTTCTGTAGTACTTTTCTTTCTCGTAGGCAAAATCAGCACTTTAACTGCACAAATAATACAGATTTTACACTTGAAGCACTACATGAACACATACTTACACACCTTGCAGTTCATCTACACACACTTAAGCTAAACCCCATTCTGTTAAGTCAGAATTCTGCAAACCTAGTACATATTCAGTGCATGTACATAAAAGCACTTTTTAATGCCACTTAAATGCACTAGATTTTAGACTGAAGATGCAATCTAAATGACTGTGCAGTATGTACTCCACTTTATTATTAATTAGGAATGAGAACATGATGGCTATAAGAGTATTGGAAGAGCCTGCTTCCATTCTGAATGGAAACCTGAATTGTGTGGCCATTGTCAAAAAGTGACCACGAAGGGACTCGAACCCTCAATCTTCTGATCCGAAGTCAGACGCCTTATCCATTAGGCCACGCGGTCATGTGCCCTGCTGTGTTTATTTTTATACTGTAGGTGGTATGCAAGGATGGAAAATATATTATTTATAGTTATTTAGGTTTACATCCCATTGTGTTTTTTTCAGCTCCTTTCAATTAAAGCACTTTTTTGGAATCTATATAATGAGAATGTCACCAGTACGATAATCTTTTGTTTTCTTTTTTACATTTAAACCTCTTTCTTCATGAGATTAAAGCTCAGTAAATGCTTTACATAGCTCTGGATGTTTCCAGAAGTGGAGAGAAACTGTTTTGAAAGTTGTACAAACTGCTCCTTCCTGGATATTCCAATTTACACACACTCAAAGGTTGTATACATTTCATGAATCCTGACTCGCCCTATTCAAGTAGCGGAAAGCCTTTCACCACCTCTAGAAACAACAGTTACACCAATCCAATTCAAATCATTTTTTCCAAAGGAATATCTTTTCCCGGGTCAAAAATGCATCTGACAAAGATAGGTGTTTAAAAATCTACTTTGTAGTTTCAGAACATCAACATGACTCTGAAGAGTACAGAAGTAAAATGGTACCATTTCAAAGATCCTAATACCTCATAAGCTTCTGAGAGGAAGCATGTAATAAATATATTTATTTTTCTGGAAAAGGAAGAGTGGACATTGGTTTGCACCTCAGATGGGACTCAAACGCACAATCCCTGGCTTAGGAGGCCAGTGCCTTATCCATTAGGCCACTGAGGCACAGATAAATGCCAGTAATCTAGAGGCATTATTTAAATGTATTCAATCGTCCAACACTGGTGTCTGCACACAGGACATTTCTCAGTTCTCTCCATAAGTAAACTTCCAATTTTCATCCTCTTCCATCCCCGACTTTAACACTCTGGTCTGTGCTATAATGGAGACTCTGTATTTCTAGCAAGTGGAGAGATATTGGAGGAGAACCATTTTCGAATCAACACTTCTTCTTCCATGGATGCTTTTCTCAATAAACTGGGCTTTGACAGTGGTATCAAGCCGTCCTTGTCTTCAGCAGGACACAAAAACAGGCACCAAGTCTACTAACCAAGTTCAACCACACTCTGCAACTTAATAGACCAGTGCTTTACAAATAAGCCATCTGTGTCATCAGCAAAGGCAGCCAATGTGCCAATCCTTTATAATTCTTCTGTAGTACTTTTCTTTCTCGTAGGCAAAATGAGCATTTTAACTGCACAAATCATGCAGATTTTACACTTGAAGCACTACATGAACACATACTTACACACCTTGCAGTTCATCTACACACACTTAAGCTAAAATCCATTCTCTCAAGTCAGAATTCTGCAAACCTAGTACATATTCAGTGCATGTACATAGAAGCACTTTTTAATGCCACTTAAATGCACTAGATTTTAGACTGAAGATGCAATCTAAATGACTGTGCAGTATGTACTCCACTTTATTATTAATTAGGAATGAGAACATGATGGCTATAAGAGTATTGGAAGAGCTTGCTTCCATTCTGAATGGAAACCTGAATTGTGTGGCCATTGTCAAAAGCGACCACGAAGGGACTCGAACCCTCAATCTTCTCATCCGAAGTCAGACGCCTTATCCATTAGGCCACGCAGTCATGTGCCCTGCTGTGTTTATTTGTATACTGTAGGTCGTATGCAAGGATGGAAAATATATTATTTATAGTTATTTAGGTTTACATCCCATTGTGTTTTTTTCAGCTCCTTTCAATTAAAGCACTTTTTTGGAATCTATATAATGAGAATGTCACCAGTACGATAATCTTTTGTTTTCTTTTTTGCATTTAAACATCTTTCTTCATGAGATTAAAGCTCAGTAAATGCTTTACATAGCTCTGGATGTTTCCAGAAGTGGAGAGAAACTTTTTTGAAAGTTGTACAAACTGCTCCTTCCTGGATATTCCAATTTACACACACTCAAAGGTTGTATACATTTCATGAATCCTGACTTGCCCTATTCAAGTAGCTGAAAGCCTTTCACCACCTCTAGAAACAACAGTTACACCAATCCAATTCAAATCATTTTTTCCAAAGGAATATCTTCTGCCGGGTCAAAAATGCATCTGACAAAGATAGGTGTTTAAAAATCTACTTTGTAGTTTCAGAACATCAACATGACTCTGAAGAGTACATAAGTAAAATGGTACCATTTCAAAGTTCCTCATACCTCATAAGCTTCTGAGAGGAAGCATGTAATAAATATATTTTTCTGGAAAAGGAAGAGTTGACATTGGTTTGCACCTCAGATGGGACTCAAACGCACAATCCCTGGCTTAGGAGGCCAGTGCCTTATCATTAGGCCACTGAGGCACAGATAGATGAAAGCAATCTAGAGGCATTATGTAAATGTATTCAATCGTCCAACACTGGTGTCTGCACACAGGACATTTCTCAGTTCTCTCCATAAGTAAACTTCCAATTTTCATCCTCTTCCATCCCCGACTTTAACACTCTGTTCTGTGCTATAATGGAGACTCTGTATTTCTAGCAAGTGGAGAGATATTGGAGGAGAACCATTTTCGAATCAACACTTCTTCTTCCATGGATGCTTTTCTCAATAAACTAGGCTTTGACAGTGGTATCAAGCCGTCCTTGTCTTCAGCAGGACACAAAAGCAGGCACCAAGTCTACTAACCAAGTTCAACCACACTCTGCAACTTAATAGACCAGTGCTTTACAAATAAGCCATCTGTGTCATCAGCAAAGGCAGCCAATGTGCCAA
Source organism: Lissotriton helveticus (assembly GCF_964261635.1). Lineage (NCBI taxonomy): Eukaryota > Metazoa > Chordata > Amphibia > Caudata > Salamandridae > Lissotriton > Lissotriton helveticus. The sequence continues at coordinate 1,651,312,727 of NC_136065.1, read as the reverse complement.
TCCTTTATAATACTCAGGTTGTGTATGCAGAGACTGCGAATACATCCCCTTCTGAATGGCACACCAAACATGTTCACCGAAGTGATTCAATGTTCAATTGTTTTATTTTCATATGTTCAATTATCATATATTCATTTTCGATTTTTTCAATATCCTTAACTGATATTTAGCAACATATCAGAAAACAGCGTAAGCCGGTTCATATTGAACTCATTCCCCAATGCATTTCGGGCAATGAAGCCCTTGATCACGGAGAGCTGCGGAGGAAGATAAACAGGGCAGGAATCAGTGGGTGGTCAACGAAAGTCGTGCGGGGGAAATACCAGTGCTATATGTGTTGGGATTTAGAAAGCGGAACTACCAAAAGTGCTCGATACTACTGTGAAGGAATGGGGCGTGTGACATAAGTTATTACCGCCAGTGTGAAACAAGTAAATAATTAAAGAGTTAGTAGTAAACAGTGATGAGTGTTGTTTAACAAACTTACTTCAAGATAACGCGTAGCGCGGGAGAAGCGCTGTCGGTCAGCTCACGGGTCTGCTGTTCATACGCCGGTGTGCGCAGTTAGTTATCAGACTAATGAATGGAAAGCGGCGTAGGACTCATGCATTACGTGAAGAAATCTATGTGGGGGCCATGTTGGAACAGTCAAAAAGTGTCCGGAGTTAAAGTAACATGAGTAGAAATAAACCCGAGTGAAATGTCATGCTGAGTGAAAGTGAAGAAACAAGGATACAGGGAAACAGTTATGTACAATAAAAATAACAAGCACAATCCAGATACATTACAGGTAACAACTAAATTCAAGACGATCATTAAGCCCGTTGGGCTTCAGGGTCTGTAATAAATAAATCCATTCTAGTTCTCTTTTTAGCAACACTTTGTTGTTGTCGATTCCTTCATTCTTAGAGATGACTTCCAAAACAATGAATTTCAACTGGGCAATGGTGTGGCGTGCATCAGCAAAGTGCATGGCTACATTAGATTTTTCCATTTTTAATCGTATGTTGGACTTATGTTCATTGAGGCGGGTTTTTATTTTGCGCTCTGTTTTGGGGGAATTGAAGCCTTTGAACATATCTTATTAAACAGTGACATTGAACCATCTATACAAACGCTTCTGATGGAATTGTTAATATTCATTCTGTACCACAGGTATTTCAAAGTTGACAATCAATGGTTTTTGCAACTTTCCGGAATGGCAATGGGAAACTGCGCTGCCCCGTCATACGCGAATACATATATGGAACAGTGGGAAAGACACCATTTGTACACCAACTCAAGTTTTCAGAATCATTCAAAAATGTACGCACGGTACATAGATGATTTGTTTATCTTGTGGTCTGACACTAAAGAATCCCTTCATAAGTTATTGACTGAAGTCAATAGTAAAGACCCTCGCATCAACCTCACATGGCAAATCAGTGAAAAGGAAATAGTTTTTCTGGATGTCCTCATAAAGAACACCCCTGAAGGTCTCAGTACGGATCTACACAGGAAGAGCACAGACCGCAACAACTCACTCCACTTCACAAGTTTTCATCAAGGATCCTTGAAGGCGCATCTACCTTTTTCTCAGATGTTGCGTGTTAAGCGCATAGTGTCGGATGATGCTATTGTTGACATTCGCATCAAGGAAATGCACAACAGGTTTCGTGACCGAGGGTATCCTGAGAATATACTTCATCAAGCCCGATCACGGGTTGCCCACATCACCAGATCAGACAGCCTGGTTAAAACTCATAAAGCCACCGAACAACGTATGGTACTTGTATCTAAGTATTCCACAGCGACTGCATCATACAAAAAAATCATACGCAAACACTGGACTATTCTGCAGAACGAACCTGATTTTCAGGGCATATTTGAACAACCACCTATATTTGCACACACAAGAAGCAGAAACCTCAAAGAAATACTTTCCAGGCCAACTGAGATACTCAAAAACTACCGAGGTACACAACCCTGCTTAAATTGCAATCATTGCAATAATGTGATTAGAGGCAGCAGTATACAACACCCCATGAAAGGACATAACATTAGACTCTCAGTTGATGCCACTTGTGACACCACCAATTTGATCTACGCCTTGAAATGCCCTTGCGGGAAATTATATGTTGGCAAAACAGAGCGCAAAATAAAAACCCGCCTCAATGAACATAAGTCCAACATACGATTAAAAATGGAAAAATCTAATGTAGCCATGCACTTTGCTGATGCACGCCACACCATTGCCCAGTTGAAATTCATTGTTTTGGAAGTCATCTCTAAGAATGAAGGAATCGACAACAACAAAGTGTTGCTAAAAAGAGAACTAGAATGGATTTATTTATTACAGACCCTGAAGCCCAACGGGCTTAATGATCGTCTTGAATTTAGTTGTTACCTGTAATGTATCTGGATTGTGCTTGTTATTTTTATTGTACATAACTGTTTCCCTGTATCCTTGTTTCTTCACTTTCACTCAGCATGACATTTCACTCGGGTTTATTTCTACTCATGTTACTTTAACTCCGGACACTTTTTGACTGTTCCAACATGGCCCCCACATAGATTTCTTCACGTAATGCATGAGTCCTACGCCGCTTTCCACTCATTAGTCTGATAACTAACTGCGCACACCGGCACACCAGCGTATGAACAGCAGACCCGTGAGCTGACCGACAGCGCTTCTCCCGCGCTACGCGTTATCTTGAAGTAAGTTTGTTAAACAACGCTCATCACTGTTTACTACTAACTCTTTAATTATTTACTTGTTTCACACTGGCGGTAATAACTTATGTCACACGCCCCATTCCTCCACAGTAGTATCGAGCACTTTTGGTAGTTCCGCTTTCTAAATCCCAACACATATAGCACTGGTATTTCCCCCGCACGACTTTCGTTGACCACCCACTGATTCCTGCCCTGTTTATCTTCCTCCGCAGCTCTCCGTGATCAAGGGCTTCATTGCCCGAAATGCATTGGGGAATGAGTTCAATATGAACCGGCTTACGCTGTTTTCTGATATGTTGCTAAATATCAGTTAAGGATATTGAAAAAATCGAAAATGAATATATGATAATTGAACATATGAAAATAAAACAATTGAACATTGAATCACTTCGGTGAACACGTTTGGTGTGCCATTCAGAAGGGGATGTATTCGCAGTCTCTGCATACACAACCTGAGTATTATTAACTGGTGTTTTGACGGATAACACCACCCTTCACGTGCACCCTTAAATTCAAAACATTGGTTTCCCAAACCTCTTTTACTTTTGCTGTGCATCCCCGAATCTTCACCAATCCTTTATAATTCTTCTGTAGTACTTTTCTTTCTCGTAGGCAAAATTAGCACTTTAACTGCACAAATCATACAGATTTTACACTTGAAGCACTACATGAACACATACATACACACCTTGCAGTTCATCTACACACACGTAAGCTAAAACCCATTCTGTCAAGTCAGAATTCTGCAAACCTAGTACATATTCAGTGCATGTACATAGAAGCACTTTTTAATGCCACTTAAATGCACTAGATTTTAGACTGAAGATGCAATCTAAATGACTGTGCAGTATGTACTCCACTTTAACATGATGGCTATAAGAGTATTGGAAGAGCCTGCTTCCATTCTGAATGGAAACCTGAATTGTGAGACCATTGTTGAAAACCTACCACGAAGGGACTCGAACCCTCAATCTTCTGATCCGAAGTCAGACGCCTTATCCATTAGGCCACGCAGTCATGTGTCCTGCTGTGTTTATTTTTATACTGTAGGTGCTATGCAAGGATGGAAAACATAATATTTATAGTTATTTAGGTTTACATCCCATTGTGTTTTCTTTCAGCTCCTTTCAATTAAAACACTTTTTTGGAATCTATATAATGAGAATGTCACCAGTACGATAAGCTATTGTTTTCTTTTTTGCATTTAAACCTCTTTCTTCATGAGATTAAAGCTCAGTGTATGCTTTATATAGCTCGGGATGTTTCCAGAAGTGGAGAGAAACTGTTTTGAAAGTAGTACAAACTGCTCCTTCCTGGATATTCCAATTTACACACACTCAAAGGTTGTATACGTTTCATGAATCCTGACTTACCCTATTTAAGTAGCTGAAAGCCTTTCAGCACCTCTAGAAACAACAGTTACACCAATCCAATTCAAATGAGTTTTTTCCAAAGGAATATCTTCTGCCGGGTCAAAAATGCATCTGACAAAGATAGGTGTTTCAAAAATCGACTTTGTAGTTTCAGAACATCAACATGACTCTGAAGATACAGAAGTAAAATGGTACCATTTCAAAGTTCCTAATACCTTATAAGCTTCTGAGAGGAAGCATGTAATAAATATATTTATTTTTCTGGAAAAGGAAGAGTGGACATTGGTTTGCACCTCAGATGGGACTCGAACCCACAATCCCTGGCTTAGGAGGCCAGTGCCTTATCTATTAGGCCACTGAGGCACTAATAGATGACAGCAATCTAGAGGCATTATGTAAATGTATTCAATCGTCCAACACTGGTGTCTGCACACAGGACATTTCTCAGTTCTCTCCATAAGTAAACTTCCCATTTTCATCCTCTTCCATCCTCGACTTTAACACTCTGTTCTGTGCTGTAATGGAGACTCTGAATTTCTAGCAAGTGGAGAGAAATTGGAGGAGAACCATTTTCGAATCAACACTTCTTCTTCCATGGATGCTTTTCTCAATAAACTGGGCTTTGACAGTGGTATCAAGCTGTCCTTGTCTTCAGCAGGACACAGAAACAGGCACCAAGTCTACTAACCAAGTTCAACCACACTCTGCAACTTAATAGACCAGTGCTTTACAAATAAGCCATCTGTGTCATCAGCAAAGGCAGCCAATGTGCCAATCATTTATAATTCTTCTGTAGTACTTTTCTTTCTCGTAGGCAAAATTAGCACTTTAACTGCACAAATAATACAGATTTTACACTTGAAGCACTACATGAACACATACTTACACACCTTGCAGTTCATCTACACACACTTAAGCTAAACCCCATTCTGTCAAGTCAGAATTCTGCAAACCTAGTACATATTGAGTGCATGTACATAGAAGCACTTTTTAATGCCACTTAAATGCACTAGATTTTAGACTGAAGATGCAATCTAAATGACTGTGCAGTATGTACTCCACTTTATTATTAATTAGGAATGAGAACATGATGGCTATAAGAGTATTGGAAGAGCCTGCTTCCATTCTGAATAGAAACCTGAATTGTGTGGCCATTGTCAAAAACCGACCAGGAAGGGACTCGAACCCTCAATCTTCTGATCCGAAGTCAGACGCCTTATCCATTAGGCCACACGGTCATGTGTCCTGCTGTGTTTATTTATATACTGTAGGTGGTATGCAAGGATGGAAAATATATTACTTATAGTTTTTTAGGTTTACATCCCATTGTGTTTTTTTCAGCTCCTTTCAATTAAAGCACTTTTTTTGAATCTATATAATGAGAATGTCACCAGTACGATAATCTTTTGTTTTCTTTTTTGCATTTAAACCTCTTTCTTCATGAGATTAAAGCTCAGTAAATGCTTTACATAGCACTGGATGTTTCCAGAAGTGGAGAGAAACTGTTTTGAAAGTTGTACAAACTGCTCCTTCCTGGATATTCCAATTTACACACACTCAAAGGTTGTATACATTTCATGAATCCTGACTTGCCCTATTCAAGTAGCTGAAAGCCTTTCACCACCTCTAGAAACAACAGTTACACCAATCCAATTCAAATCATTTTTTCCAAAGGAATATCTTCTGCCGGGTCAAAAATGCATCTGACAAAGATAGGTGTTTAAAAATTTACTTTGTAGTTTCAGAACATCAACATGACTCTGAAGAGTACAGAAGTAAAATGGTACCATTTCAAAGTTCCTAATACCTCATAGACTTCTGAGAGGAAGCATGTAATAAATATATTTATTTTTCTGGAAAAGGAAGAGTGGACATTGGTTTGCACCTCAGATGGGACTTGAACCCACAATCCCTGGCTTAAGAGGCAAGTGCCTTATCCATTAGGCCACTGAGGCACAGTTAAATGCCAGTAATCTAGAGGCATTATTTAAATGTATTCAATCGTCCAACACTGGTGTCTGCACACAGGACATTTCTCAGTTCTCTCCATAAGTAAACTTCCAATTTTCATCCTCTTCCATCCCCGACTTTGACACTCTGTTCTGTGCTATAATGGAGACTCTGTATTTCTAGCAAGTGGAGAGATATTAGAGGAGAACCATTTTCGAATCAACACTTCTTCTTCCATGGATGCTTTTCTCAATAAACTGGGCTTTGACAGTGGTATCAAGCCGTCCTTGTCTTCAGCAGGACACAGAAACAGGCACCAAGTCTACTAACCAAGTTCAACCACACTCTGCAACTTAATAGACCAGTGCTTTACAAATAAGCCATCTGTGTCATCAGCAAAGGCAGCCAATGTGCCAATCCTTTATAATTCTTCTGTAGTACTTTTCTTTCTCAGAGGCAAAATGAGCATTTTAACTGCACAAATCATACAGATTTTACACTTGAAGCACTACATGAACACATACTTACACACCTTGCAGTTCATTTACACACACTTAAGCTAAAATCCATTCTCTCAAGTCAGAATTCTGCAAACCTAGTACATATTCAGTGCATGTACATAGAAGCACTTTTTAATGCCACTTAAATGCACTAGATTTTAGACTGAAGATGCAATCTAAATGACTGTGCAGTATGTACTCCACTTTATTATTAATTAGGAATGAGAACATGATGGCTATAAGAGTATTGCAAGAGCTTGCTTCCATTCTGAATGGAAACCTGAATTGTGTGGCCATTGTCAAAAAGTGACCACGAAGGGACTCGAACCCTCAATCTTCTGATCCGAAGTCAGACACCTTATCCATTAGGCCACGCGGTCATGTGTCCTGCTGTGTTTATTTCTATACTGTAGGTGGTATGCAAGGATGGAAAAGATATTATTTATAGTTATTTAGGTTTACATCCCATTGTGTTTTTTTCAGCTCCTTTCAATTAAAGCACTTTTTTGGAATCTATATAATGAGAATGTCACCAGTACGATAATCTTTTGTTTTCTTTTTTGCATTTAAACCTCTTTCTTCATGAGATTAAAGCTCAGTAAATGCTTTACATAGCTCTGGATGTTTCCAGAAGTGGAGAGAAACTGTTTTGAAAGTTGTACAAACTGCTCCTTCCTGGATATTCCAATTTACACACACTCAAAGGTTGTATACATTTCATGAATCCTGACTCGCCCTATTCAAGTAGCTGAAAGCCTTTCACCACCTCTAGAAACAACAGTTACACCAATCCAATTCAAATCATTTTTTCCAAAGGAATATCTTCTGCCGGGTCAAAAATGCATCTGACAAAGATAGGTGTTTAAAAATCTACTTTGTAGTTTCAGAACATCAACATGACTCTGAAGAGTACAGAAGTAAAATGGTACCATTTCAAAGTTCCTAATACCTCATAAGCTTCTGAGAGGAAGCATGTAATAAATATATTTATTTTTCTGGAAAAGGAAGAGTGGACATTGGTTTGCACCTCAGATGGGACTCGAACGCACAATCCCTGGCTTAGGAGACCAGTGCCTTATCCATTAGGCCACTGAGGCAAAGATAAATGCCAGTAATCTAGAGGCATTATTTAAATGTATTCAATCGTCCAACACTGGTGTCTGCACACAGGACATTTCTCAGTTCTCTCCATAAGTAAACTTCCTATTTTCATCCTCTTCCATCCCCGACTTTAACACTCTGTTCTGTGCTATAATGGAGACTCTGTATTTCTAGCAAGTGGAGAGATATTGGAGGAGAACCATTTTCGAATCAACACTTCTTCTTCCATGGATGCTTTTCTCAATAAACTGGGCTTTGACAGTGGTATCAAGCCGTCCTTGTCTTCAGCAGGACACAAAAACAGGCACCAAGTCTACTAACCAAGTTCAACCACACTCTGCAACTTAATAGACCAGTGCTTTACAAATAAGCCATCTGTGTCATCAGCAAAGGCAGCCAACGTGCCAATTCTTTATAATTCTTCTGTAGTACTTTTCTTTCTCGTAGGCAAAACGAGCATTTTAACTGCACAAATCATGCAGATTTTACACTTGAAGCACTACATGAACACATACTTACACACCTTGCAGTTCATCTACACACACTTAAGCTAAAATCCATTCTCTCAAGTCAGAATTCTGCAAACCTAGTACATATTCTGTGCATGTACATAGAAGCACTTTTTAATGCACTAGATTTTAGACTGAAGATGCAATCTAAATGACTGTGCAGTATGTACTCCACTTTATTATTAATTAGGAATGAGAACATGATGGCTATAAGAGTATTGGAAGAGCTTGCTTCCATTCTGAATGGAAACCTGAATTGTGTGGCCATTGTCAAAAGCAACCACGAAGGGACTCGAACCCTCAATCTTCTGATCCGAAGTCAGACGCCTTATCCATTAGGCCACGCGGTCATGTGTCCTGCTGTGTTTATTTGTATACTGTAGGTGGTATGCAAGGATGGAAAATATATTATTTATAGTTATTTAGGTTTACATCCCATTGTGTTTTTTTCAGCTCCTTTCAATTAAAGCACTTTTTTGGAATCTATATAATGAGAATGTCACCAGTACGATAATCTTTTGTTTTCTTTTTTGCATTTAAACCTCTTTCTTCATGAGATTAAAGCTCAGTAAATGCTTTACATAGCTCTGGATGTTTCCAGAAGTGGAGAGAAACTGTTTTGAAAGTTGTACAAACTGCTCCTTCCTGGATATTCCAATTTACACACACTCAAAGGTTGTATACATTTCATGAATCCTGACTTGCCCTATTCAAGTAGCTGAAAGCCTTTCACCACCTCTAGAAACAACAGTTACACCAATCCAATTCAAATCATTTTTTCCAAAGGAATATCTTCTGCCGGGTCAAAAATGCATCTGACAAAGATAGGTGTTTAAAAATCTACTTTGTAGTTTCAGAACATCAACATGACTCTGAAGAGTACATAAGTAAAATGGTACCATTTCAAAGTTCCTCATACCTCATAAGCTTCTGAGAGGAAGCATGTAATAAATATATTTTTCTGGAAAAGGAAGAGTTGACATTGGTTTGCACCTCAGATGGGACTCGAACGCGCAATCCCTGGCTTAGGAGGCCAGTGCCTTATCATTAGGCCACTGAGGCACAGATAGATGAAAGCAATCTAGAGGCATTATGTAAATGTATTCAATCGTCCAACACTGGTGTCTGCACACAGGACATTTCTCAGTTCTCTCCATAAGTAAACTTCCAATTTTCATCCTCTTCCATCCCCGACTTTAACACTCTGTTCTGTGCTATAATGGAGACTCTGTATTTCTAGCAAGTGGAGAGATATTGGAGGAGAACCATTTTCGAATCAACACTTCTTCTTCCATGGATGCTTTTCTCAATAAACTAGGCTTTGACAGTGGTATCAAGCCGTCCTTGTCTTCAGCAGGACACAAAAACAGGCACCAAGTCTACTAACCAAGTTCAACCACACTCTGCAACTTAATAGACCAGTGCTTTACAAATAAGCCATCTGTGTCATCAGCAAAGGCAGCCAATGTGCCAATCCTTTATAATTCTTCTGTAGTACTTTTCTTTCTCGTAGGCAAAATTAGCACTTTAACTGCACAAATCATACAGATTTTACACTTGAAGCACTACATGAACACATACTTACACACCTTGCAGTTCATCTACACACATGTAAGCTAAAACCCATTCTGTCAAGTCAGAATTCTGCAAACCTAGTACATATTCAGTGCATGTACATAGAAGCACTTTTTAATGCCACTTAAATGCACTAGATTTTAGACTGAAGATGCAATCTAAATGACTGTGCAGTATGTTCTCCACTTTATTATTAATTAGGAATGAGAACATGATGGCTATAAGAGTATTGGAAGAGCCTGCTTCCATTCTGAATGGAAACCTGAATTGTGTGACCATTGTCAAAAACCTACCACGAAGGGACTCGAACCCTCAATCTTCTGATCCGAAGTCAGACGCCTTATCCATTAGGCCACGCAGTCATGTGTCCTACTGTGTTTATTTGTATACTGTAGGTGCTATGCAAGGAAGGAAAAGATAATATTTATAGTTATTTAGGTTTACATCCCATTGTGTTTTCTTTCAGCTCCTTTCAATTAAAACACTTTTTTGGAATCTATATAATGAGAATGTCACCAGTACGATAAGCTATTAATTTCTTTTTTGAATTTAAACCTCTTTCTTCATGAGATTAAAGCTCAGTGTATGCTTTATATAGCTCGGGATGTTTCCAGAAGTGGAGAGAAACTGTTTTGAAAGTAGTACAAACTGCTCCTTCCTGGATATTCCAATTTACACACACTCAAAGGTTGTATACGTTTCATGAATCCTGACTTACCCTATTTAAGTAGCTGAAAGCCTTTCAGCACCTCTAGAAACAACAGTTACACCAATCCAATTCAAATGAGTTTTTTCCAAAGGAATATCTTCTGCTGGGTCAAAAATGCATCTGACAAAGATAGGTGTTTCAAAAATCGACTTTGTAGTTTCAGAACATCAACATGACTCTGAAGATACAGAAGTAAAATGGTACCATTTCAAAGTTCCTAATACCTTATAAGCTTATGAGAGGAAGCATGTAATAAATATATTTATTTTTCTGGAAAAGTAAGAGTGGACATTGGTTTGCACCTCAGATGGGACTCGAACCCACAATCCCTGGCTTAGGAGGCTAGTGCCTTATCTATTAGGCCACTGAGGCACTAATAGATGACAGCAATCTAGAGGCATTATGTAAATGTATTCAATCGTCCAACACTGGTGTCTGCACACAGGACATTTCTCAGTTCTCTCCATAAGTAAACTTCCCATTTTCATCCTCTTCCATCCTCGACTTTAACACTCTGTTCTGTGCTGTAATGGAGACTCTGTATTTCTAGCAAGTGGAGAGAAATTGGAGGAGAACCATTTTCGAATCAACACTTCTTCTTCCATGGATGCTTTTCTCAATAAACTGGGCTTTGACAGTGGTATCAAGCTGTCCTTGTCTTCAGCAGGACACAGAAACAGGCACCAAGTCTACTAACCAAGTTCAACCACACTCTGCAACTTAATAGACCAGTGCTTTACAAATAAGCCATCTGTGTCATCAGCAAAGGCAGCCAATGTGCCAATCATTTATAATTCTTCTGTAGTACTTTTCTTTCTCGTAGGCAAAATTAGCACTTTAACTGCACAAATAATACAGATTTTACACTTGAAGCACTACATGAACACATACTTACACACCTTGCAGTTCATCTACACACACTTAACTTAAGCTAAACCCCATTCTGTCAAGTCAGAATTCTGCAAACCTAGTACATATTGAGTGCATGTACATAGAAGCACTTTTTAATGCCACTTAAATGCACTAGATTTTAGACTGAAGATGCAATCTAAATGACTGTGCAGTATGTACTCCACTTTATTATTAATTAGGAATGAGAACATGATGGCTATAAGAGTATTGGAAGAGCCTGCTTCCATTCTGAATGGAAACCTGAATTGTGTGGCCATTGTCAAAAACCGACCACAAAGGGACTCGAACCCTCAATCTTCTGATCCGAAGTCAGACGCCTTATCCATTAGGCCACGCGGTCATGTGTCCTGTGTGTTTATTTTTATACTGTAGGTGGTATTCAAGGATGGAAAATATATTATTTATAGTTATTTAGGTTTACATCCCATTGTGTTTTTTTCAGCTCCTTTCAATTAAAGCACTTTTTTTGAATCTATATAATGAGAATGTCACCAGTACGATAATCTTTTGTTTTCTTTTTTGCATTTAAACCTCTTTCTTCATGAGATTAAAGCTCAGTAAATGCTTTACATAGCTCTGGATGTTTCCAGAAGTGGAGAGAAACTGTTTTGAAAGTTGTACTAACTGCTCCTTCCTGGATATTCCAATTTACACACACTCAAAGGTTGTATACATTTCATGAATCCTGACTTGCCCTATTCAAGTAGCTGAAAGCCTTTCACCACCTCTAGAAACAACAGTTACACCAATCCAATTCAAATCATTTTTTCCAAAGGAATATCTTCTGCCGGGTCAAAAATGCATCTGACAAAGATAGGTGTTTAAAAATTTACTTTGTAGTTTCAGAACATCAACATGACTCTGAAGAGTACAGAAGTAAAATGGTACCATTTCAAAGTTCCTCATACCTCATAAGCTTCTGAGAGGAAGCATGTAATAAATATATTTTTCTGGAAAAGGAAGAGTTGACATTGGTTTGCACCTCAGATGGGACTCGAACGCACAATCCCTGGCTTAGGAGGCCAGTGCCTTATCATTAGGCCACTGAGGCACAGATAAATGCCAGTAATCTAGAGGCATTATGTAAATGTATTCAATCGTCCAACACTGGTGTCTGCACGCAGGACATTTCTCAGTTCTCTCCATAAGTAAACTTCCAATTTTCATCCTCTTCCATCCCCGACTTTAACACTCTGTTCTGTGCTATAACGGAGACTCTGTATTTCTAGCAAGTGGAGAGAAAATGGAGGAGAACCATTTTCGAATCAACACTTCTTCTTCCATGGATGCTTTTCTCAATAAACTGGGCTTTGACAGTGGTATCAAGCCGTCCTTGTCTTCAGCAGGACACAGAAACAGGCACCAAGTCTACTAACCAAGTTCAACCACACTCTGCAACTTAATAGACCAGTGCTTTACAAATAAGCCATCTGTGTCATCAGCAAAGGCAGCCAATGTGCCAATCCTTTATAATTCTTCTGTAGTACTTTTCTTTCTCGTAGGCAAAATGAGCATTTTAACTGCACAAATCATACAGATTTTACACTTGAAGCACTACATGAACACATACTTACACACCTTGCAGTTCATCTACACACACTTAAGCTAAAATCCATTCTCTCAAGTCAGAATTCTGCAAACCTAGTACATATTCAGTGCATCTACATAGAAGCACTTTTTAATGCCACTTAAATGCACTAGATTTTAGACTGAAGATGCAATCTAAATGACTGTGCAGTATGTACTCCACTTTATTATTAATTAGGAATGAGAACATGATGGCTATAAGAGTATTGGAAGAGCTTGCTTCCATTCTGAATGGAAAGCTGAATTGTGTGGCCATTGTCAAAAAGCGACCATGAAGGGACTCAAACCCTCAATCTTCTGATCCGAAGTCAGACGCCTTATTCATTAGGCCACGCGGTCATGTGTCCTGCTGTGTTTATTTTTATACTGTAGGTGGTATGCAAGGATGGAAAATATATTATTTATAGTTATTTAGGTTTACATCCCATTGTGTTTTTTTCAGCTCCTTTCAATTAAAGCACTTTTTTGGAATCTATATAATGAGAATGTCACCAGTACGATAATCTTTTTTTTTCTTTTTTGCATTTAAACCTCTTTCTTCATGAGATTAAAGCTCAGTAAATGCTTTACATAGCTCTGGATGTTTCCAGAAGTGGAGAGAAACTGTTTTGAAAGTTGTACAAACTGCTCCTTCCTGGATATTCCAATTTACACACACTCAAAGGTTGTATACTTTTCATTAATCCTGACTTTCCCTATTCAAGTAGCTGAAAGCCTTTCACCATCTCTAGAAACAACAGTTACACCAATCCAATTCAAATCATTTTTTCCAAAGGAATATCTTCTGCCGGGTCAAAAATGCATCTGACAAAGATAGGTGTTTAAAAATCTACTTTGTAGTTTCAGAACATCAACATGACTCTGAAGAGTACAGAAGTAAAATGGTACCATTTCAAAGTTCCTAATACCTCATAAGCTTCTGAGAGGAAGCATGTAATAAATATATTTATTTTTCTGGAAAAGGAAGAGTGGACATTGGTTTGCACTTCAGATGGGACTCGAATGCACAATCCCTGGCTTGGGAGGCCAGTGCCTTATCCATTAGGCCACTGAGGCACAGATAAATGCCAGTAATCTAGAGGCATTATTTAAATGTATTCAATCGTCCAACACTGGTGTCTGCACACAGGACATTTCTCAGTTCTCTCCATAAGTAAACTTCCAATTTTCATCCTCTTCCATCCCCGACTTTAACACTCTGTTCTGTGCTATAACGGAGACTCTGTATTTCTAGCAAGTGGAGAGAAAATGGAGGAGAACCATTTTCGAATCAACACTTCTTCTTCCATGGATGCTTTTCTCAATAAACTGGGCTTTGACAGTGGTATCAAGCCGTCCTTGTCTTCAGCAGGACACAGAAACAGGCACCAAGTCTACTAACCAAGTTCAACCACACTCTGCAACTTAATAGACCAGTGCTTTACAAATAAGCCATCTGTGTCATCAGCAAAGGCAGCCAATGTGCCAATCCTTTATAATTCTTCTGTAGTACTTTTCTTTCTCGTAGGCAAAATGAGCATTTTAACTGCACAAATCATACAGATTTTACACTTGAAGCACTACATGAACACATACTTACACACCTTGCAGTTCATCTACACACACTTAAGCTAAAATCCATTCTCTCAAGTCAGAATTCTGCAAACCTAGTACATATTCAGTGCATCTACATAGAAGCACTTTTTAATGCCACTTAAATGCACTAGATTTTAGACTGAAGATGCAATCTAAATGACTGTGCAGTATGTACTCCACTTTATTATTAATTAGGAATGAGAACATGATGGCTATAAGAGTATTGGAAGAGCTTGCTTCCATTCTGAATGGAAAGCTGAATTGTGTGGCCATTGTCAAAAAGCGACCATGAAGGGACTCAAACCCTCAATCTTCTGATCCGAAGTCAGACGCCTTATTCATTAGGCCACGCGGTCATGTGTCCTGCTGTGTTTATTTTTATACTGTAGGTGGTATGCAAGGATGGAAAATATATTATTTATAGTTATTTAGGTTTACATCCCATTGTGTTTTTTTCAGCTCCTTTCAATTAAAGCACTTTTTTGGAATCTATATAATGAGAATGTCACCAGTACGATAATCTTTTGTTTTCTTTTTTGCATTTAAACCTCTTTCTTCATGAGATTAAAGCTCAGTAAATGCTTTACATAGCTCTGGATGTTTCCAGAAGTGGAGAGAAACTGTTTTGAAAGTTGTACAAACTGCTCCTTCCTGGATATTCCAATTTACACACACTCAAAGGTTGTATACTTTTCATTAATCCTGACTTTCCCTATTCAAGTAGCTGAAAGCCTTTCACCATCTCTAGAAACAACAGTTACACCAATCCAATTCAAATCATTTTTTCCAAAGGAATATCTTCTGCCGGGTCAAAAATGCATCTGACAAAGATAGGTGTTTAAAAATCTACTTTGTAGTTTCAGAACATCAACATGACTCTGAAGAGTACAGAAGTAAAATGGTACCATTTCAAAGTTCCTAATACCTCATAAGCTTCTGAGAGGAAGCATGTAATAAATATATTTATTTTTCTGGAAAAGGAAGAGTGGACATTGGTTTGCACTTCAGATGGGACTCGAATGCACAATCCCTGGCTTGGGAGGCCAGTGCCTTATCCATTAGGCCACTGAGGCACAGATAAATGCCAGTAATCTAGAGGCATTATTTAAATGTATTCAATCGTCCAACACTGGTGTCTGCACACAGGACATTTCTCAATTCTCTCCATAAGTAAACTTCCAATTTTCATCCTCTTCCATCCCCGACTTTAACACTCTGTTCTGTGCTATAATGGAGACTCTGTATTTCTAGCAAGTGGAGAGATATTGGAGGAGAACCATTTTCGAATCAACACTTCTTCTTCCATGGATGCTTTTCTCAATAAACTGGGCTTTGACAGTGGTATCAAGCCGTCCTTGTCTTCAGCAGGACACGGAAACAGGCACCAAGTCTACTAACCAAGTTCAACCACACTCTGCAACCTAATAGACCAGTGCTTTACAAATAAGCCATCTGTGTCATCAGCAAAGGCAGCCAATGTGCCAATCCTTTATAATTCTTCTGTAGTACTTTTCTTTCTCGTAGGCAAAATGAGCACTTTAACTGCACAAATCATACAGATTTTACACTTGAAGCACTACATGAACACATACTTACACACCTTGCAGTTCATCTACACACACTTAAGCTAAAACCCATTCTGTCAAGTCAGAATTCTGCAAACCTAGTACATATTCAGTGCATGTACATAGAAGCACTTTTTAATGCCACTTAAATGCACTAGATTTTAGACTGAAGATACAATCTAAATGACTGTGCAGTATGTACTCCACTTTATTATTAATTAGGAATGAGAACATGATGGCTATAAGAGTATTGGAAGAGCCTGCTTCCATTCTGAATGGAAACCTGAATTGTGTGGCCATTGTCAAAAACCAACCATGAAGGGACTCGAACCCTCAATCTTCTGATCCAAAGTCAGACGCCTTATCCATTAGGCCACGCGGTCATGTTTCCTGTGTGTTTATTTTTATACTGTAGGTGGTATGCAAGGATGGAAAATATATTATTTATAGTTATTTAGGTTTACATCCCATTGTGTTTTTTTCAGCTCCTTTCAATTAAAGCACTTTTTTGGAATCTATATAATGAAAATGTCACCAGTACGATAATCTTTTGTTTTCTTTTTTGCATTTAAACCTCTTTCTTTTATTTATTTATTTATTTATTTGCTGGTTTTTATAGCGCTTGAATCGACTCCAGATGGAGTATCTCTGCCGGCTAAACAGAAGATGTGAATTGGAGCAGATGCTAGATCTCATTTTTAAATAAAACAGTTTTCAGTTGCCTTCTGAATTTTAAGTGCTCAGTACACTGTCTTAAGGACAGAGGAAGTCTGTTCCATAATGTGGGTCCTGCAATTGACAACGCTTTATTCCCATGTCTCGCTTTCTTGGCACGGGGCACCACTAGGAGCAGATTATTGCTTGATCTTAGTGTTCGAGATGGCATGTAGGGAATACATTTGTTTCCAAGGTATGCAGGCCCTTGTCCATGAATACATTTGTGGATCAGGCAAGCTATCTTGAATTTTGTTCTTTGCCGGATCGAGAGCCAATGTAATTGCTCAAGGAGGGGTTTGGATGGAGTTCTTGGCAGGGGCATTCAGAACTAGGCGGGCTGCTGTATTTTGAATGACCTGGAGCTTAGCCAACACGCCTTCATTGGCAGAAAGCAGCAGGCCATTACAGTAGTCAATCCGACTTAGCACGAGTGCCTGGACTAGCGTCCTCCTAAAGGAATCCGGCAGTAGGGGGAAGACCTTACGCAGCAGGCTGATGGTATGGAAGCAAGAACCCGAGATGAAGTTGGAATGCTGTTTTAGAGATAGTTCTTGGTCCAAACGGACCCCCAGGTTTTTCACTATCTGCTTGGGTTCTGGGGCTGCTCCTAAATCCTGTGGCCACCAATCCGGGGCCCATAGCATCCTGGCTTCTCCAAACAGCATGACTTCCGTCTTACTGACGTTGCACTGAAGGCAGTTGGAGGACATCCAGTGCGCCACTGCCTTCATGCCTGATGAAAAGGAGTTTCTTACTTCAGCGGAGAGGGTTTTAAAGGGGAAGAGGAGCTGGGTGTCATCAGCGTAGGATACTGGGATAAACCCGTACCTACGCATCACTCTAGCCAGGGGTGCCACATAAATGTTGAAGAGGGTCGGGCTTAGACACGAACCCTGGGGCACCCCTTTTGATATCTCCATCTCCGCTGAATGATATGCACCCATGGTGACAGTCTGGGTGCGATCGGATAAAAAACTCCTTAGCCAGGCAAGGGCTTTGTTCTTAATGCCAGCGTTCGACAACCGCTCAGTCAAGATGGAATGTGACACGGTGTCGAACGCTGCAGACAGATCTAAAAGAACCAAGATTACCGAGATGCCCTTGTCCTGGTACATGTGCAGGTCATCAGTGACTGACAGAAGGGTGGATTCAGTGCTATGTTTGGGTCTGAAACCTGACTGAGAGTAGTCCAGAGCCCCAGCAAGTTCGATATAGCTGGAGAGATGGTGGTTGGCATGCTTCTCAGTCAGTTTCCCTAGGAAAGGTAGTAAGGAGATGGGCCTCAGATTAGCCAATTCGGTCCACGGAGTCGCAGTGTTTTTCCTGATTGGTCTAACAATGGCTCGTTTCCATTCTCTAGGGACATTGCCTGTGCTCAGAGAGAGATTTACCATGTCTCCAATCATGTGGCAGAGTTGGTCCGCTAAGGCGGGCATTATCCTCGCTGGGATAGTATCGTCTGGGCTACCACTTTTGATCTGTGAGATCAAAGAGAGGATGTTCTCAGACGAAATAGGAGGGAAAGTATCAAGAGAGTAAGTACTCTGCTTCAGGTCGGCGTCTGTTTGGAGAGGCGCTGTATCTGTAGTGATGGTCTTGCTGGCACAAATTATTTTCTCATAGATTTTGTCTATTTTTTCTGTAAAAAATTGAGATATTTCATTGCACAACTGCTGTGATGCTACCTCAGATGTTTCACATGCTATGGGTTTGACAAAAGTTTGAAGGATTTGATAGAGGACCCTGGGTGAGTTCCCTGCAGCTGTGATTTGTGCCGTAATATGGGTTTTTCGTGCTACCCGGATGGCTTTGTGGTAGATGGATAGTGAATCCCAATATTTGTTCTTGTCCTCTACCAGATGAGAAGTTCTCCACTTCTTCTCCAGCTTTCTGGCGGTTAGCTTTAACGTCCTTAGATGGTCCGAGAACCAGACTTCCTGTTTTTTAGCAGGTCGGGGTTTAAATTGCTTCATGGGGGCAATTTTATCTATCGCATCCCTAGTTGCCCGTTCAAATTTTCCAAGTGCAGTATCCGCATTGTCAGTGGGGAGGATAGCAGAGGGCTTGAATTTTTCCTTAAAGGAGTCAGCAGTAACTTTGTGCCATTGTCTGCGTACACTAGGTAGGGAGATAGTGCTTGCAGGGGTAGGGTTAGAATGTGGGGTGTAGAATTCCATTAAGAAGTGATCAGTCCAGTTAACCTGAACTCCAGGTAGACATGAAACTGACAGAAAATTAGATAAAATCAGGTCAAGAGTGTGTCCAGCCTGATGGGTGGGCCCAGAGTTTCGTTTTATCAGTCCTAGTAAGGATAAATCTGTCAGTAGGGTCTGTGCCTCATTACAATCCAGCCTTTCGCTGTGTATATTAAAATCCCCTACTAGTATGAAGTTGCTGTCATTATTTATATGAGGGGCCAGTAGCTCAATCAGTCTGTTGGAGAAGTTTGTGCAGGGCCCCGGAGGACGGTATACTAGGGCACCTTTTTGACTTTCTTTGGGGTACCATACGATTTTAAAAATTAGTAGTTCAATTTCAGGGGTACTCAGCTCATCTAAAATCGTGATGCTAATTTCTTGTTTGTGTACAATGGCTATCCCACCACCAATTTTTATTGGCCGGCCCAGTCTGACTATCTTGTAGCCGACAGGAATTCCTAGGGTTATAGCAGGGTTGGAGTGTGGTTTTAACCATGTTTCTGTAAGATAGCACACGTCGGGCTGTTTTGAGGAAATTAGGTCCCATACTTCGGCAGTATGTTTGGAAAGTGACCTAATATTGCAAAGTATGTTTTTCCTCCCTGAGGGAGTCTGGGTAGAATCATTCTCAATATTGCTAGGCGATTTGCATGGTTGGTAATGTTTCGCCCCAATATTATCTCTTATTAGAGTACTGAACTTCATGAGATTAAAGCTCAGTAAATGCTTTACATAGCCCTGGATGTTCCAGAAGTGGAGAGAAACTGTTTTGAAAGTTGTACAAACTGCTCCTTCCTGGATATTCCAATTTACACACACTCAAAGGTTGTATACATTTCATGAATCCTGACTTGCCCTATTCAAGTAGCTGAAAGCCTTTCACCACCTCTAGAAACAACAGTTACACCAATCCAATTCAAATCATTTTTTCCAAAGGAATATCTTCTGCCGGGTCAAAAATGCATCTGACAAAGATAGGTGTTTAAAAATCTACTTTGTAGTTTCAGAACATCAACATGACTCTGAAGAGTACAGAAGTAAAATGGTACCATTTCAAAGTTCCTAATACCTCATAAGCTTCTGAGAGGAAGCATGTAATAAATATATTTATTTTTCTGGAAAAGGTAGAGTGGAAATTGGTTTGCACCTCAGATGGGACTCGAACCCACAATCCCTGGCTTAGGAGGCCAGTGCCTTATCCATTAGGCCTCTGAGGCACAGATAAATGCCAGTAATCTAGAGGCATTATTTAAATGTATTCAATCGTCCAACACTGGTGTCTGCACACAGGACATTTCTCAGTTCTCTCCATAAGTAAACTTCCAATTTTCATCCTCTTCCATCCCCGACTTTAACACTCTGTTCTGTGCTATAATGGAGACTCTGTATTTCTGGCAAGTGGAGAGATATTGGAGGAGAACCATTTTCGAATCAACACTTCTTCTTCCATGGATGCTTTTCTCAATAAACTGGGCTTTGACAGTGGGTTCAAGCCGTCCTTGTCTTCAGCAGGACACAGAAACAGGCACCAAGTCTACTAACCAAGTTCAACCACACTCTGCAACTTAATAGACCAGTGCTTTACAAATAAGCCATCTGTGTCATCAGCAAAGGCAGCCAATGTGCCAATCATTTATAATTCTTCTGTAGTACTTTTCTTTCTCGTAGGCAAAATGAGCACTTTAACTGCACAAATAATACAGATTTTACACTTGAAGCACTACATGAACACATACTTACACACCTTGCAGTTCATCTACACACACTTAAGCTAAAACCCATTCTGTCAAGTCAGAATTCTGCAAACCTAGTACATATTCAGTGCATGTACATAGAAGCACTTTTTAATGCCACTTAAATGCACTAGATTTTAGACTGAAGATGCAATCTAAATGACTGTGCAGTATGTACTCCACTTTATTATTAATTAGGAATGAGAACATGATGGCTATAAGAGTATTGGAAGAGCCTGCTTCCATTCTGAATGGAAACCTGAATTGTGTGACCATTGTCAAAAACCGACCACGAAGGGACTCGAACCCTCAATTTTCTGATCCGAAGTCAGACGCCTTATCCATTAGGCCATGCGGTCATGTGTCCTACTGTGTTTATTTTTATACTGTAGGTGCTATGCAAGGATGGAAAAGATAATATTTATAGTTATTTAGGTTTACATCCCATTGTGTTTTCTTTCAGCTCCTTTCAATTAAAACACTTTTTTGGAATCTATATAATGAGAATGTCACCAGTACGATAAGCTATTGTTTTCATTTTTGCATTTAAACCTCTTTCTTCATGAGATTAAAGCTCAGTGTATGCTTTATATAGCTCGGGATGTTTCCAGAAGTGGAGAGAAACTGTTTTGAAAGCAGTACAAACTGCTCCTTCCTGGATATTCCAATTTACACACACTCAAAGGTTGTATACGTTTCATGAATCCTGACTTACCCTATTTAAGTAGCTGAAAGCCTTTCACCACCTCTAGAAACAACAGTTACACCAATCCAATTCAAATGATTTTTTCCAAAGGAATATCTTCTGCCGGGTCAAAAATTGCATCTGACAAAGATAGGTGTTTAAAAATCTACTTTGTAGTTTCAGAACATCAACATGACTCTGAAGAGTACAGAAGTAAAATGGTACCATTTCAAAGTTCCTAATACCTCATAAGCTTCTGAGAGGAAGCATGTAATAAATATATTTATTTTCTGGAAAAGGAAGAGTGGACATTGGTTTGCACCTCAGATGGGACTCGAACCCACACTCCCTGGCTTAGGAGGCCAGTGCCTTATCCATTAGGCCACTGAGGCACAGATAGATGCCAGTAATCTAGAGGCATTATTTAAATGTATTCAATCATCCAACACTGGTGTCTGCACACAGGACATTTCTCAGTTCTCTCCATAAGTAAACTTCCAATTTTCATCCTCTTCCATCCCCGACTTTAACACTCTGTTCTGTGCTATAATGGAGACTCTGTATTTCTAGCAAGTGGAGAGATATTGGAGGAGAACCATTTTCGAATCAACACTTCTTCTTCCATGGATGCTTTTCTCAATAAACTGGGCTTTGACAGTGGTATCAAGCCGTCCTTGTCTTCAGCAGGACACAGAAACAGGCACCAAGTCTACTAACCAAGTTCAACCACACTCTGCAACTTAATAGACCAGTGCTTTACAAATAGGCCATCTGTGTCATCAGCAAAGGCAGCCAATGTGCCAATCCTTTATAATTCTTATGTAGTACTTTTCTTTCTCGTAGGCAAAATGAGCATTTTAACTGCACAAATCATACAGATTTTACACTTGAAGCACTACATGAACACATACTTACACACCTTGCAGTTCATCTACACACACTTAAGCTAAAATCCATTCTCTCAAGTCAGAATTCTGCAAACCTAGTACATATTCAGTACATGTACATAGAAGCACTTTTTAATGCCACTTAAATGCACTAGATTTTAGACTGAAGATGCAATCTAAATGACTGTGCAGTATGTACTCCACTTTATTACTAATTAGGAATGAGAACATGATGGCTATAAGAGTATTGGAAGAGCTTGCTTCCATTCTGAATGGAAACCTGAATTGTGTGGCCATTGTCAAAAAGCGACCACGAAGGGACTCGAACCCTCAATCTTCTGATCCGAAGTCAGACGCCTTATCCATTAGGCCACGCGGTCATGTGTCCTGCTGTGTTTATTTTTATACTGTAGGTGGTATGCAAGGATGGAAAAGATAATATTTATAGTTATTTAGGTTTACATCCCATTGTGTTTTCTTTCAGCTCCTTTCAATTAAAACACTTTTTTGGAATCTATATAATGAGAATGTCACCAGTACGATAAGCTATTGTTTTCTTTTTTGCATTTAAACCTCTTTCTTCATGAGATTAAAGCTCAGTAAATGCTTTATATAGCTCGGGATGTTTCCAGAAGTGGAGAGAAACTGTTTTGAAAGTAGTACAAACTGCTCCTTCCTGGATATTACAATTTACACACACTCAAAGGTTGTATACGTTTCATGAATCCTGACTTACCCTATTTAAGTAGCTGAAAGCCTTTCACCACCTCTAGAAACAACAGTTACACCAATCCAATTCAAATGATTTTTTCCAAAGGAATATCTTTTGCCGGGTCAAAAATGCATCTGACAAAGATAGGTGTTTCAAAAATCGACTTTGTAGTTTCAGAACATCAACATGACTCTGAAGATACAGAAGTAAAATGGTACCATGTCAAAGTTCCTAATACCTTATAAGCTTCTGAGAGGAAGCATGTAATAAATATATTTATTTTTCTGGAAAAGGAAGAGTGGACATTGGTTTGCACCTCAGATGGGACTCGAACGCACAATCCCTGGCTTAGGAGGCCAGTGCCTTATCCATTAGGCCACTGAGGAAAAGATAAATTCCAGTAATCTAGAGGCATTATTTAAATGTATTCAATCGTCCAACACTGGTGTCTGCACACAGGACATTTCTCAGTTCTCTCCATAAGTAAACTTCCAATTTTCATCCTCTTCCATCCCCGACTTTAACACTCTGTTCTGTGCTATAATGGAGACTCTGTATTTCTAGCAAGTGGAGAGATATTGGAGGAGAACCATTTTCGAATCAACACTTCTTCTTCCATGGATGCTTTTCTCAATAAACTGGGCTTTGACAGTGGTATCAAGCCGTCCTTGTCTTCAGCAGGACACAAAAACAGGCACCAAGTCTACTAACCAAGTTCAACCACACTCTGCAACTTAATAGACCAGTGCTTTACAAATAAGCCATCTGTGTCATCAGCAAAGGCAGCCAATGTGCCAATCCTTTATAATTCTTCTGTAGTACTTTTCTTTCTCGTAGGCAAAATGAGCACTTTAACTGCACAAATCATACAGATTTTACACTTGAAGCACTACATGAACACATACTTACACACCTTGCAGTTCATCTACACACACTTAAGCTAAAACCCATTCTGTCAAGTCAGAATTCTGCAAACCTAGTACATATTCAGTGCATGTACATAGAAGCACTTTTTAATGCCACTTAAATGCACTCGATTTTATACTGAAGATGCAATCTAAATGACTGTGCAGTATGTACTCCACTTTATTATTAATTAGGAATGAGAACATGATGGCTATAAGAGTATTGAAAGAGCCTGCTTCCATTCTGAATGGAAACCTGAATTGTGTGACCATTGTCAAAAACCGACCACGAAGGGACTCGAACCCTCAATTTTCTGATCCGAAGTCAGACGCCTTATCCATTCGGCTACGCGGTCATGTGTCCTGCGGTGTTTATTTTTATACTGTAGGTGCTATGCAAGGATGGAAAAGATAATATTTATAGTTATTTAGGTTTACATCCCATTGTGTTTTCTTTCAGCTCCTTTCAATTAAAACACTTTTTTGGAATCTATATAATGAGAATGTCACCAGTACGATAAGCTATTGTTTTCTTTTTTGCATTTAAACCTCTTTCTTCATAAGATTAAAGCTCAGTGTATGCTTTATATAGCTCGGGATGTTTCCAGAAGTGGAGAGAAACTGTTTTGAAAGTAGTACAAACTGCTCCTTCCTGGATATTCCAATTTACACACACTCAAATGTTGTATACGTTTCATGAATCCTGACTTACCCTATTTAAGTAGCTGAAAGCCTTTCACCACCTCTAGAAACAACAGTTACACCAATCCAATTCAAATGATTTTTTCCAAAGGAATATCTTCTGCCGGGTCAAAAATGCATCTGACAAAGATAGGTGTTTCAAAGATCGACTTTGTAGTTTCAGAACATCAACATGACTCTGAAGAGTACAGAAGTAAAATGGTACCATTTCAAAGTTCCTAATACCTTATAAGCTTCTGAGAGGAAGCATGTAATAAATATATTTATTTCTTGGAAAAGTAAGAGTGGACATAGGTTTGCACCTCAGATGGGACTCGAACCCACAATCCCTGGCTTAGGAGGCCAGTGCCTTATCCATTAGGCCACTGAGGCACAGATAGATGACAGCAATCTAGAGGCATTATGTAAATGTATTCAATCGTCCAACACTGGTGTCTGCACACAGGACATTTCTCAGTTCTCTCCATAAGTAAACTTCCAATTTTCATCCTCTTCCATCCCCGACTTTAACACTCTGTTCTGTGCTATAACGGAGACTCTGTATTTCTAGCAAGTGGAGAGAAAATGGAGGAGAACCATTTTCGAATCAACACTTCTTCTTCCATGGATGCTTTTCTCAATAAACTGGGCTTTGACAGTGGTATCAAGCCGTCCTTGTCTTCAGCAGGACACAGAAACAGGCACCAAGTCTACTAACCAAGTTCAACCACACTCTGCAACTTAATAGACCAGTGCTTTACAAATAAGCCATCTGTGTCATCAGCAAAGGCAGCCAATGTGCCAATCCTTTATAATTCTTCTGTAGTACTTTTCTTTCTCGTAGGCAAAATGAGCATTTTAACTGCACAAATCATACAGATTTTACACTTGAAGCACTACATGAACACATACTTACACACCTTGCAGTTCATCTACACACACTTAAGCTAAAATCCATTCTCTCAAGTCAGAATTCTGCAAACCTAGTACATATTCAGTGCATGTACATAGAAGCACTTTTTAATGCCACTTAAATGCACTAGATTTTAGACTGAAGATGCAATCTAAATGACTGTGCAGTATGTACTCCACTTTATTATTAATTAGGAATGAGAACATGATGGCTATAAGAGTATTGGAAGAGCTTGCTTCCATTCTGAATGGAAACCTGAATTGTGTGGCCATTGTCAAAAAGAGACCACGAAGGGACTCAAACCCTCAATCTTCTGATCCGAAGTCAGACGCCTTATTCATTAGGCCACGCGGTGATGTGTCCTGCTATGTTTATTTTTATACTGTAGGTGGTATGCAAGGATGGAAAATATATTATTTATAGTTATTTAGGTTTACATCCCATTGTGTTTTTTTCAGCTCCTTTCAATTAAAGCACTTTTTTGGAATCTATATAATGAGAATGTCACCAGTACGATAATCTTTTGTTTTCTTTTTTGCATTTAAACCTCTTTCTTCATGAGATTAAAGCTCAGTAAATGCTTTACATAGCTCTGGATGTTCCAGAAGTGAAGAGAAACTGTTTTGAAAGTTGTACAAACTGCTCCTTCCTGGATATTCCAATTTTCACACACTCAAAGGTTGTATACATTTCATGAATCCTGACTTGCCCTATTCAAGTAGCTGAAAGCCTTTCACCACCTCTAGAAACAACAGTTACACCAATCCAATTCAAATCATTTTTTCCAAAGGAATATCTTCTGCCGGGTCAAACATGCATCTGACAAAGATAGGTGTTTAAAAATCTACTTTGTAGTTTCAGAACATCAACATGACTCTGAAGAGTACAGAAGTAAAATGGTACCATTTCAAAGTTCCTAATACCTCATAAGCTTCTGAGAGGAAGCATGTAATAAATATATTTATTTTTCTGGAAAAGGAAGAGTGGACATTGGTTTGCACCTCAGATGGGACTCGAACCCACAATCCCTGGCTTAGGAGGCCAGTGCCTTATCCATTAGGCCACTGAGGAACAGATAAATGCCAGTAATCTAGAGGCATTATTTAAATGTATTCAATCGTCCAACACTGGTGTCTGCACACAGGACATTTCTCAGTTCTCTCCATAAGTAAACTTCCAATTGTCATCCTCTTCCATCCCCGACTTTAACACTCTGTTCTGTGCTATAATGGAGACTCTGTATTTCTGGCAAGTGGAGAGATATTGGAGGAGAACCATTTTCGAATCAACACTTCTTCTTCCATGGATGCTTTTCTCAATAATCTGGGCTTTGACAGTGGGTTCAAGCCGTCCTTGTCTTCAGCAGGACACAGAAACAGGCACCAAATCTACTAACCAAGTTCAACCACACTCTGCAACTTAATAGACCAGTGCTTTACAAATAAGCCATCTGTGTCATCAGCAAAGGCAGCCAATGTGCCAATCATTTATAATTCTTCTGTAGTACTTTTCTTTCTCGTAGGCAAAATGAGCACTTTAACTGCACAAATAATACAGATTTTACACTTGAAGCACTACATGAACACATACTTACACACCTTGCAGTTCATCTACACACACTTAAGCTAAAACCCATTCTGTCAAGTCAGAATTCTGCAAACCTAGTACATATTCAGTGCATGTACATAGAAGCACTTTTTAATGCCACTTAAATGCACTAGATTTTAGACTGAAGATGCAATCTAAATGACTGTGCAGTATGTACTCCACTTTTTTATTAATTAGGAATGAGAACATGATGGCAATAAGAGTATTGGAAGAGCCTGCTTCCATTCTGAATGGAAACCTGAATTGTGTGACCATTGTCAAAAACCGACCATGAAGGGACTCGAACCCTCAATCTTCTGATCCGAAGTCAGACGCCTTATCCATTAGGCCACGCGGTTATGTGTCCTGCTGTGTTTATTTTTATACTGTAGGTGCTATGCAAGGATGGACAAGATAATATTTATAGTTTTTTAGGTTTACATCCCATTGTGTTTTCTTTCAGCTCCTTTCAATTAAAACACTTTTTTGGAATCTATATAATGAGAATGTCACCAGTACGATAAGCTATTGTTTTCTTTTTTGCATTTAAACCTCTTTCTTCATGAGATTAAAGCTCAGTGTATGCTTTATATAGCTCGGGATGTTTCCAGAAGTGGAGAGAAACTGTTTTGAAAGTAGTACAAACTGCTCCTTCCTGGATATTCCAATTTACACACACTCAAAGGTTGTATACGTTTCATGAATCCTGACTTACCCTATTTAAGTAGCTGAAAGCCTTTCAGCACCTCTAGAAACAACAGTTACACCAATCCAATTCAAATGAGTTTTTTCCAAAGGAATATCTTCTTCCGGGTCAAAAATGCATCTGACAAAGATAGGTGTTTCAAAAATCGACTTTGTAGTTTCAGAACATCAACATGACTCTGAAGATACAGAAGTAAAATGGTACCATTTCAAAGTTCCTAATACCTTATAAGCTGCTGAGAGGAAGCATGTAATAAATATATTTTTTTTTCTGGAAAAGTAAGAGTGGATATTGGTTTGCACCTCAGATGGGACGCGAACCCACAATCCCTGGCTTAGGAGGTCAGTGCCTTATCTATTAGGCCACTGAGGCACTAATAGATGACAGCAATCTAGAGGCATTATGTAAATGTATTCAATCGTCCAACACTGGTGTCTGCACACAGGACATTTCTCAGTTCTCTCCATAAGTAAACTTCCCATTTTCATCCTCTTCCATCCTCGACTTTAACACTCTGTTCTGTGCTGTAATGGACACTCTGTATTTCTAGCAAGTGGAGAGAAATTGGAGGAAAACCATTTTCGAATCAACACTTCTTCTTCCATGGATGCTTTTCTCAATAAACTGGGCTTTGACAGTGGTATCAAGCTGTCCTTGTCTTCAGCAGGACACAGAAACAGGCACCAAGTCTACTAAACAAGTTCAACCACACTCTGCAACTTAATAGACCAGTGCTTTACAAATAAGCCATCTGTGTCATCAGCAAAGGCAGCCAATGTGCCAATCATTTATAATTCTTCTGTAGTACTTTTCTTTCTCGTAGGCAAAATTAGCACTTTAACTGCACAAATAATACAGATTTTACACTTGAAGCACTACATGTACACATACTTACACACCTTGCAGTTCATCTACACACACTTAAGCTAAACCCCATTCTGTCAAGTCAGAATTCTGCAAACCTAGTACATATTCAGTGCATGTACATAGAAGCACTTTTTAATGCCACTTAAATGCACTAGATTTTAGACTGAAGATGCAATCTAAATGACTGTGCAGTATGTACTCCACTTTATTATTAATTAGGAATGAGAACATGATGGCTATAAGAGTATTGGAAGAGCCTGCTTCCATTCTGAATGGAAACCTGAATTGTGTGGCCATTGTCAAAAACCGACCACGAAGGGACTCGAACCCTCAATCTTCTGATCCGAAATCAGACGCCTTATCCATTAGGCCACGCGGTCATATGTCCTGTGTGTTTATTTTTATACTGTAGGTGGTATTCAAGTATGGAAAATATATTATTTATAGTTATTTAGGTTTACATCCCATTGTGTTTTTTTCAGCTCCTTTCAATTAAAGCACTTTTTTTGAATCTATATAATGAGAATGTCACCAGTACGATAATCTTTTGTTTTCTTTTTTGCATTTAAACCTCTTTCTTCATGAGATTAAAGCTCAGTAAATGCTTTACATAGCTCTGGATGTTTCCAGAAGTGGAGAGAAACTGTTTTGAAAGTTGTACAAACTGCTCCTTCCTGGATATTCCAATTTACACACACTCAAAGGTTGTATACATTTCATGAATCCTGACTTGCCCTATTCAAGTAGCTGAAAGCCTTTCACCACCTCTAGAAACAACAGTTACACCAATCCAATTCAAATCATTTTTTCCAAAGGAATATCTTCTGCCGGGTCAAAAATGCATCTGACAAAGATAGGTGTTTAAAAATCTACTTTGTAGTTTCAGAACATCAACATGACTCCGAAGAGTACAGAAGTAAAATGGTACCATTTCAAAGTTCATAATACCTCATAAGCTTCTGAGAGAAAGCATGTAATAAATATGTTTATTTTTCTGGAAAAGGTAGAGTGGACATTGGTTTGCACCTCAGATGGGACTCGAACACACAATCCCTGGCTTAAGAGGCCAGTGCCTTATTCATTAGGCCACTGAGGCACAGTTAAATGCCAGTAATCTAGAGGCATTATTTAAATGTATTCAATCGTCCAACACTGGTGTCTGCACACAGGTCATTTCTCAGTTCTCTCCATAAGTAAACTTCCAATTTTCATCCTCTTCCATCCCCGACTTTAACACTCTGTTCTGTGCTATAATGGAGACTCTGTATTTCTAGCAAGTGGAGAGATATTGGAGGAGAACCATTTTCGAATCAACACTTCTTCTTCCATGGATGCTTTTCTCAATAAACTGGGCTTTGACAGTGGTATCAAGCCGTCCTTGTCTTCAGCAGGACACAGAAACAGGCACCAAGTCTACTAACCAAGTTCAACCACACTCTGCAACTTAATAGACCAGTGCTTCACAAATAAGCCATCTGTGTCATCAGCAAAGGCAGCCAATGTGCCAATCCTTTATAATTCTTCTGTAGTACTTTTCTTTCTCGTAGGCAAAATGAGCATTTTAACTGCACAAATCATACAGATTTTACACTTGAAGCACTACATGAACACATACTTACACACCTTGCAGTTCATTTACAAACCCTTAAGCTAAAATCCATTCTCTCAAGTCAGAATTCTGCAAACCTAGTACATATTCAGTGCATGTACATAGAAGCACTTTTTAATGCCACTTAAATGCACTAGATTTTAGACTGAAGATGCAATCTAAATGACTGTGCAGTATGTACTCCACTTTATTATTAATTAGGAATGAGAACATGATGGCTATAAGAGTATTGGAAGAGCTTGCTTCAATTCTGAATGGAAACCTGAATTGTGTGGCCATTGTCAAAAAGTGACCACGAAGGGACTCGAACCCTCAATCTTCAGATCCGAAGTCAGACACCTTATCCATTAGGCCACGCGGTCATGTGTCCTACTGTGTTTATTTTTATACTGTAGGTGGTATGCAAGGATGGAAAATATATTATTTATAGTTATTTAGGTTTACATCCCATTGTGTTTTTTTCAGCTCCTTTCAATTAAGGCACTTTTTTGGAATCTATATAATGAGAATGTCACCAGTACGATAATCTTTTGTTTTCTCTTTTTGCATTTAAACCTCTTTCTTCATGAGATTAAAGCTCAGTAAATGCTTTACATAGCTCTGGATGTTTCCAGAAGTGGAGAGAAACTGTTTTGAAAGTTGTACAAACTGCTCCTTCCTGGATATTCCAATTTACACACACTCAAAGGTTGTATACATTTCATGAATCCTGACTCGCCCTATTCAAGTAGCTGAAAGCCTTTCACCACCTCTAGAAACAACAGTTACACCAATACAATTCAAATCATTTTTTCCAAAGGAATATCTTCTGCCGGGTCAAAAATGCATCTGACAAAGATAGGTGTTTAATAATCTACTTTGTAGTTTCAGAACATCAACATGACTCTGAAGAGTACAGAAGTAAAATGGTACCATTTCAAAGTTCCTAATACCTCATAAGCTTCTGAGAGGAAGCATGTAATAAATATATTTATTTTTCTGGAAAAGGAAGAGTGGACATTGGTTTGCACCTCAGATGGGACTCGAACGCACAATCCCTGGCTTAGGAGGCCAGTGCCTTATCCATTAGGCCACTGAGGCACAGTTAAATGCCAGTAATCTAGAGGCATTATTTAAATGTATTCAATCGTCCAACACTGGTGCCTGCACACAGGACATTTCTCAGTTCTCTCCATAAGTAAACTTCCAATTTTCATCCTCTTCCATCCCCGACTTTAACACTCTGTTCTGTGCTATAATGGAGACTCTGTATTTCTAGCAAGTGGAGAGATGTTGGAGGAGAACCATTTTCGAATCAACACTTCTTCTTCCATGGATGCTTTTCTCAATAAACTGGGCTTTGACAGTGGTATCAAGCCGTCCTTGTCTTCAGCAGGACACAAAAACAGGCACCAAGTCTACTAACCAAGTTCAACCACACTCTGCAACTTAATAGACCAGTGCTTTACAAATAAGCCATCTGTGTCATCAGCAAAGGCAGCCAATGTGCCAATCCTTTATAATTCTTCTGTAGTACTTTTCTTTCTCGTAGGCAAAATGAGCACTTTAACTGCACAAATCATACAGATTTTACACTTGAAGCACTACATGAACACATACATACACGCCTTGCAGTTCATCTACACACACTTAAGCTAAAACCCATTCTGTCAAGTCAGAATTCTGCAAACCTAGTACATATTCAGTGCATGTACATAGAAGCACTTTTTAATGCCACTTAAATGCACTAGATTTTAGACTGAAGATGCAATCTAAATGACTGTGCAGTATGTACTCCACTTTATTATTAATTAGGAATGAGAACATGATGGCTATAAGAGTATTGGAAGAGCCTGCTTCCATTCTGAATGGAAACCTGAATTGTGTGACCATTGTCAAAAACTGACCACGAAGGGACTCGAACCCTCAATCTTCTGATCGAAGTCAGACGCCTTATCCATTAGGCTACGCGGTCATGTGTCCTGCTGTGTTTATTTTTATACTGTAGGTGCTATGCAAGGATGGAAAATATAGTATTTATAGTTATTTAGGTTTACATCCCATTGTGTTTTCTTTCAGCTCCTTTCAATTAAAACACTTTTTTGGAATCTATATAATGAGAATGTCACCAGTACGATAAGCTATTGTTTTCTTTTTTGCATTTAAACCTCTTTCTTCATGAGATTAAACCTCAGTGTATGCTTTATATAGCTCAGGATGTTTCCAGAAGTGGAGAGAAACTGTTTTGAAAGTAGTACAAACTGCTCCTTCCTGGATATTCCAATTTACACACACTCAAAGGTTGTATACGTTTCATGAATCCTGGGTGCCGCTCGTTTAGAGGTTTTCCACTTTACTAAGCGCTTTGCTGTCTGTCCGCTACAGGAGTAGCTCTCACCGTTTTGACCCGCTGTGCCCAGGGAGAGGAAGAGACCAACACCGGCGAGGCCGCAGAGGAGGCGAGAGGCGCGGCCCCGGGACTGCGAGGTACAGCGTTAATTCCACCAGCTGTTGCCTCTTCCCGTGTGGGCCGCGCCCCCTCCCAGTGCCCGCCCCCAGCAAGGAGCACATAACCTCTCGCTGCCCCCGCTTCGCGGGAGCCGCTCGTTTAGAGGTTTTCCACTTTACCAAGCGCTTTGCTGTCTGTCCGCTACAGGAGTAGCTCTCACCGTTTTGACCCGCTGTGCCCAGGGAGAGGAAGAGACCAACACCGGCGAGGCCGCAGAGGAGGCGAGAGGCGCGGCCCCGGGACTGCGGGGTACAGCGTTAATTCCACCAGCTGTTGCCTCTTCCCGTGTGGGCCGCGCCCCCTCCCAGTGCCACGCCCCCTCTCACTTCCCGCATTCTTAAGCAAGGATTCCACCGCGCATCGCGGGACGCGCGCGGGGCGTAGCCCGGGGCGAAGCCCGGGCCAAGGGCGGGCCCGTTTCAGCCCGTTCCAGACTGAACCAGGCTGGGCTGGGCCACCCCCCTTTCATTACATTTCCTGGGCTGTGCCCCAAAGGTACTGTCTCTCATCTATTGACTGTGTTATTTGACTGTCTAATCGGGAGACCCAAATTGTTACAATCATGACCAGGGGTTCAAGAAGTAAAACTGCCTCTAAAGCTGCTTCATTTACTGGCCCTATTGATTTATTCATTAGCAAAACAACAGAGGCCATTAATCAGAACATCGCTGTTTTAGAACGACGGGTCTCACAGGACCTTGCGATTGCCCGGAGATCCTCTCTGGGCCCCATAGCGACTGCCTTAACACCATTACCATCACTTACTCCAATTCCTATCTTAATACAATCAGGCACTACAGCACAAGTACATACCATCCCTAGTGCAGTAGACTTATCAGCTACCAATCTGTCATCGGAAATGGACTTAACGGAGAACCTTGAGACAACCCCTGACCTTGAGCACATCCTATCCGATAATCCGGCTCAGGATTCAGAACAGGTCATCAAGTTAAGAGGGGCTAGAGAAGGTGCTGTTCCGAAGCAGCCTGATGAGCACAAGAAGGGGAGTTCTAAATTAAATCCCATTTTTACTAGAACTAATAATGGGTCTAGTGTTCCACCATCTAAAACGGTCCTTCCTAGTAATAACCTTGGAGCTTCGGTTCCATCTGTCTCACAAGATTCTAATCCGATCAATGTAAATGTTTTGGAAGGTGATTCCATCCCGCCAAACAGTGATTCATCACAACTTCTTGCTAGCTTTAGGGATTTACTAATACACCATCTTCAACCCTTAGAGAAGAGCATTATGGCAATAGAAAAGCAACTTGCCATTCTCCTTTCCAAATCATCCAATCAGCCTGGGGTGGGTACTATTAAAGCAGGAGGGGCTCCAACTGTTACTAGTTTGGGGTCCACTCCGGCTAATTCATCCAGATTGCTGGTTACGTCTGTAGCACAGGCAAAAACTAATGAGCTTCCAACCCCCACCTTAGTCTCTGCCTCAAATAAGAGTATACCTCCTAAATCTAATGCTACACCCATATTGCAGCCTACATCTCAGGCCCACACAACAAGTCAACAAAACACTACTCAACCTACTCAACCTCCTCCCGCAGTTATACCACCAGCTGCTAATGCCACCACAACACAGGGGTCACTGCAGCCGCCCCAAGATAAACCCGTGATCCCTCAAAAATCACATCATACAGATGCCAAGAGGGGGTCCAGGTACAAAGGTCCGGTACATCTCCCACCGGAGGTTTCTCCTTTCACGGTAATCTAAACGGGAGTTCCGGAACTCCCAGTAGGTACCGATGAACCTTCCTGGTCCCTTTTGAATAAAATCCTTCAATGGCTTAGCATTAACAGGCCATTACAGCCTGCTAATACTTGTAGAATATCTTCTGTTCGTAGGGTCTCATGGGTGGGGTCGAGTCCTAAGAGTATTCAGGGGGATTGTGTCATTGTTACTTGTGTAGACGCATCCTCGGTGAATCACATTTGTTCTTGGCCAGAGTTGGAGAAGAAAGGAGGAATTGATACCCAGAGGCTCTCGTTTTTCTATCCCCCAGTATTAAATTTTCATGCTCCAACATTAGCTCCCAATTGGGTTATTCCTAATGAACAACCTTGGAATTATGGAGGCCCCTGGTTGACACAAAAGAACAGGAACAGGGACTGGCCTTTGCGCCCCTGGTATTCTAATAAAAGCCACCCTATGGGGAATGGATGGCAAGGCATTCATACCAGTAACAGGTATGACTGCCTGGAGATGGTTGACTGACATAGAGCTTTATTTTTCCCTAGTCAGTTTGTTACCGAGCAGCCTGGTTTAGCCTATGAATGTCAGTCATCTGCCAAGGTCAGAGCTTCAGCATCACCTACGCCGGTCTGTATACCCATTGCTGACCTGGCGGATGGACGAGATGCTATGGGAATAGAGGGCAGCCCTACAGATTCCCCCCCATCTTATAACTCTACTAACACCACTCCAACCACTAACTCCTGTAAAGGATTTGATTGTAATGGTCCCGATGCTAGTACATCCATCGACGCCCTCAGATCAGGCCCAGTTGCAAGCATCCAGGTAGCTAGTTCAATCTTATCTTGTGTTACCCAGCCAGAGATGGCTACCGTTGACACAAGTAAGCCTGTTGGTATTTCCCTTATTTCCTGGAATATCGCTGGCATTGCTAGTAAAATAGATACACCCTTTTGGACCAGGTTTATTGGGGAAGGATTCGACTTAATCCTCCTCCAGGAAACGTGGTGTCTGGACCATATTAATATCGAAGGATACTCATCGCATTGCCTGATAGCTACTAAATCCAGCTCAGGCAGGGCCAAGGGGGGCCTCTTGCTGCTCCTGTCCAATAAGTTGAATAACTGTATAGTCAGAAGCAGTACGTCAGTTGGGACTTACAGTCAGGTAGTAAGGGTGGAATGTAGAAAAGGTATTGATCTGGTTGTAGTTAATTTCTACAACAATATCTTTGATGCCACTAGAGGAGATATTTTACCACCTCTTGAAAAAGAAATTGTTAGGGTCATGGGAATTTCGAAAAGAAAGGCAGAGGTCATCTGGGTAGGGGACTTTAACTTACAGCCCTGTTACTTGTCCAATGGGAACTCCTGTGGTCTTGGAACAGCTATGCATAGCCAATGGGGGGGAGTGGGAGAGAGGGAGGATTCCCTCCACTTCCCACACTGCAAATACGGTTCTATATTAAACAATATGTTAATTACGCTAGACCTGACCCTGTTAAACTGTAACAAAAATATTCAGGCAGCCACATGTCCCACCTTTACTGGAAGGGATGCGGGGTCATTTATAGATCATATTCTGTTGTCTAGTAGCGGAGACTTTTGTAATTTACATGTTAAAGAAGAAAGTCTCAGCGACCATAACAGCATTTGTATATCCCTCCTAGGGCATGGTACCCCATCAAAGTCAGGGGAACAATGTTCCACCGACTTAGTACCAATCAGACCGAATGGTCTAAGGATCAGATGGTCTGGATTTAACTCCAAGGCCAAACAGAAGGAGGTTTTAACTAACTGTAAAATCCAAATTAGTTCCTGTCTAGACAATGAAATTAACTTTGGTCCCCTATTATTACTCTTTATTACCATCAATAGTATTATTGATGGTATTTTTACTAGGGTCCCGGCATCCAATAGAGGTCTGAAGCAGGGGTGGTTTGACAAACCCTGTATACTTGCCCTTCGGGAACTTAAGAAGGCATTAGGCACCAAACCACGTGATAGCGAGGGAATTAAACACCTTAGGTCTAACTATAAACTAGCAATCACCAATAGAAAAAAGGTTTTACAGAGTGAGGCCTGGGACAAGCTAAAAGAAGCAGCGGAGACCAAAAACTGCAAACTTTATTGGGAAACAATTAATAGTCCTTTTCTCAATAAAGATGGTACCCCAGAATTAACATCCTATGTTGCATGCAGCGACTGGATTACTCACTTTTCTAACATCTTTAACCCAGAAGGGTTACCCTCTGAGTCATCGTCTTTTGAGACTACTTCTTGGCCATCTCTCCCTTTGGGAGTAACACTTGAAGAAGGTCATGATGGACTCTCTAATAGTAAAGGAGGAAAAGCTCCAGGCCCAGATGGGGTCCCGCTAGATCTTTATAAAGCCGAACCAGATCTGTGGGTCCCCATCTTGGTGAGGATCTTTAATTGTGCGGCAGAAGCTGATTTCCCTCCCTCCTGGGGCCAATCTGTTATTATTCCCTTACATAAGAAAGGTAGCAAATCTGAGGCCTCCAATTATCGACCGATTTCCTTGTTGGACGCCTCGGTAAAGGTAATGAGTAGGATTCTGCTCAAAAGGTTAGAAATCTGGGCAACCGAATCGAATATTTTAACTAGAGTTCAATATGGTTTCCGGAAAGGTATGGGCACTTTGGAACAATGTGTAAATCTGGATCTTTTAATCAACAAATATACTGTGGCCAAAAATGGCAATCTCTTTTTATGTTTTGCTGATTTGAGCAGCGCGTTTGATTTAGTTAATCATGCTATTCTTTGGGAGGTTTTGCTAGAGTCTGGGGCACCGAGGGAAATTGTCCACTTTTTAGCTAGACTTTATGAAAAACTCTCCTGTAAAGTGCGCTACGGCACCCTAGGCGAATGCACCCCCTTTTTCAAAGTCTCACGGGGCATCCGGCAGGGATGCGTTTTGGCCCCCCTTTTATTTTCCCTTTTTATTAATGGTGTTGACCGTACCTTGGTTGACATCCCAGCAGATGCCCCTTCGATTGGAGGAAAACCTGTCCCACTTTTAGTTTATGCGGACGACGCTGTTCTTTTATCTCGCACACAGATCGGCCTCCAGCGTTTAATTGATGGTTTTATGTTGTTTATTCAAAATAGGAGGCTCTGTGTGAACAAATCCAAGACCTATGTCATGTCATGCGGCCAGGCAGCAGTAAAGACAAAGTATACTTTCTTCCTGGACAAAGATAAAATGACACATGTTAAAAAAAATTGTTATTTGGGAATCACATATAATAACAGCGGGACTTGGATTTCTGAATTTGATACCATCAGATCAAAAATGCTGCGGTCCACCAGCAGCATTTTCCGATTTGCCACCAAACTTGGTTCGAGAAGCATCCCAGACATGATTAACATATATAATGTTCGCTGTGTCTCTTCTGCACTGTATGGGGCCGGTGTATGGGGCCACAGTGAAGGCCCATCCCTCCAAATGGATGAAAATAAGTTTTTAAGTAGATTATTATGTGTCCCTCCTTCCGCCTCTGTTCAATTGATCCATGAAGAGGTTGGGGTCGAGTTTATATCTGACTTAGCAGCCGTTCGGCCACTCTTATTGTGGCGTTCTATTTGGGCTAAGCCAGAGACTCGATTCACTCAAGATATTATTCTTGATTGTATAGGTTTGGACCATTCATCACGTATACAGTGGTTGAGATACATTCATTTCTGGTATCACCTTTTATTTAATATTGATGTGTTACTTGAACCAGAGCAGGCAGTCTCTATCTCAAAAAAGGAAATTAAGTCAACGTTCCTAAACTTTAAAAAGGCAGAGCGAGACAAAGTATATGGTAAGCTAGCCACCGTAAAGTTCTATAAGGACCTGAAATTGACTTCGGGGCTTCAACCTTACCTTGTGAACGTGACCCGTCCCTCCCATCAATTTGTATTAACTCGTGTCAGATTGGGTATTGTTCACCATCTGGTTGCGTTCCCGAACCAGAAAGTTAGATCTGAGATACCCTGTCCGTGTGACAGTATTTCGCGTGAGAGTTGTTGCCATTTTTTACTTTTTTGTAAATTCTTTTATTTCCTTAGGGTAAAATACCTCAAACCCATTTTTATAAAGTATAATACCCGTTCTACAAAGTCTGCACTGACATTATTATCCTCATTGGAGAATGAGGACATTTGTTTCTTTTTGGCTACCTATATTTTGAAGTGTACAGCTGCCAGGAAAAGTATGGTACTGTAAATTTTCTTATACTTACCTGTCTGTACTCGTGATGTACAGCTGCCAGGAATTGTATAGTGCTGCTAATACTTTTTACATTCCTGTCTGTACATATAAGTTTTTATGAGTTTTTTATGAGTTTTATCAAAGCTTTGTAAATAAGGAATAATTTTATGCGTTGATGAGCACAGTATGGATTGTATGATCCCCTGCTTTCTCCAGATTTACCCTTTATGTTAGTCCAAGCGGCCCAGTTTTATTCTACCGGAATGTACAGCTGCCAGGAAACTATACTCGTTATGACAAATCTTTTGATTTCCTGTCTGTACACCTATGAACGTTATATTATTTGTACCTGTTAGTTGTTTTTAAAATTAACTTTTTAATTGTTGCCCACTAGCTTTTTCATATGTCTCCTACTCTTCTCCCTTGTAATATTTGTGTGTTTATTGTGTATTAATATTATAACCTATGTATTTTTATTATGCTTGTATGATTTGTATGTGCAAATCGAATAAAAGCTTATGAACAAAAAAAAAGAACAAAAGAATCCTGACTTACCCTATTTAAGTAGCTGAAAGCCTTTCACCACCTCTAGAAACAACAGTTACACCAATCCAATTCAAATGATTTTTTCCAAAGGAATATCTTCTGCCGGGTCAAAAATGCATCTGACAAAGATAGGTGTTTCAAAAATCGACTTTGTAGTTTCAGAACATCAACATGACTCTGAAGAGTACAGAAGTAAAATGGTACCATTTCAAAGTTCCTAATACCTTATAAGCTTCTGAGAGGAAGCATGTAATAAATATGTTTATTTCTTGGAAAAGTAAGAGTGGACATAGGTTTGCACCTCAGATGGGACTCGAACCCACAATCCCTGGCTTAGGAGGCCAGTGCCTTATCCATTAGGCCACTGAGGCACAGATAGATGACAGCAATCTAGAGGCATTATGTAAATGTATTCAATCGTCCAACACTGGTGTCTGCACACAGGACATTTCTCAGTTCTCTCCATAAGTAAACTTCCAATTTTCATCCTCTTCCATCCCCGACTTTAACACTCTGTTCTGTGCTATAACGGAGACTCTGTATTTCTAGCAAGTGGAGAGAAAATGGAGGAGAACCATTTTCGAATCAACACTTCTTCTTCCATGGATGCTTTTCTCAATAAACTGGGCTTTGACAGTGGTATCAAGCCGTCCTTGTCTTCAGCAGGACACAGAAACAGGCACCAAGTCTACTACCCAAGTTCAACCACACTCTGCAACTTAATAGACCAGTGCTTTACAAATAAGCCATCTGTGTCATCAGCAAAGGCAGCCAATGTGCCAATCCTTTATAATTCCTCTGTAGTACTTTTCTTTCTCGTAGGCAAAATGAGCATTTTAACTGCACAAATCATACAGATTTTACACTTGAAGCACTACATGAACACATACTTACACACCTTGCAGTTCATCTACACACACTTAAGCTAAAATCCATTCTCTCAAGTCAGAATTCTGCAAACCTAGTACATATTCAGTGCATGTACATAGAAGCACTTTTTAATGCCACTTAAATGCACTAGATTTTAGACTGAAGATGCAATCTAAATGACTGTGCAGTATGTACTCCACTTTATTATTAATTAGGAATGAGAACATGATGGCTATAAGAGTATTGGAAGAGCTTGCCTCCATTCTGAATGGAAACCTGAATTGTGTGGCCATTGTCAAAAAGCGACCACGAAGGGACTCGAACCCTCAATCTTCTGATCCGAAGTTAGACGCCTTATCCATTAGGCCACGCAGTCATGTGTCCTGCTGTGTTTATTTTTATACTGTAGGCGGTATGCAAGGATGGAAAATATATTATTTATAGTTATTTATGTTTACATCCCATTGTGTTTTTTACAGCTCCTTTCAATTAAAGCACTTTTTTGGAATCTATATAATGAGAATGTCACCAGTACGATAATCTTTTGTTTTCTTTTTTGCATTTAAACCTCTTTCTTCATGAGATTAAAGGTCAGTAAATGATTTACATAGCTCTGGATGTTTCCAGAAGTGGAGAGAAACTGTTTTGAAAGTTGTACAAACTGCTCCTTCCTGGATATTCCAATTTACACACACTCAAAGGTTGTATACATTTCACCAATCC
Source organism: Lissotriton helveticus (assembly GCF_964261635.1). NCBI lineage: Eukaryota > Metazoa > Chordata > Amphibia > Caudata > Salamandridae > Lissotriton > Lissotriton helveticus. Next base: position 1,651,271,906 of record NC_136065.1, on the reverse strand, counting down.
TGACTTGCCCTATTCAAGTAGCTGAAAGCCTTTCACCACCTCTAGAAACAACAGTTACACCAATCCAATTCAAATCATTTTTTCCAGAGGAATATCTTCTGCCGGGTCAAAAATGCATCTGACAAAGATAGGTGTTTAAAAATCTACTTTGTAGTTTCAGAACATCAACATGACTCTGAAGAGTACAGAAGTAAAATGGTACCATTTCAAAGTTCCTAATACCTCATAAGCTTCTGAGAGGAAGCATGTAATAAATATATTTATTTTTCTGGAATAGGAAGAGTGGACATTGGTTTGCACCTTAGATGGGACGTGAAAGCACAATCCCTGGCTTAGGAGGCCAGTGCCTTATCCATTAGGCCACTGAGGCACAGATAAATGCCAGTAATCTAGAGGCATTATTTAAATGTATTCAATCGTCCAACACTGGTGTCTGCACACAGGGCATTTCTCAGTTCTCTCCATAAGTAAACTTCCAATTTTCATCCTCTTCCATCCCCGACTTTAACACTCTGTTCTGTGCTATAATGGAGACTCTGTATTTCTAGCAAGTGGAGAGATATTGGAGGAGAACCATTTTCGAATCAACACTTCTTCTTCCATGGATGCTTTTCTCAATAAACTGGGCTTTGACAGTGGTATCAAGCCGTCTTTGTCTTCAGCAGGACACAGAAACAGGCACCAAGTCTACTAACCAAGTTCAACCACACTCTGCAACTTAATAGACCAGTGCTTTACAAATAAGCCATCTGTGTCATCAGCAAAGGCAGCCAATGTGCCAATCCTTTATAATTCTTCTGTAGTACTTTTCTTTCTCGTTGGCAAAATGAGCACTTTAACTGCACAAATCATACAGATTTTACACTTGAAGCACTACATGAACACATACTTACACACCTTGCAGTTCATCTACACCCACTTAAGCTAAAACCCATTCTGTCAAGTCAGAATTCTGCAAACCTAGTACATATTCAGTGCATGTACATAGAAGCACTTTTTAATGCCACTTAAATGCACTAGATTTTAGACTGAAGATGCAATCTAAATGACTGTGCAGTATGTACTCCACTTTATTATTAATTAGGAATGAGAAGATGATGGCTATAAGAGTATTGGAAGAGCCTGCTTCCATTCTGAATGGAAACCTGAATTGTGTGACCATTGTCAAAAACCGACCACGAAGGGACTCGAACCCTCAATCTTCTGATCCGAAGTCAGACGCCTTATCCATTAGCGATACAGAAAAGGGGATGGTGATGAACAGAGTGTCTGAATTAAGCAGACCACTCTTACCCAGTCCAAAGATCAGGGCTTGATCCATCACCGTTATTTATCTCACTGCCCCATCCCAGCTCAGAACCTGGCTATATGCAAATTAGTCTGTCCCTGGCCCAGTGCATCATGGGAACAGGGCAGACCAAACTACCAAGCCAATTCTTCACCAGAAAGGAGACAAGCTACCGGGGACCGGTTTCTGGCATTTCAGCCTCTTCGGCCCGGCTTGCTTGAATCCTGATGGAGCAGTGAGAAAGGGACTCATGTCTGAGTATACCCTGCCACACCTATAGTGGCCAAAAACGATACAGAAAAGGGGATGGTGATGAACAGAGTGTCTGAATTAAGCAGACCACTCTTACCCAGCCTTATCCATTAGGCCACGCGGTCATGTGTCCTGCTGTGTTTATTTTTATACTGTAGGTGCTATGCAAGGATGGAAAACATAATATTTATAGTTATTTAGGTTTACATCCCATTGTGTTTTCTTTCAGCTCCTTTCAATTAAAACACTTTATTGGAATCTATATAATGAGAATGTCACCAGTACGATAAGCTATTGTTTTCTTTTTTGCATTTAAACCTCTTTCTTCATGAGATTAAAGCTCAGTGTATGCTTTTTATAGCTCGGGATGTTTCCAGAAGTGGAGAGAAACTGTTTTGAAAGTAGTACAAACTGCTCCTTCCTGGATATTCCAATTTACACACACTCAAAGGTTGTATACGTTTCATGAATCCTGACTTACCCTATTTAAGTAGCTAAAAGCCTTTCACCACCTCTAGAAACAACAGTTACACCAATCCAATTCAAATGATTTTTTCCAAAGGAATATCTTCTGCCGGGTCAAAAATGCATCTGACAAAGATAGGTGTTTCAAAAATCGACTTTGTAGTTTCAGAACATCAACATGACTCTGAAGAGTAGAGAAGTAAAATGGTACCATTTCAAAGTTCCTAATACCTTATAAACTTCTGAGAGGAAGCATGTAATAAATATATTTATTTTTCTGGAAAAGGAAGAGTGGACATTGGTTTGCACCTCAGATGGGACTCGAACCCACAATCCTTGGGTTAGGAGGCCAGTGCCTTATCCATTAGGCCATTGAGGCACAGATAGATGACAGCAATCTAGAGGCATTATGTAAATGTATTCAATCGTCCAACACTGGTGTCTGCACACAGGACATTTCTCAGTTCTCTCCATAAGTAAACTTCCAATTTTCATCCTCTTCCATCCCCGACTTTAACACCCTGTTCTGTGCTATAATGGAGACTCTGTATTTCTAGCAAGTGGAGAGATATTGGAGGAGAACCATTTTCGAATCAACACTTCTTCTTCCATGGATGCTTTTCTCAATAAACTGGGCTTTGACAGTGGTATCAAGCCGTCCTTGTCTTCAGCAGGACACAGAAACAGGCACCAAGTCTAACAACCAAGTTCAACCACACTCTGCAACTTAATAGACCAGTGCTTTACAAATAAACCATCTGTGTCATCAGCAAAGGCAGCCAATGTGCCAATCCTTTATAATTCTTCTGTAGTACTTTTCTTTCTCGTAGGCAAAATGAGCATTTTAACTGCACAAATCATACAGATTTTACACTTGAAGCACTACATGAACACATACTTACACACCTTGCAGTTCATCTACACACACTTAAGCTAAAATCCATTCTCTCAAGACAGAATTCTGCAAGCCTAGTACATATTCAGTGCATGTACATAGAAGCACTTTTTAATGACACTTAAATGCACTAGATTTTAGACTGAAGATGCAATCTAAATGACTGTGCAGTATGTACTCCACTTTATTATTAATTAGGAATGAGAACATGATGGCTATAAGAGTATTGGAAGAGCTTGCTTCCATTCTGAATGGAAACCTGAATTGTGTGGCCATTGTCAAAAAGCGACCACGAAGGGACTCGTACCCTCAATCTTCTGATCCGGTCATACGCCTTATCCATTAGGCCACGCGGTCATGTGTCCTGCTGTGTTTATTTTTATACTGTAGGTGGTATGCAAGGATATAAAATATATTATTTATAGTTATTTAGGTTTACATACCATTGTGTTTTTTTCAGCTCCTTTCAATTAAAGCACTTTTTTGGAATCTATATAATGAGAATGTCACCAGTACGATAATCTTTTGTTTTCTTTTTTGCATTTAAACCTCTTTCTTCATGAGATTAAAGCTCAGTAAATGCTTTACATAGCTCTGGATGTTTCCAGAAGTGGAGAGAAACTGTTTTGAAAGTAGTACAAACTGCTCCTTCCTGGATATTCCAATTTACACACACTCAAAGGTTGTATACATTTCACGAATCCTGACTTGCCCTATTCAAGTAGCTGAAAGCCTTTCACCACCTCTAGAAACAACAGTTACACCAATCCAATTCAAATCATTTTTTCCAGAGGAATATCTTCTGCCGGGTCAAAAATGCATCTGACAAAGATAGGTGTTTAAAAATCTACTTTGTAGTTTCAGAACATCAACATGACTCTGAAGAGTACAGAAGTAAAATGGTACCATTTCAAAGTTCCTAATACCTCATAAGCTTCTGAGAGGAAGCATGTAATAAATATATTTATTTTTCTGGAATAGGAAGAGTGGACATTGGTTTGCACCTTAGATGGGACGTGAAAGCACAATCCCTGGCTTAGGAGGCCAGTGCCTTATCCATTAGGCCACTGAGGCACAGATAAATGCCAGTAATCTAGAGGCATTATTTAAATGTATTCAATCGTCCAACACTGGTGTCTGCACACAGGGCATTTCTCAGTTCTCTCCATAAGTAAACTTCCAATTTTCATCCTCTTCCATCCCCGACTTTAACACTCTGTTCTGTGCTATAATGGAGACTCTGTATTTCTAGCAAGTGGAGAGATATTGGAGGAGAACCATTTTCGAATCAACACTTCTTCTTCCATGGATGCTTTTCTCAATAAACTGGGCTTTGACAGTGGTATCAAGCCGTCTTTGTCTTCAGCAGGACACAGAAACAGGCACCAAGTCTACTAACCAAGTTCAACCACACTCTGCAACTTAATAGACCAGTGCTTTACAAATAAGCCATCTGTGTCATCAGCAAAGGCAGCCAATGTGCCAATCCTTTATAATTCTTCTGTAGTACTTTTCTTTCTCGTTGGCAAAATGAGCACTTTAACTGCACAAATCATACAGATTTTACACTTGAAGCACTACATGAACACATACTTACACACCTTGCAGTTCATCTACACCCACTTAAGCTAAAACCCATTCTGTCAAGTCAGAATTCTGCAAACCTAGTACATATTCAGTGCATGTACATAGAAGCACTTTTTAATGCCACTTAAATGCACTAGATTTTAGACTGAAGATGCAATCTAAATGACTGTGCAGTATGTACTCCACTTTATTATTAATTAGGAATGAGAAGATGATGGCTATAAGAGTATTGGAAGAGCCTGCTTCCATTCTGAATGGAAACCTGAATTGTGTGACCATTGTCAAAAACCGACCACGAAGGGACTCGAACCCTCAATCTTCTGATCCGAAGTCAGACGCCTTATCCATTAGCGATACAGAAAAGGGGATGGTGATGAACAGAGTGTCTGAATTAAGCAGACCACTCTTACCCAGTCCAAAGATCAGGGCTTGATCCATCACCGTTATTTATCTCACTGCCCCATCCCAGCTCAGAACCTGGCTATATGCAAATTAGTCTGTCCCTGGCCCAGTGCATCATGGGAACAGGGCAGACCAAACTACCAAGCCAATTCTTCACCAGAAAGGAGACAAGCTACCGGGGACCGGTTTCTGGCATTTCAGCCTCTTCGGCCCGGCTTGCTTGAATCCTGATGGAGCAGTGAGAAAGGGACTCATGTCTGAGTATACCCTGCCACACCTATAGTGGCCAAAAACGATACAGAAAAGGGGATGGTGATGAACAGAGTGTCTGAATTAAGCAGACCACTCTTACCCAGCCTTATCCATTAGGCCACGCGGTCATGTGTCCTGCTGTGTTTATTTTTATACTGTAGGTGCTATGCAAGGATGGAAAACATAATATTTATAGTTATTTAGGTTTACATCCCATTGTGTTTTCTTTCAGCTCCTTTCAATTAAAACACTTTATTGGAATCTATATAATGAGAATGTCACCAGTACGATAAGCTATTGTTTTCTTTTTTGCATTTAAACCTCTTTCTTCATGAGATTAAAGCTCAGTGTATGCTTTTTATAGCTCGGGATGTTTCCAGAAGTGGAGAGAAACTGTTTTGAAAGTAGTACAAACTGCTCCTTCCTGGATATTCCAATTTACACACACTCAAAGGTTGTATACGTTTCATGAATCCTGACTTACCCTATTTAAGTAGCTAAAAGCCTTTCACCACCTCTAGAAACAACAGTTACACCAATCCAATTCAAATGATTTTTTCCAAAGGAATATCTTCTGCCGGGTCAAAAATGCATCTGACAAAGATAGGTGTTTCAAAAATCGACTTTGTAGTTTCAGAACATCAACATGACTCTGAAGAGTAGAGAAGTAAAATGGTACCATTTCAAAGTTCCTAATACCTTATAAACTTCTGAGAGGAAGCATGTAATAAATATATTTATTTTTCTGGAAAAGGAAGAGTGGACATTGGTTTGCACCTCAGATGGGACTCGAACCCACAATCCTTGGGTTAGGAGGCCAGTGCCTTATCCATTAGGCCATTGAGGCACAGATAGATGACAGCAATCTAGAGGCATTATGTAAATGTATTCAATCGTCCAACACTGGTGTCTGCACACAGGACATTTCTCAGTTCTCTCCATAAGTAAACTTCCAATTTTCATCCTCTTCCATCCCCGACTTTAACACCCTGTTCTGTGCTATAATGGAGACTCTGTATTTCTAGCAAGTGGAGAGATATTGGAGGAGAACCATTTTCGAATCAACACTTCTTCTTCCATGGATGCTTTTCTCAATAAACTGGGCTTTGACAGTGGTATCAAGCCGTCCTTGTCTTCAGCAGGACACAGAAACAGGCACCAAGTCTAACAACCAAGTTCAACCACACTCTGCAACTTAATAGACCAGTGCTTTACAAATAAACCATCTGTGTCATCAGCAAAGGCAGCCAATGTGCCAATCCTTTATAATTCTTCTGTAGTACTTTTCTTTCTCGTAGGCAAAATGAGCATTTTAACTGCACAAATCATACAGATTTTACACTTGAAGCACTACATGAACACATACTTACACACCTTGCAGTTCATCTACACACACTTAAGCTAAAATCCATTCTCTCAAGACAGAATTCTGCAAGCCTAGTACATATTCAGTGCATGTACATAGAAGCACTTTTTAATGACACTTAAATGCACTAGATTTTAGACTGAAGATGCAATCTAAATGACTGTGCAGTATGTACTCCACTTTATTATTAATTAGGAATGAGAACATGATGGCTATAAGAGTATTGGAAGAGCTTGCTTCCATTCTGAATGGAAACCTGAATTGTGTGGCCATTGTCAAAAAGCGACCACGAAGGGACTCGTACCCTCAATCTTCTGATCCGGTCATACGCCTTATCCATTAGGCCACGCGGTCATGTGTCCTGCTGTGTTTATTTTTATACTGTAGGTGGTATGCAAGGATATAAAATATATTATTTATAGTTATTTAGGTTTACATACCATTGTGTTTTTTTCAGCTCCTTTCAATTAAAGCACTTTTTTGGAATCTATATAATGAGAATGTCACCAGTACGATAATCTTTTGTTTTCTTTTTTGCATTTAAACCTCTTTCTTCATGAGATTAAAGCTCAGTAAATGCTTTACATAGCTCTGGATGTTTCCAGAAGTGGAGAGAAACTGTTTTGAAAGTAGTACAAACTGCTCCTTCCTGGATATTCCAATTTACACACACTCAAAGGTTGTATACATTTCACGAATCCTGACTTGCCCTATTCAAGTAGCTGAAAGCCTTTCACCACCTCTAGAAACAACAGTTACACCAATCCAATTCAAATCATTTTTTCCAGAGGAATATCTTCTGCCGGGTCAAAAATGCATCTGACAAAGATAGGTGTTTAAAAATCTACTTTGTAGTTTCAGAACATCAACATGACTCTGAAGAGTACAGAAGTAAAATGGTACCATTTCGAAGTTCCTAATACCTCATAAGCTTCTGAGAGGAAGCATGTAATAAATATATTTATTTTTCTGGAAAAGGAAGAGTGGCCATTGGTTTGCACCTCAGATGGGACTCGAACGCACAATCCATGGCTTAGGAGGCCAGTGCCTTATCCATTAGGCCACTGAGGCACAGATAAATGCCAGAAATCTAGAGGCATTATTTAAATGTATTCGATCGTCCAACACTGGTGTCTGCACACAGGACATTTCTCAGTTCTCTCCCTAAGTAAACTTCCAATTTTCATCCTCTTCCATCCCCGACTTTAACACTCTGTTCTGTGCTATAATGGAGACTCAGTATTTCTAGCAAGTGGAGAGATATTGGAGGAGAACCATTTTCGAATCAACACTTCTTCTGTTTAGATTGATGTGCTATATGTCACTATTGCATGTATACAATCTTATTTAAAAGTTGGAAGCTTTGCACAATTTGTGTTAGTGCAGGGGCACAGTTGTTCATATTCAACAGCAAAGGCAGCCAATGTGCCAATCCTTTATAATTCTTCTGTAGTACTTTTCTTTCTCGTAGGCAAAATGAGCACTTTAACTGCACAAATCATACAGATTTTACACTTGAAGCACTACATGAACACATACTTACACACCTTGCAGTTCAACTACACACACTTAAGCTAAAACCCATTCTGTCAAGTCAGAATTCTGCAAACCTAGTACATATTCAGTGCATGTACATAGAAGCACTCTTTAATGCCACTTAAATGCACTAGATTTTAGACTGAAGATGCAATCTAAATGACTGTGCAGTATGTACTCCACTTTATTATTAATTAGGAATGAGAACATGATGGCTATAAGAGTATTGGAAGAGCTTGCCTCCATTCTGAATGGAAACCTGAATTGTGTGGCCATTGTCAAAAAGCGACCACGAAGGGACTCGAACCCTCAATCTTCTGATCCGAAGTTAGACGCCTTATCCATTAGGCCACGCAGTCATGTGTCCTGCTGTGTTTATTTTTATACTGTAGGCGGTATGCAAGGATGGAAAATATATTATTTATAGTTATTTAGGTTTACATCCCATTGTGTTTTTTACAGCTCCTTTCAATTAAAGCACTTTTTTGGAATCTATATAATGAGAATGTCACCAGTACGATAATCTTTTGTTTTCTTTTTTGCATTTAAACCTCTTTCTTCATGAGATTAAAGCTCAGTAAATGATTTACATAGCTCTGGATGTTTCCAGAAGTGGAGAGAAACTGTTTTGAAAGTTGTACAAACTGCTCCTTCCTGGATATTCCAATTTACACACACTCAAAGGTTGTATACATTTCACCAATCCTGACTTGCCCTATTCAAGTAGCTGAACGCCTTTCACCACCTCTAGAAACAACAGTTACACCAATCCAATTCAAATCATTTTTTCCAGAGGAATATCTTCTGCCGGGTCAAAAATGCATCTGACAAAGATAGGTGTTTAAAAATCTACTTTGTAGTTTCAGAACATCAACATGACTCTGAATAGTACAGAAGTAAAATGGTACCATTTCAAAGTTCCTAATACCTCATAAGCTTCTGAGAGGAAGCATGTAATAAATATATTTATTTTTCTGGAATAGGAAGAGTGGACATTGGTTTGCACCTTAGATGGGACGTGAAAGCACAATCCCTGGCTTAGGAGGCCAGTGCCTTATCCATTAGGCCACTGAGGCACAGATAAATACCAGTAATCTAGAGGCATTATTTAAATGTATTCAATCGTCCAACACTGGTGTCTGCACACAGGGCATTTCTCAGTTCTCTCCATAAGTAAACTTCCAATTTTCATCCTCTTCCATCCCCGACTTTAACACTCTGTTCTGTGCTATAATGGAGACTCTGTATTTCTAGCAAGTGGAGAGATATTGGAGGAGAACCATTTTCGAATCAACACTTCTTCTTCCATCGATGCTTTTCTCAATAAACTGGGCTTTGACAGTGGTATCAAGCCGTCTTTGTCTTCAGCAGGACACAGAAACAGGCACCAAGTCTACTAACCAAGTTCAACCACACTCTGCAACTTAATAGACCAGTGCTTTACAAATAAGCCATCTGTGTCATCAGCAAAGGCAGCCAATGTGCCAATCCTTTATAATTCTTCTGTAGTACTTTTCTTTCTCGTTGGCAAAATGAGCACTTTAACTGCACAAATCATACAGATTTTACACTTGAAGCACTACATGAACACATACTTACACACCTTGCAGTTCATCTACACCCACTTAAGCTAAAACCCATTCTGTCAAGTCAGAATTCTGCAAACCTAGTACATATTCAGTGCATGTACATAGAAGCACTTTTTAATGCCACTTAAATGCACTAGATTTTAGACTGAAGATGCAATCTAAATGACTGTGCAGTATGTACTCCACTTTATTATTAATTAGGAATGAGAACATGATGGCTATAAGAGTATTGGAAGAGCCTGCTTCCATTCTGAATGGAAACCTGAATTGTGTGACCATTGTCAAAAACCGACCACGAAGGGACTCGAACCCTCAATCTTCTGATCCGAAGTCAGACGCCTTATCCATTAGCGATACAGAAAAGGGGATGGTGATGAACAGAGTGTCTGAATTAAGCAGACCACTCTTACCCAGTCCAAAGATCAGGGCTTGATCCATCACCGTTATTTATCTCACTGCCCCATCCCAGCTCAGAACCTGGCTATATGCAAATTAGTCTGTCCCTGGCCCAGTGCATCATGGGAACAGGGCAGACCAAACTACCAAGCCAATTCTTCACCAGAAAGGAGACAAGCTACCGGGGACCGGTTTCTGGCATTTCAGCCTCTTCGGCCCGGCTTGCTTGAATCCTGATGGAGCAGTGAGAAAGGGACTCATGTCTGAGTATACCCTGCCACACCTATAGTGGCCAAAAACGATACAGAAAAGGGGATGGTGATGAACAGAGTGTCTGAATTAAGCAGACCACTCTTACCCAGCCTTATCCATTAGGCCACGCGGTCATGTGTCCTGCTGTGTTTATTTTTATACTGTAGGTGCTATGCAAGGATGGAAAACATAATATTTATAGTTATTTAGGTTTACATCCCATTGTGTTTTCTTTCAGCTCCTTTCAATTAAAACACTTTATTGGAATCTATATAATGAGAATGTCACCAGTACGATAAGCTATTGTTTTCTTTTTTGCATTTAAACCTCTTTCTTCATGAGATTAAAGCTCAGTGTATGCTTTTTATAGCTCGGGATGTTTCCAGAAGTGGAGAGAAACTGTTTTGAAAGTAGTACAAACTGCTCCTTCCTGGATATTCCAATTTACACACACTCAAAGGTTGTATACGTTTCATGAATCCTGACTTACCCTATTTAAGTAGCTAAAAGCCTTTCACCACCTCTAGAAACAACAGTTACACCAATCCAATTCAAATGATTTTTTCCAAAGGAATATCTTCTGCCGGGTCAAAAATGCATCTGACAAAGATAGGTGTTTCAAAAATCGACTTTGTAGTTTCAGAACATCAACATGACTCTGAAGAGTAGAGAAGTAAAATGGTACCATTTCAAAGTTCCTAATACCTTATAAACTTCTGAGAGGAAGCATGTAATAAATATATTTATTTTTCTGGAAAAGGAAGAGTGGACATTGGTTTGCACCTCAGATGGGACTCGAACCCACAATCCTTGGCTTAGGAGGCCAGTGCCTTATCCATTAGGCCATTGAGGCACAGATAGATGACAGCAATCTAGAGGCATTATGTAAATGTATTCAATCGTCCAACACTGGTGTCTGCACACAGGACATTTCTCAGTTCTCTCCATAAGTAAACTTCCAATTTTCATCCTCTTCCATCCCCGACTTTAACACCCTGTTCTGTGCTATAATGGAGACTCTGTATTTCTAGCAAGTGGAGAGATATTGGAGGAGAACCATTTTCGAATCAACACTTCTTCTTCCATGGATGCTTTTCTCAATAAACTGGGCTTTGACAGTGGTATCAAGCCGTCCTTGTCTTCAGCAGGACACAGAAACAGGCACCAAGTCTAACAACCAAGTTCAACCACACTCTGCAACTTAATAGACCAGTGCTTTACAAATAAACCATCTGTGTCATCAGCAAAGGCAGCCAATGTGCCAATCCTTTATAATTCTTCTGTAGTACTTTTCTTTCTCGTAGGCAAAATGAGCATTTTAACTGCACAAATCATACAGATTTTACACTTGAAGCACTACATGAACACATACTTACACACCTTGCAGTTCATCTACACACACTTAAGCTAAAATCCATTCTCTCAAGACAGAATTCTGCAAGCCTAGTACATATTCAGTGCATGTACATAGAAGCACTTTTTAATGACACTTAAATGCACTAGATTTTAGACTGAAGATGCAATCTAAATGACTGTGCAGTATGTACTCCACTTTATTATTAATTAGGAATGAGAACATGATGGCTATAAGAGTATTGGAAGAGCTTGCTTCCATTCTGAATGGAAACCTGAATTGTGTGGCCATTGTCAAAAAGCGACCACGAAGGGACTCGTACCCTCAATCTTCTGATCCGGTCATACGCCTTATCCATTAGGCCACGCGGTCATGTGTCCTGCTGTGTTTATTTTTATACTGTAGGTGGTATGCAAGGATATAAAATATATTATTTATAGTTATTTAGGTTTACATCCCATTGTGTTTTTTTCAGCTCCTTTCAATTAAAGCACTTTTTTGGAATCTATATAATGAGAATGTCACCAGTACGATAATCTTTTGTTTTCTTTTTTGCATTTAAACCTCTTTCTTCATGAGATTAAAGCTCAGTAAATGCTTTACATAGCTCTGGATGTTTCCAGAAGTGGAGAGAAACTGTTTTGAAAGTAGTACAAACTGCTCCTTCCTGGATATTCCAATTTACACACACTCAAAGGTTGTACACATTTCACGAATCCTGACTTGCCCTATTCAAGTAGCTGAAAGCCTTTCACCACCTCTAGAAACAACAGTTACACCAATCCAATTCAAATCATTTTTTCCAGAGGAATATCTTCTGCCGGGTCAAAAATGCATCTGACAAAGATAGGTGTTTAAAAATCTACTTTGTAGTTTCAGAACATCAACATGTCTCTGAAGAGTACAGAAGTAAAATGGTACCATTTCGAAGTTCCTAATACCTCATAAGCTTCTGAGAGGAAGCATGTAATAAATATATTTATTTTTCTGGAAAAGGAAGAGTGGCCATTGGTTTGCACCTCAGATGGGACTCGAACGCACAATCCATGGCTTAGGAGGCCAGTGCCTTATCCATTAGGCCACTGAGGCACAGATAAATGCCAGAAATCTAGAGGCATTATTTAAATGTATTCGATCGTCCAACACTGGTGTCTGCACACAGGACATTTCTCAGTTCTCTCCCTAAGTAAACTTCCAATTTTCATCCTCTTCCATCCCCGACTTTAACACTCTGTTCTGTGCTATAATGGAGACTCAGTATTTCTAGCAAGTGGAGAGATATTGGAGGAGAACCATTTTCGAATCAACACTTCTTCTGTTTAGATTGATGTGCTATATGTCACTATTGCATGTATACAATCTTATTTAAAAGTTGGAAGCTTTGCACAATTTGTGTTAGTGCAGGGGCACAGTTGTTCATATTCATCAGCAAAGGCAGCCAATGTGCCAATCCTTTATAATTCTTCTGTAGTACTTTTCTTTCTCGTAGGCAAAATGAGCACTTTAACTGCACAAATCATACAGATTTTACACTTGAAGCACTACATGAACACATACTTACACACCTTGCAGTTCAACTACACACACTTAAGCTAAAACCCATTCTGTCAAGTCAGAATTCTGCAAACCTAGTACATATTCAGTGCATGTACATAGAAGCACTCTTTAATGCCACTTAAATGCACTAGATTTTAGACTGAAGATGCAATCTAAATGACTGTGCAGTATGTACTCCACTTTATTATTAATTAGGAATGAGAACATGATGGCTATAAGAGTATTGGAAGAGCTTGCCTCCATTCTGAATGGAAACCTGAATTGTGTGGCCATTGTCAAAAAGCGACCACGAAGGGACTCGAACCCTCAATCTTCTGATCCGAAGTTAGACGCCTTATCCATTAGGCCACGCAGTCATGTGTCCTGCTGTGTTTATTTTTATACTGTAGGCGGTATGCAAGGATGGAAAATATATTATTTATAGTTATTTATGTTTACATCCCATTGTGTTTTTTACAGCTCCTTTCAATTAAAGCACTTTTTTGGAATCTATATAATGAGAATGTCACCAGTACGATAATCTTTTGTTTTCTTTTTTGCATTTAAACCTCTTTCTTCATGAGATTAAAGCTCAGTAAATGATTTACATAGCTCTGGATGTTTCCAGAAGTGGAGAGAAACTGTTTTGAAAGTTGTACAAACTGCTCCTTCCTGGATATTCCAATTTACACACACTCAAAGGTTGTATACATTTCACCAATCCTGACTTGCCCTATTCAAGTAGCTGAACGCCTTTCACCACCTCTAGAAACAACAGTTACACCAATCCAATTCAAATCATTTTTTCCAGAGGAATATCTTCTGCCGGGTCAAAAATGCATCTGACAAAGATAGGTGTTTAAAAATCTACTTTGTAGTTTCAGAACATCAACATGACTCTGAAGAGTACAGAAGTAAAATGGTACCATTTCAAAGTTCCTAATACCTCATAAGCTTCTGAGAGGAAGCATGTAATAAATATATTTATTTTTCTGGAATAGGAAGAGTGGACATTGGTTTGCACCTTAGATGGGACGTGAAAGCACAATCCCTGGCTTAGGAGGCCAGTGCCTTATCCATTAGGCCACTGAGGCACAGATAAATGCCAGTAATCTAGAGGCATTATTTAAATGTATTCAATCGTCCAACACTGGTGTCTGCACACAGGGCATTTCTCAGTTCTCTCCATAAGTAAACTTCCAATTTTCATCCTCTTCCATCCCCGACTTTAACACTCTGTTCTGTGCTATAATGGAGACTCTGTATTTCTAGCAAGTGGAGAGATATTGGAGGAGAACCATTTTCGAATCAACACTTCTTCTTCCATCGATGCTTTTCTCAATAAACTGGGCTTTGACAGTGGTATCAAGCCGTCTTTGTCTTCAGCAGGACACAGAAACAGGCACCAAGTCTACTAACCAAGTTCAACCACACTCTGCAACTTAATAGACCAGTGCTTTACAAATAAGCCATCTGTGTCATCAGCAAAGGCAGCCAATGTGCCAATCCTTTATAATTCTTCTGTAGTACTTTTCTTTCTCGTTGGCAAAATGAGCACTTTAACTGCACAAATCATACAGATTTTACACTTGAAGCACTACATGAACACATACTTACACACCTTGCAGTTCATCTACACCCACTTAAGCTAAAACCCATTCTGTCAAGTCAGAATTCTGCAAACCTAGTACATATTCAGTGCATGTACATAGAAGCACTTTTTAATGCCACTTAAATGCACTAGATTTTAGACTGAAGATGCAATCTAAATGACTGTGCAGTATGTACTCCACTTTATTATTAATTAGGAATGAGAACATGATGGCTATAAGAGTATTGGAAGAGCCTGCTTCCATTCTGAATGGAAACCTGAATTGTGTGACCATTGTCAAAAACCGACCACGAAGGGACTCGAACCCTCAATCTTCTGATCCGAAGTCAGACGCCTTATCCATTAGCGATACAGAAAAGGGGATGGTGATGAACAGAGTGTCTGAATTAAGCAGACCACTCTTACCCAGTCCAAAGATCAGGGCTTGATCCATCACCGTTATTTATCTCACTGCCCCATCCCAGCTCAGAACCTGGCTATATGCAAATTAGTCTGTCCCTGGCCCAGTGCATCATGGGAACAGGGCAGACCAAACTACCAAGCCAATTCTTCACCAGAAAGGAGACAAGCTACCGGGGACCGGTTTCTGGCATTTCAGCCTCTTCGGCCCGGCTTGCTTGAATCCTGATGGAGCAGTGAGAAAGGGACTCATGTCTGAGTATACCCTGCCACACCTATAGTGGCCAAAAACGATACAGAAAAGGGGATGGTGATGAACAGAGTGTCTGAATTAAGCAGACCACTCTTACCCAGCCTTATCCATTAGGCCACGCGGTCATGTGTCCTGCTGTGTTTATTTTGATACTGTAGGTGCTATGCAAGGATGGAAAACATAATATTTATAGTTATTTAGGTTTACATCCCATTGTGTTTTCTTTCAGCTCCTTTCAATTAAAACACTTTATTGGAATCTATATAATGAGAATGTCACCAGTACGATAAGCTATTGTTTTCTTTTTTGCATTTAAACCTCTTTCTTCATGAGATTAAAGCTCAGTGTATGCTTTTTATAGCTCGGGATGTTTCCAGAAGTGGAGAGAAACTGTTTTGAAAGTAGTACAAACTGCTCCTTCCTGGATATTCCAATTTACACACACTCAAAGGTTGTATACGTTTCATGAATCCTGACTTACCCTATTTAAGTAGCTAAAAGCCTTTCACCACCTCTAGAAACAACAGTTACACCAATCCAATTCAAATGATTTTTTCCAAAGGAATATCTTCTGCCGGGTCAAAAATGCATCTGACAAAGATAGGTGTTTCAAAAATCGACTTTGTAGTTTCAGAACATCAACATGACTCTGAAGAGTAGAGAAGTAAAATGGTACCATTTCAAAGTTCCTAATACCTTATAAACTTCTGAGAGGAAGCATGTAATAAATATATTTATTTTTCTGGAAAAGGAAGAGTGGACATTGGTTTGCACCTCAGATGGGACTCGAACCCACAATCCTTGGCTTAGGAGGCCAGTGCCTTATCCATTAGGCCATTGAGGCACAGATAGATGACAGCAATCTAGAGGCATTATGTAAATGTATTCAATCGTCCAACACTGGTGTCTGCACACAGGACATTTCTCAGTTCTCTCCATAAGTAAACTTCCAATTTTCATCCTCTTCCATCCCCGACTTTAACACCCTGTTCTGTGCTATAATGGAGACTCTGTATTTCTAGCAAGTGGAGAGATATTGGAGGAGAACCATTTTCGAATCAACACTTCTTCTTCCATGGATGCTTTTCTCAATAAACTGGGCTTTGACAGTGGTATCAAGCCGTCCTTGTCTTCAGCAGGACACAGAAACAGGCACCAAGTCTAACAACCAAGTTCAACCACACTCTGCAACTTAATAGACCAGTGCTTTACAAATAAACCATCTGTGTCATCAGCAAAGGCAGCCAATGTTCCAATCCTTTATAATTCTTCTGTAGTACTTTTCTTTCTCGTAGGCAAAATGAGCATTTTAACTGCACAAATCATACAGATTTTACACTTGAAGCACTACATGAACACATACTTACACACCTTGCAGTTCATCTACACACACTTAAGCTAAAATCCATTCTCTCAAGACAGAATTCTGCAAGCCTAGTACATATTCAGTGCATGTACATAGAAGCACTTTTTAATGACACTTAAATGCACTAGATTTTAGACTGAAGATGCAATCTAAATGACTGTGCAGTATGTACTCCACTTTATTATTAATTAGGAATGAGAACATGATGGCTATAAGAGTATTGGAAGAGCTTGCTTCCATTCTGAATGGAAACCTGAATTGTGTGGCCATTGTCAAAAAGCGACCACGAAGGGACTCGTACCCTCAATCTTCTGATCCGGTCATACGCCTTATCCATTAGGCCACGCGGTCATGTGTCCTGCTGTGTTTATTTTTATACTGTAGGTGGTATGCAAGGATATAAAATATATTATTTATAGTTATTTAGGTTTACATCCCATTGTGTTTTTTTCAGCTCCTTTCAATTAAAGCACTTTTTTGGAATCTATATAATGAGAATGTCACCAGTACGATAATCTTTTGTTTTCTTTTTTGCATTTAAACCTCTTTCTTCATGAGATTAAAGCTCAGTAAATGCTTTACATAGCTCTGGATGTTTCCAGAAGTGGAGAGAAACTGTTTTGAAAGTAGTACAAACTGCTCCTTCCTGGATATTCCAATTTACACACACTCAAAGGTTGTATACATTTCACGAATCCTGACTTGCCCTATTCAAGTAGCTGAAAGCCTTTCACCACCTCTAGAAACAACAGTTACACCAATCCAATTCAAATCATTTTTTCCAGAGGAATATCTTCTGCCGGGTCAAAAATGCATCTGACAAAGATAGGTGTTTAAAAATCTACTTTGTAGTTTCAGAACATCAACATGACTCTGAAGAGTACAGAAGTAAAATGGTACCATTTCGAAGTTCCTAATACCTCATAAGCTTCTGAGAGGAAGCATGTAATAAATATATTTATTTTTCTGGAAAAGGAAGAGTGGCCATTGGTTTGCACCTCAGATGGGACTCGAACCCACAATCCTTGGCTTAGGAGGCCAGTGCCTTATCCATTAGGCCATTGAGGCACAGATAGATGACAGCAATCTAGAGGCATTATGTAAATGTATTCAATCGTCCAACACTGGTGTCTGCACACAGGACATTTCTCAGTTCTCTCCATAAGTAAACTTCCAATTTTCATCCTCTTCCATCCCCGACTTTAACACCCTGTTCTGTGCTATAATGGAGACTCTGTATTTCTAGCAAGTGGAGAGATATTGGAGGAGAACCATTTTCGAATCAACACTTCTTCTTCCAAGGATGCTTTTCTCAATAAACTGGGCTTTGACAGTGGTATCAAGCCGTCCTTGTCTTCAGCAGGACACAGAAACAGGCACCAAGTCTAACAACCAAGTTCAACCACACTCTGCAACTTAATAGACCAGTGCTTTACAAATAAACCATCTGTGTCATCAGCAAAGGCAGCCAATGTGCCAATCCTTTATAATTCTTCTGTAGTACTTTTCTTTCTCGTAGGCAAAGTGAGCATTTTAACTGCACAAATCATACAGATTTTACACTTGAAGCACTACATGAACACATACTTACACACCTTGCAGTTCATCTACACACACTTAAGCTAAAATCCATTCTCTCAAGACAGAATTCTGCAAGCCTAGTACATATTCAGTGCATGTACATAGAAGCACTTTTTAATGACACTTAAATGCACTAGATTTTAGACTGAAGATGCAATCTAAATGACTGTGCAGTATGTACTCCACTTTATTATTAATTAGGAATGAGAACATGATGGCTATAAGAGTATTGGAAGAGCTTGCTTCCATTCTGAATGGAAACCTGAATTGTGTGGCCATTGTCAAAAAGCGACCACGAAGGGACTCGTACCCTCAATCTTCTGATCCGGTCATACGCCTTATCCATTAGGCCACGCGGTCATGTGTCCTGCTGTGTTTATTTTTATACTGTAGGTGGTATGCAAGGATATAAAATATATTATTTATAGTTATTTAGGTTTACATCCCATTGTGTTTTTTTCAGCTCCTTTCAATTAAAGCACTTTTTTGGAATCTATATAATGAGAATGTCACCAGTACGATAATCTTTTGTTTTCTTTTTTGCATTTAAACCTCTTTCTTCATGAGATTAAAGCTCAGTAAATGCTTTACATAGCTCTGGATGTTTCCAGAAGTGGAGAGAAACTGTTTTGAAAGTAGTACAAACTGCTCCTTCCTGGATATTCCAATTTACACACACTCAAAGGTTGTATACATTTCACGAATCCTGACTTGCCCTATTCAAGTAGCTGAAAGCCTTTCACCACCTCTAGAAACAACAGTTACACCAATCCAATTCAAATCATTTTTTCCAGAGGAATATCTTCTGCCGGGTCAAAAATGCATCTGACAAAGATAGGTGTTTAAAAATCTACTTTGTAGTTTCAGAACATCAACATGACTCTGAAGAGTACAGAAGTAAAATGGTACCATTTCGAAGTTCCTAATACCTCATAAGCTTCTGAGAGGAAGCATGTAATAAATATATTTATTTTTCTGGAAAAGGAAGAGTGGCCATTGGTTTGCACCTCAGATGGGACTCGAACGCACAATCCATGGCTTAGGAGGCCAGTGCCTTATCCATTATGCCACTGAGGCACAGATAAATGCCAGAAATCTAGAGGCATTATTTAAATGTATTCGATCGTCCAACACTGGTGTCTGCACACAGGACATTTCTCAGTTCTCTCCCTAAGTAAACTTCCAATTTTCATCCTCTTCCATCCCCGACTTTAACACTCTGTTCTGTGCTATAATGGAGACTCAGTATTTCTAGCAAGTGGAGAGATATTGGAGGAGAACCATTTTCGAATCAACACTTCTTCTGTTTAGATTGATGTGCTATATGTCACTATTGCATGTATACAATCTTATTTAAAAGTTGGAAGCTTTGCACAATTTGTGTTAGTGCAGGGGCACAGTTGTTCATATTCATCAGCAAAGGCAGCCAATGTGCCAATCCTTTATAATTCTTCTGTAGTACTTTTCTTTCTCGTAGGCAAAATGAGCACTTTAACTGCACAAATCATACAGATTTTACACTTGAAGCACTACATGAACACATACTTACACACCTTGCAGTTCAACTACACACACTTAAGCTAAAACCCATTCTGTCAAGTCAGAATTCTGCAAACCTAGTACATATTCAGTGCATGTACATAGAAGCACTCTTTAATGCCACTTAAATGCACTAGATTTTAGACTGAAGATGCAATCTAAATGACTGTGCAGTATGTACTCCACTTTATTATTAATTAGGAATGAGAACATGATGGCTATAAGAGTATTGGAAGAGCCTGCTTCCATTCTGAATGGAAACCTGAATTGTGTGACCATTGTCAAAAACCGACCACGAAGGGACTCGAACCCTCAATCTTCTGATCCGAAGTCAGACGCCTTATCCATTAGGCCACGCGGTCATGTGTCCTGCTGTGTTTATTTTTATACTGTAGGTGCTATGCAAGGATGGAAAAGATTATATTTATAGTTATTTAGGTTTACATCCCATTGTGTTTTCTTTCAGCTCCTTTCAATGAAAACACTTTTTTGGAATCTATATAATGAGAATGTCACCAGTACGATAAGCTATTGTTTTCTTTTTTGCATTTAAACCTCTTTCTTCATGAGATTAAAGCTCAGTATATGCTTTTCATAGCTCGGGATGTTTCCAGAAGTGGAGAGAAACTGTTTTGAAAGTAGTACAAACGGCTCCTTCCTGGATATTCCAATTTACACACACTCAAAGGTTGTATACATTTCATGAATCCAGACTTACCCTATTTAAGTAGCTAAAAGCCTTTCACCACCTCTAGAAACAACAGTTACACCAATCCAATTCAAATGATTTTTTCCAAAGGAATATCTTCTGCCGGGTCAAAAATGCATCTGACAAAGATAGGTGTTTCAAAAATCGACTTTGTAGTTTCAGAACATCAACATGACTCTGAAGATACAGAAGTAAAATGGTACCATTTCAAAGTTCCTAATACCTTATAAGCTTCTGAGAGGAAGCATGTAATACATATATTTATTTTTCTGGAAAAGTAAGAGTGGACATTGGTTTGCACCTCAGATGGGTCTCGAACCCACAATCCCTGGCTTAGGAGGCCAGTGCCTTATCCATTAGGCCACTGAGGCACAGATAGATGACAGCAATCTAGAGGTATTATGTAAATGTATTCAATCGTCCAACACTGGTGTCTGCACACAGGACATTTCTCAGTTCTCTCCATAAGTAAACTTCCAATTTTCATCCTCTTCCATCCCCGACTTTAACACTCTGTTCTGTGCTATAATGGAGACTCTGTATTTCTAGCAAGTGGAGAGAAATTGGAGGAGAACCATTTTCGAATCAACACTTCTTCTTCCATGGATGCTTTTCTCAATAAACTGGGCTTTGACAGTGGTATCAAGCCGTCCTTGTCTTCAGCAGGACACAGAAACAGGCACCAAGTCTACTAACCAAGTTCAACCACACTCTGCAACTTAATAGACCAGTGCTTTACAAATAAGCCATCTGTGTCATCAGCAAAGGCAGCCAATGTGCCAATCCTTTATAGTTCTTCAGTAGTACTTTTCTTTCTCGTAGGCAAAATGAGCATTTTAACTGCACAAATCATACAGATTTTACACTTGAAGCACTACATGAACACATACTTACACACCTTGCAGTTCATCTACACACACTTAAGCTAAAATCCATTCGCTCAAGTCAGAATTCAGCAAACCTAGTACATATTCAGTGCATGTACATAGAAGCACTTTTTAATGCCACTTAAATGCACTAGATTTTAGACTGAAGATGCAATCTAAATGACTGTGCAGTATGTACTCCACTTTATTATTAATTAGGAATGAGAACATGATGGCTATAAGAGTATTGGAAGAGCTTGCTTCCATTCTGAATGGAAACCTGAATTGTGTGGCCATTGTCAAAAAGAGACCACGAAGGGACTCAAACCCTCAATCTTCTGATCCGAAGTCAGACGCCTTATCCATTAGGCCACGCGGTCATGTGTCCTGCTGTGTTTATTTTTATACTGTAGGTGCTATGCAAGGATGGAAAAGATAATATTTATAGTTATTTAGGTTTACATCCCATTGTGTTTTCTTTCAGCTCCTTTCAATTAAAACACTTTTTTGGAATCTATATAATGAGAATGTCACCAGTACGATAAGCTATTGTTTTCTTTTTTGCATTTAAACCTCTTTCTTCATGAGATTAAAGCTCAGTAAATGCTTTACATGGCTCTGGATGTTTCCAGAAGTGGAGAGAAACTGTTTTGAAAGTTGTACAAACTGCTCCTTCCTGGATATTTCAATTTACACACACTCAAAGGTTGTATACATTTCACGAATCCTGACTTGCCCTATTCAAGTAGCTGAAAGCCTTTCACCACCTCTAGAAACAACAGTTACACCAATCCAATTCAAATCATTTTTTCCAGAGGAATATCTTCTGCCGGGTCAAAAATGCATCTGACAAAGATAGGTGTTTAAAAATCGACTTTGTAGTTTCAGAACCTCAACATGACTCTGAAGAGTACAGAAGTAAAATGGTACCATTTCAAAGTTCCTAATACCTCATAAGCTTCTGAGAGGAAGCATGTAATAAATATATTTATTTTTCTGGAATAGGAAGAGTGGACATTGGTTTGCACCTTAGATGGGACGCGAAAGCACAATCCCTGGCTTAGGAGGCCAGTGCCTTATCCATTAGGCCACTGAGGCACAGATAAATGCCAGTAATCTAGAGGCATTATTTAAATGTATTCAATCGTCCAACACTGGTGTCTGCACACAGGGCATTTCTCAGTTCTCTCCATAAGTAAACTTCCAATTTTCATCCTCTTCCATCCCCGACTTTAACACTCTGTTCTGTGCTATAATGGAGACTCTGTATTTCTAGCAAGTGGAGAGATATTGGAGGAGAACCATTTTCGAATCAACACTTCTTCTTCCATGGATGCTTTTCTCAATAAACTGGGCTTTGACAGTGGTATCAAGCCATCTTTGTCTTCAGCAGGACACAGAAACAGGCACCAAGTCTACTAACCAAGTTCAACCACACTCTGCAACTTAATAGACCAGTGCTTTACAAATAAGCCATCTGTGTCATCAGCAAAGGCAGCCAATGTGCCAATCCTTTATAATTCTTCTGTAGTACTTTTCTTTCTCGTTGGCAAAATGAGCACTTTAACTGCACAAATCATACAGATTTTACACTTGAAGCACTACATGAACACATACTTACACACCTTGCAGTTCATCTACACCCACTTAAGCTAAAACCCATTCTGTCAAGTCAGAATTCTGCAAACCTAGTACATATTCAGTGCATGTACATAGAAGCACTTTTTAATGCCACTTAAATGCACTAGATTTTAGACTGAAGATGCAATCTAAATGACTGTGCAGTATGTACTCCACTTTATTATTAATTAGGAATGAGAACATGATGGCTATAAGAGTATTGGAAGAGCCTGCTTCCATTCTGAATGGAAACCTGAATTGTGTGACCATTGTCAAAAACCGACCACGAAGGGACTCGAACCCTCAATCTTCTGATCCGAAGTCAGACGCCTTATCCATTAGCGATACAGAAAAGGGGATGGTGATGAACAGAGTGTCTGAATTAAGCAGACCACTCTTACCCAGTCCAAAGATCAGGGCTTGATCCATCACCGTTATTTATCTCACTGCCCCATCCCAGCTCAGAACCTGGCTATATGCAAATTAGTCTGTCCCTGGCCCAGTGCATCATGGGAACAGGGCAGACCAAACTACCAAGCCAATTCTTCACCAGAAAGGAGACAAGCTACCGGGGACCGGTTTCTGGCATTTCAGCCTCTTCGGCCCGGCTTGCTTGAATCCTGATGGAGCAGTGAGAAAGGGACTCATGTCTGAGTATACCCTGCCACACCTATAGTGGCCAAAAACGATACAGAAAAGGGGATGGTGATGAACAGAGTGTCTGAATTAAGCAGACCACTCTTACCCAGCCTTATCCATTAGGCCACGCGGTCATGTGTCCTGCTGTGTTTATTTTTATACTGTAGGTGCTATGCAAGGATGGAAAACATAATATTTATAGGTATTTAGGTTTACATCCGATTGTGTTTTCTTTCAGCTCCTTTCAATTAAAACACTTTTTTGGAATCTATATAATGAGAATGTCACCAGTACGATAAGCTATTGTTTTCTTTTTTGCATTTAAACCTCTTTCTTCATGAGATTAAAGCTCAGTATAT
This sequence comes from Lissotriton helveticus, assembly GCF_964261635.1. Lineage (NCBI taxonomy): Eukaryota > Metazoa > Chordata > Amphibia > Caudata > Salamandridae > Lissotriton > Lissotriton helveticus. The sequence goes on along the minus strand of NC_136065.1, from coordinate 1,651,247,793 downwards.
GCTTTTCATAGCTCGGGATGTTTCCAGAAGTGGAGAGAAACTGTTTTGAAAGTAGTACAAACGGCTCCTTCCTGGATATTTCAATTTACACACACTCAAAGGTTGTATACGTTTCATGAATCCAGACTTACCCTATTTAAGTAGCTAAAAGCCTTTCACCACCTCTAGAAACAACAGTTACACCAATTCAATTCAAATGATTTTTTCCAAAGGAATATCTTCTGCCGGGTCAAAAATGCATCTGACAAAGATAGGTGTTTAAAAAGCGACTTTGTAGTTTCAGAACATCAACATGACTCTGAAGATACAGAAGTAAAATGGTACCATTTCAAAGTTCCTAATACCTTATAAGCTTCTGAGAGGAAGCATGTAATACATATATTTATTTTTCTGGAAAAGTAAGAGTGGACATTGGTTTGCACCTCAGATGGGTCTCGAACCCACAATCCCTGGCTTAGGAGGCCAGTGCCTTATCCATTAGGCCATTGAGGCACAGATAGATGACAGCAATCTAGAGGCATTATGTAAATGTATTCAATCGTCCAACACTGGTGTCTGCACACAGGACATTTCTCAGTTCTCTCCATAAGTAAACTTCCAATTTTCATCCTCTTCCATCCCCGACTTTAACACCCTGTTCTGTGCTATAATGGAGACTCTGTATTTCTAGCAAGTGGAGAGATATTGGAGGAGAACCATTTTCGAATCAACACTTCTTCTTCCATGGATGCTTTTCTCAATAAACTGGGCTTTGACAGTGGTATCAAGCCGTCCTTGTCTTCAGCAGGACACAGAAACAGGCACCAAGTCTAACAACCAAGTTCAACCACACTCTGCAACTTAATAGACCAGTGCTTTACAAATAAACCATCTGTGTCATCAGCAAAGGCAGCCAATGTGCCAATCCTTTATAATTCTTCTGTAGTACTTTTCTTTCTCGTAGGCAAAATGAGCATTTTAACTGCACAAATCATACAGATTTTACACTTGAAGCACTACATGAACACATACTTACACACCTTGCAGTTCATCTACACACACTTAAGCTAAAATCCATTCTCTCAAGACAGAATTCTGCAAGCCTAGTACATATTCAGTGCATGTACATAGAAGCACTTTGTAATGCCACTTAAATGCACTAGATTTTAGACTGAAGATGCAATCTAAATGACTGTGCAGTATGTACTCCACTTTATTATTAATTAGGAATGAGAACATGATGGCTATAAGAGTATTGGAAGAGCTTGCTTCCATTCTGAATGGAAACCTGAATTGTGTGGCCATTGTCAAAAAGCGACCACGAAGGGACTCGAACCCTCAATCTTCTGATTCGGTCAGACGCCTTATCCATTAGGCCACGCGGTCATGTGTCCTGCTGTGTTTATTTTTATACTGTAGGTGGTATGCAAGGATATAAAATATATTATTTATAGTTATTTAGGTTTACATCCCATTGTGTTTTTTTCAGCTCCTTTCAATTAAAGCACTTTTTTGGAATCTATATAATGAGAATGTCACCAGTACGAAAATCTTTTGTTTTCTTTTTTGCATTTAAACCTCTTTCTTCATGAGATTAAAGCTCAGTAAATGCTTTACATAGCTCTGGATGTTTCCAGAAGTGGAGAGAAACTGTTTTGAAAGTAGTACAAACTGCTCCTTCCTGGATATTCCAATTTACACACACTCAAAGGTTGTATACATTTCACGAATCCTGACTTGCCCTATTCAAGTAGCTGAAAGCCTTTCACCACCTCTAGAAACAACAGTTACACCAATCCAATTCAAATCATTTTTTCCAGAGGAATATCTTCTGCCGGGTCAAAAATGCATCTGACAAAGATAGGTGTTTAAAAATCTACTTTGTAGTTTCAGAACATCAACATGACTCTGAAGAGTACAGAAGTAAAATGGTACCATTTCAAAGTTCCTAATACCTCATAAGCTTCTGAGAGGAAGCATGTAATAAATATATTTATTTTTCTGGAAAAGGAAGAGTGGCCATTGGTTTGCACCTCAGATGGGACTCGAACGCACAATCCATGGCTTAGGAGGCCAGTGCCTTATCCATTAGGCCACTGAGGCGCAGATAAATGCCAGAAATCTAGAGGCATTATTTAAATGTATTCGATCGTCCAACACTGGTGTCTGCACACAGGACATTTCTCAGTTCTCTCCCTAAGTAAACTTCCAATTTTCATCCTCTTCCATCCCCGACTTTAACACTCTGTTCTGTGCTATAATGGAGACTCAGTATTTCTAGCAAGTGGAGAGATATTGGAGGAGAACCATTTTCGAATCAACACTTCTTCTGTTTAGATTGATGTGCTATATGTCACTATTGCATGTATACAATCTTATTTAAAAGTTGGAAGCTTTGCACAATTTGTGTTAGTGCAGGGGCACAGTTGTTCATATTCATCAGCAAAGGCAGCCAATGTGCCAATCCTTTATAATTCTTCTGTAGTACTTTTCTTTCTCGTAGGCAAAATGAGCACTTTAACTGCACAAATCATACAGATTTTACACTTGAAGCACTACATGAACACATACTTACACACCTTGCAGTTCAACTACACACACTTAAGCTAAAACCCATTCTGTCAAGTCAGAATTCTGCAAACCTAATACATATTCAGTGCATGTACATAGAAGCACTCTTTAATGCCACTTAAATGCACTAGATTTTAGACTGAAGATGCAATCTAAATGACTGTGCAGTATGTACTCCACTTTATTATTAATTAGGAATGAGAACATGTTGGCTATAAGAGTATTGGAAGAGCCTGCTTCCATTCTGAATGGAAACCTGAATTGTGTGACCATTGTCAAAAACCGACCACGAAGGGACTCGAACCCTCAATCTTCTGATCAGAAGTCAGACGCCTTATCCATTAGGCCACGCGGTCATGTGTCCTGCTGTGTTTATTTTTATACTGTACGTGCTATGCAAGGATGGAAAAGATAATATTTATAGTTATTTAGGTTTACATCCCATTGTGTTTTCTTTCAGCTCCTTTCAAATTAAAACACTTTTTTGGAATCTATATAATGAGAATGTCACCAGTACGATAAGCTATTGTTTTCTTTTTTGCATTTAAACCTCTTTCTTCATGAGATTAAAGCTCAGTATATGCTTTTCATAGCTCGGGATGTTTCCAGAAGTGGAGAGAAACTGTTTTGAAAGTAGTACAAACGGCTCCTTCCTGGATATTCCAATTTACACACACTCAAAGGTTGTATACGTTTCATGAATCCAGACTTACCCTATTTAAGTAGCTAAAAGCCTTTCACCACCTCTAGAAACAACAGTTACACCAATCCAATTCAAATGATTTTTTCCAAAGGAATATCTTCTGCCGGGTCAAAAATGCATCTGACAAAGATAGGTGTTTCAAAAATCGACTTTGTAGTTTCAGAACATCAACATGACTCTGAAGATACAGAAGTAAAATGGTACCATTTCAAAGTTCCTAATACCTTATAAGCTTCTGAGAGGAAGCATGTAATACATATATTTATTTTTCTGGAAAAGTAAGAGTGGACATTGGTTTGCACCTCAGATGGGTCTCGAACCCACAATCCCTGGCTTAGGAGGCCAGTGCCTTATCCATTAGGCCACTGAGGCACAGATAGATGACAGCAATCTAGAGGCATTATGTAAATGTATTCAATCGTCCAACACTGGTGTCTGCACACAGGACATTTCTCAGTTCTCTCCATAAGTAAACTTCCAATTTTCATCCTCTTCCATCCCCGACTTTAACACTCTGTTCTGTGCTATAATGGAGACTCTGTATTTCTAGCAAGTGGAGAGAAATTGGAGGAGAACCATTTTCGAATCAACACTTCTTCTTCCATGGATGCTTATCTCAATAAACTGGGCTTTGACAGTGGTATCAAGCCGTCCTTGTCTTCAGCAGGACACAGAAACAGGCACCAAGTCTACTAACCAATTTCAACCACACTCTGCAACTTAATAGACCAGTGCTTTACAAATAAGCCATCTGTGTCATCAGCAAAGGCAGCCAATGTGCCAATCCTTTATAATTCTTCTGTAGTACTTTTCTTTCTCGTAGGCAAAATGAGCATTTTAACTGCACAAATCATACAGATTTTACACTTGAAGCACTACATGAACACATACTTACACACCTTGCAGTTCATCTACACACACTTAAGCTAAAATCCATTCGCTCAAGTCAGAATTCAGCAAACCTAGTACATATTCAGTGCATGTACATAGAAGCACTTTTTAATGCCACTTAAATGCACTAGATTTTAGACTGAAGATGCAATCTAAATGACTGTGCAGTATGTACTCCACTTCATTATTAATTAGGAATGAGAACATGATGGCTATAAGAGTATTGGAAGAGCTTGCTTCCATTCTGAATGGAAACCTGAATTGTGTGGCCATTGTCAAAAAGAGACCACGAAGGGACTCAAACCCTCAATCTTCTGATCCGAAGTCAGACGCCTTATCCATTAGGCCACGCGGTCATGTGTCCTGCTGTGTTTATTTTTATACTGTAGGTGCTATGCAAGGATGGAAAAGATAATATTTATAGTTATTTAGGTTTACATCCCATTGTGTTTTCTTTCAGCTCCTTTCAATTAAAACACTTTTTTGGAATCTATATAATGAGAATGTCACCAGTACGATAAGCTATTGTTTTCTTTTTTGCATTTAAACCTCTTTCTTCATGAGATTAAAGCTCAGTAAATGCTTTACATAGCTCTGGATGTTTCCAGAAGTGGAGAGAATCTGTTTTGAAAGTTGTACAAACTGCTCCTTCCTGGATATTTCAATTTACACACACTCAAAGGTTGTATACATTTCACGAATCCTGACTTGCCCTATTCAAGTAGCTGAAAGCCTTTCACCACCTCTAGAAACAACAGTTACACCAATCCAATTCAAATCATTTTTTTCAAAGGAATATCTTCTGCCGGGTCAAAAATGCATCTGACAAAGATAGGTGTTTCAAAAATCGACTTTGTAGTTTCAGAACATCAACATGACTCTGAAGAGTACAGAAGTAAAATGGTACCATTTCAAAGTTCCTAATACCTCATAAGCTTCTGAGAGGAAGCATGTAATAAATATATTTATTTTTGTGGAAAAGGAAGAGTGGACATAGGTTTGCACCTCAGATGGGACTCGAACCCACAATCCTTGGCTTAGAAGGCCAGTGCCTTATCCATTAGGCCACTGAGGCACAGATAAATGCCAGTAATCTAGAGGCATTATTTAAATGTATTCAATCGTCCAACACTGGTGTCTGCACACAGGACATTTCTCAGTTCTCTCCATAAGTAAACTTCCAATGTTCTTCCTCTTCCATCCCCGACTTTAACACTCTGTTCTGTGCTATAATGGAGACTCTGTATTTCTAGCAAGTGGAGAGATATTGGAGGAGAACCATTTTCGAATCAACACTTCTTCTTCCATGGATGCTTTTCTCAATAAACTGGGCTTTGACAGTGGTATCAAGCCGTCCTTGTCTTCAGCAGGACACAGAAACAGGCACCAAGTCTACTAACCAAGTTCAACCACACTCTGCAACTTAATAGACCAGTGCTTTACAAATAAGCCATCTGTGTCATCAGCAAAGGCAGCCAATGTGCCAATCCTTTATAATTCTTCTGTAGTACTTTTCTTTCTCGTAGGCAAAATGAGCATTTTAACTGCACAAATCATACAGATTTTACACTTGAAGCACTACATGAACACATACTTACACACCTTGCAGTTCATCTACACACACTTAAGCTAAAATCCATTCTCTCAAGTCAGAATTCTGCAAACCTAGTACATATTCAGTGCATGTACATAGAAGCACTTTTTAATGCCACTTAAATGCACTAGATTTTAGACTGAAGATACAATCTAAATGACTGTGCAGTATGTACTCCACTTTATTATTAATTAGGAATGAGAACATGATGGCTATAAGAGTATTGGAAGAGCTTGCTTCCATTCTGAATGGAAACCTGAATTGTGTGGCCATTGTCAAAAAGCGACCACGATGGGACTCGAACCCTCAATCTTCAGATCCGAAGTCAGTTGCCTTATCCATTAGGCCACGCAGTCATGTGTCCTGCTGTGTTTATTTTTATACTGTAGGTGGTATGCAAGGATGGAAAATATATTATTTATAGTTATTTAGGTTTACATCCCATTACTTGTTGGCTATCGGTCTCGCGCCCGTATTTAGCCTTAGATGGAGTTTACCACCCGCTTTGGGCTGCATTCCCAAGCAACCCGACTCCGAGAAGACCCGATCCCGGCGCGCCGGGGGCCGCTACCGGCCTAACACCGTCCGCGGGGTGAGCCTCGATCAGAAGGACTTGGGCCCCCTGAGCGACGCCGGGGAGTCGGTCTTCTGTACGCCACATTTCATCCGTGGCGGACCGTTCGCCTGGCCCCTTTCTCGGGGGCCAGACGCGCCGGCGGCATACCTCCGCGGCAGGACCCGGCGAGGGACCCTGCCACGATCGATCGGGGGGGGTCTGAACTTGTGGGGGGACGAAGGGGAAGCGGAGCTAACCCTGCGACGGCCCCAGCCGCGTCCCGAGGAAGCCCCGGGGCGATTGACGATCGAGCGACCCTCAGACAGGCGTAGCCCCGGGAGGAACCCGGGGCCGCAAGGTGCGTTCGAAGTGTCGATGATCAATGTGTCCTGCAATTCACACTAATTCTCGCAGCTAGCTGCGTTCTTCATCGACGCGCGAGCCGAGTGATCCACCGCCAAGAGTCACAGGCAACTTTTCCAAAACGTTCACCCACCTGCCGCAGCAGGAGAGGTGGGAGGAAGGCGACGCCGTCCGTCCTGCCGCCCGCGCGGCAAGACGGCCCGGGCGCCCCGTTCAAGGCTTCCCCTCTGGGAGTCAGACTGCACCGTTGGGTGAAAAAAAACATTGCCGGGCGCTCGGCCCGGGAGTCCCACCATACCCGCCCGGCGGGCGGGAGAGGAAGGGGGCTCCCGGTGCGACGGGAGCAGGCTGCCCCGCAGCCGCCGGTCCCTCCCGGGGTAACCGGGAGGGCCCACGCGAGTCTTTTCCAACCCCTCGGCCCGGCCTCACGGGACCGGGTCGAACCGGGTACCTGGCAACGAGGGAAGGTCGCTCCACCTGCACGTCGGCCGCCCGCCGCCGGGCGGCCCCCCGAGCCATGCCCGCGGGCTGGCGATCGGCCCACCCCACCCTTTGCCCGTGTCAGAGGCGCCGGATGG